>NW_015094510.1:16857132-16995298 GCF_001431845.1 Calidris pugnax
GAGGTCCCTGCCGGCCCGGAGGAGCCGCCCGCTCGCCCGCCCGGCGGCTGCACTTGTTGCCGGTGGCCGCGTCCCGGTCCCGGTCCCGGCAGCGGCGGGGCTGGGGCTGGGGCTGGGACCGCGGGTGTGGGTCCTGGGCTGAGCATCCCTCCGACGGACGGGACCGCATCCCGCTCCAGGGGATGTCCTGCGTGATCCCCTGGGGAGGGTGGGGAGCGCTCCTGCCTGTGGTACCACCCTGCTTGAGAGCCCCGGGGGATCTGCCTTCTCCATCGCTTGAGGAAAGTTCCTCCAAAAGGAGACTGAGGGGAGACCTTATTCCTCTGTACAACTACCTGAAAGGAGGCTGTAGAGAGGTGGGGGTCAGTCTCTTCTCCCAAGTAACAAGCGATAGGACAAGAGGAAACAGCCTCAAGTTGCACCAGGGGAGGTTCAGATTGGATATTAGGAAAAATTTCTACACCAAGAGCGTTATCAGGCATTGGAACGGGCTGCCCAGGGAAGTAACGGAATCACCATCCCTGGAGAAATTTAAAAGACGAGTAGACATGGTGCTGAGGGACATGGTTTAGTGATGGGTTTTGTCAGTGCTAGGTTGATGATTGGACTCAATGAGGGGTCTGGAGCACAAGTCTTATGAGGAGAGGCTGAGGGAGGTGGGGGTGTTCAGCCTGGAGAAGAGGAGAGGAGGCTGAGGGGAGACTTTATTGCTCTCTACAACCACCTGAAAGGAGGGTGTAGAGAGGTGGGGGTCGGTCTCTCCTCCCAAGTCAAAGGCAACACGACGAGAGGAAATGGCCTCAAGTTGCACCAGGGGAGGTTCAGGCTGGATGTTACGAAAAATTTTTTCACCGAAAGGGTTATCAGACATTGGAATGGGCTGCCCAGGGAGGTGGTTGAGGCACCATCCCTGGAGGTGTTCAAAAGATGGGTTGATGTAGTGCTGGGAGGTATGGTTTAGTGATGGTGTTGCTTTTTGTTTGTTGTGTGGGGATTTATTTTTGTCAAAATTAGGTTGACAGTTGGACAAGATGATCTTTAAGGTCCCTTCCAACCTAGGAGATTCTGTAATTCTGTGAAAGGTCCCTTGCAGCCTAGACAATTCTATCATACTTCTGCTACACACGGGGAGGAAGACACTAAGAAATTGTAGCTGTGGGCTTTAAGTTTGAGCTCCAGAGCATGTTGTGCTGCCTCAGTGGTGGGGCCCAGTAATATGGTTTATGGGCTCTAGACACACAGGGCTTGGTGCCTCACCATGCCTGTATCCCAGGGTAACTTGCATCAGAAGTGTGCACAGCTGTCGGTGCTGTCCTTGTGGCAGTGACAGAGCCGAATCCTTAGAAGGGCCATCAGAGAGCCATCAAAGCAGGTTAGATTTGTAGGTACTCTGATATTGCATTGCTGTTGTCATGATGCTCATTGTACTGACCTATGAAGTGCTGCAAACTTTGCTGGTGGTTGTCCAGCCTGTTATTGTCATGTAAGAGTCAAGAATGACTTTTTTTTATTTTCTGACTTCATGACCCTGCTGCCAGAGGTGTGCTATGTTTCTTAGTTGGATGACTTCTCCTAAAATTATGGGGCTGCAGGGATGATCCATAGGATCCCCCACTCAGCTTCTACCTTCAGCCCATCATTGTGGAAGAGACAGAGAAGTGCTTTCCAGCCTGTCCTACATGCTGCTGTTGTGTCGTCTTGTTGGTGAGCCTTTGCTCCTTTTCTGGCTCTAGAAAGACAAAAGGAGGTTGCCCACTTGTGTTAACTCTGTTTTCCCCTAGGTCTTCATTCTCCTTCCTCCATGCTTTCCAAACTGTATTTCTCTCAGCTCCTTGTCTGTATCTGCTTTGGTTTCTAGTCTGACGGGTCAGACAGCCTTTCTGCTCATTCTTTGACTCTTTCCCTTCGTCCTGCCGTAACAGCACATGCTGAGGTTCAGGGAAAAAGACAGTACATTAATCTCAGACTGATACAGGGGAATAACAGCACCTACCGTTGCATCAGGGCACCACGCTGGTGTACACCACTAAGAGTATAATAAAACCATCAAGACAGCTCTTTTTCGCAAAGTGGTGTCAGGTGCACAGCACCAAAACTGAAGTAACAATATTGCAAATTTAAAAAAAAAAAAAAGGAAATGGAATACGGCAATCTTTTTCATACATCCAGCTATTAATTTAAATATTTTTTTTTTCTTTTGTTCTATGGTGTAGAAAGTTAAGGTCTTTTTCCATCACCTTAAATAGTTGTAGTATTGTGGTCACACCTAAAGGGGAAAGTTTTTAAATCTTTTATGTGACATGAACTTTCCAGATAGTGGGATAACAGGATTTTAATTCACCTTTGGAGAATGCGGATAAAAGGAAGACAAAACAGCCAGTGAAATTTATGGCTGGTTCAAAGCTCAAAAAATCCTTGGTGGGTCAAGTCACTCGTAATTTGCTGTGTTTATCTGGCATAAAAAAACCTGGGTTTCCTTGGGAGGGACACTCAGAAGGACTTCACCCAGCTGGTGACGTTAGCCTTTAGACCTCGGTGACCAGCATGACAGCTGCTTGTCTCTGCTACTAAAGAGGTGCTAACACTGATGATTTTAAGAAGCATCCCTGTCCCAGGCTCGACACTGGAAGGTGTAGGTCTGTCTAAGGAATTTGAACAATGACATATGGCAATTAATAACTGCAGGGCTTTGCACTGAAGTTTATTTTGAAAAGCAATGGGTCTCTGCATTTCAGTTATTATTTTTAGTTCTGTTTAGCAGCTATTTTAGTCTCATAAACACGTTGCGTATGTCTCTTTCACAATGTTTATGTTTCAGCTTTCTCACCAAACCAACTGTTCGCAGCACTTGCTTTTCCCTCTTCCCAGAAGATCTGCTTTTTGCTTTGTCTCAGTCCCATCGTAGCTATCGCTAAATTGAGCTGGTTTTGTTTTTTCTCCAATTACTCAACAGTTTAAAAAAAAAAATAATTAATTAACTATTATGAAGTTCAGCTGTCATCTTCTGGAAGTACAAGGAGAGACAACTGTCAGAGTAATTCAGTAACAAGTTTTACATCAAGTGGTCCCTTTCTGTCACTCAGGGAACAATAGTGGATAGTGACTGTAGTAAATCCGGGCGCTGCAAACCCTTGTCATCTCGATGATGGCATGTAATGATGTGTGAGCTCTCACAGAGAGCCTTACGCTGAAGCTGCTTATCGCAGCTCACCCATCGAATGCAGCAAGTACTCTACAGGGGAGCTGGTTCTTAAGGTTTTGTTGTGGCTTCCAGCTACAAGAGCAGGTAAAACTCTGCGCTGCACAGACAAGACACTTTGAAGCCTTCATTTTCCTAATCCGTTGGAAAATACCTTCTTCCCCTTACTGCATTTGCCTGGGCAAAGAGGCCACTGAACAAAAATAGTGTATTTTGAGTTCCTGAATCCAATAAGAATGGATTGAGCTGGTGGTGTCAAGTACCCAAATAAAGGGAGTAGAACCTATAAACCAATTAGTTTATATTAATGAGATTTGAAAGAGTTTGACCATCCTTGGTCTTAGAGATTTTGCCTGTACAAGTTGTGTCTTCTCAGGAAATGTGTTCTTGAATATCTGAGTATAGAAATCTTATTTTATCTTACGGATAGGACACGGAGTTTCCTATGGTAATAATTGTAGCAGTGGCTTTGTAATATAAAATATGACATTTTAGTAAGAAAAAAATGCTCTTTCTTTGGTCTTTGATTAAAAAGCAAACAGAGGGAAAAGCAAGTGGAAGAAATTGAAGGGAGGAGAAATACGTATGTTTAAAGAATTGTAGATAAATTGGAAAGGCAAACAAAAAAGCTAGAGAAATTAATACTAAGGTACCTAAAATGAGTTGTAGAAATGTTCATTTTCAAATTTGCTTGGTTTTACAAGCCATGCAGATGCTCTTATTTCACTATCCTTACTATGAAGAGCAGAGCAAAGTTTTTGGGGGCTGAAACTCTCAAGATGACAAACTAAATGATTTTAGAAGTTGCTAGGCGTGTAATTTTGAAGCAACGAGACAGATTCTTGATACCACTGATGTCACGGGCAAAGCATCAGCTGGACTCATTGTATTCAGGACTGATATCCTGAGTGACACATGGTGAATGTGGAAAACAGGTAGTTTCTCAGACCTAAAGTCTTAAACTTTTCATTCCTAAACTTTTATTTGGTCCCATTAGCTGTGTTCACGAACTACTTCTGTAGGAATGTTCTCTATTTCAAGTGTATATGCCTTAACTGGGTGTAACACTTCAGTGAGATAGCTGGCATTAATGAAGATTTCAATTTATGTGACAATTCCCTGCAGAACTTCATTTGTTCCCTTAGACAGCTGTGAAAGTCCATGTCTTAAAGGGTTCATACTTTAATCATTAGCATACTAATAGTATTAAAGTTTACCTAAACCCGTAGTTTTCTTTTTTCTCACTTAGAAGTCATTTAAAGTTTTGAGGAATTATAACTTTTAACCTAAATTATTTGAATTTGCAACTTCTCCACTTGTATTTCAAATAATTTATTTATTTTTTTAGAGAAAGTGGGGAGACAGTATTGAAGTACAAGGTTGGGATTTTTTCCTATATAATAAGTTAAAAACCTTAATATGTACGGTGCAAACTGAATTAATTAGTAGTTAATTGCTGAGTATTTTATGAATTTCAGGAAGAAGTAAAACTATACTGTTTCTTTGGTAACAGACAACTGCCAAGGAACAGTTCAACGATATGTAAACCTATTGCAAAACAGATAAACAATGAAGCTTAGGGCACTGTACCATACAGCAGCCATTTTTAATGTCTTTTTTTTCTTTGTTTGTTGCAGTTCTGTAAAACATGAAACTCTAAAGCAGAAAATACAATTGCTAATAGGAGATAAGGCAGCCTATATAAAAGAGGGTGTACCCCACTTAAAGGAAAAAGCATTAAGAAAATTGTAATTCATGTGTATCCTCAGTCAGAATGGGTTACTTAAATTATCAAATGGATTTTTGAATGGTTTATTGGGGTGAAAGGTTGTTTTCATGTCACATCACATGTTTCTAGCTTAAGGGGATTCAACATCTATGACTTTGTTATCTGTGTGGTAGTCCTTCAATATGACATGTCAGTCTCTTGTCACATATTTCATCCATCTATGAGAAACTCTCAGGAATCAAAATTACTGCCGCTGAAACCTATTTTAAGGCCTGTTTTTACCTTGGGGTTTGTTTTTTTTTTGCTGAGACTTTCACTTCCTATATATCCATCAACCCAGATGTGCCAAGGTAGACAACTTGTCTCTAGTTTGACATTCAAAAAATACAAAGTTGAGCTATTTGTCACAAATTGGGGTTGAGGCACCATTTCTAACCAGATTTAATCGGTGGAGTGAAGCTGTTTGGTGGAACCTCAGGGCAGGCAGACCTGCTGGCACATAGCACTGGGCTGGACACTGAAAGTGAGGTGACTTTAAATCACATTCTGGTGGCCAGTGCTGGCACCTGTGATGGTTAGGTCCCAGCAGGCAGTGAGGCTCAACCTCCAACTAACTATAGCTGTGAGAAGGTTAGGCATTTGGTATAATTAGGCTCCTTCTCTTAGTTCAGAGCGACAGGACCCTGGGAAGGTAATGTACCCACTGGCTTTGGAAGGGCAGGTACGTGCCACCTGAGTCCGGATGCATCCTTCTGAGGAGCGTTCTGCGAATGAGTGGTGAGCAGGGTGCACTGGCACAGTGTGGTCCTACCCCATCAGATGCTATTTGAAAGATTGCAAACAATGCTTCATCCTTATACAATGATGACAATGATGATGTCTCTTACCTGGGGCCTCAAGTGGTGGTGTTGGTAATAAGCTCCTGAGTGTGGTAGTTAGAGCTGAGGGATGGGAATCCATCATCTGATGTCGTCTCTTGACTAGAAATCCAGAGCAAGGCGTTTTAGGACAAGATGCTCTGAGTTATTCCATTGCAGTTGTCTTGATTACAGAAGTAGAAATACAGTGAAGGCAATGGATTTGCATTGGACTGACACTAGCAAAGCAGATTGCAATCTGACCCACAGGAATTTAGTGAGAAGAAACCCAAGACAGAGCTACAAAGCTAAATCTTCTGACTCACACATTGTGCTCTGACTGCTATAAAATCCTCCTGCGTTCCCCATGGAGCACTTTCTAGGGGAGAGAAGGCAAAGAAGCTGTTAAATACAGCTCTTGAGATAAAACAGTGAAATCTGAAACAACACTAGGTTGAAAAGGCAGGGGAAATATGAATCCAGCAGGTGCCGTTCCATCAGTCCTGGGCAAGCAAAGGATGCAGACAGCAGAAAAGCTAGTAAACTTTCCACAATTTCATTTTTTGGGGGGGGAGGGTGGATTAAGGGGTCCTGGCAATGGAGACCTTGGGCATGTCATGTTGTAGTATTGTGTTAGAATATCTTGAGGACTGTGTGTTTGTTTTACACAGCAGACTGTCTTGTGGAGATGCTGCCTGACTCGGAAACCCTAAGTTAGAGCTGTGCCAGTCCATTAAACAGCATGTGGGGGTGTCCCTGAGCACTGGGACAGAGGTCCATATTGCTGAATACTTAAAACGGTTGAGGGCATCAGTTTGGATGGGGCCATCGAGCTCTCTCCCATATGGTTCTTGGGTGTGTTTTACCATGGTCCGGGGACTTGTTTTACCACATTACCACGTTCCCAGCACACCACTTGCCAGTCTGTTTTGGAAGGCAGGAGGTTTTAATGGTACAGGTGCAGTTCCATGGCAGTTGGCCTTGGTCCCAGGTGGTTCTCTTGGGCACGATTTTTTATTAGCATAGATGTCACCACTGTAGCCATGTTAACTTGATGGTGTGCCGTGGCTGATCAGCACACTGGAGTAACCCAAGCACAGTGTGACGCTGATGTAGCTACGTTGCTTGTGTGACTCAGAGATGTAACTTGGTTGTGCTTCTTACCTAAAGAAACAGGTTTAGAGTAGTTTTATATACCATACTCAGAAACTTGAAGTTGTGCTAGCAGCTCCTTACTGGTGTTCGGTGGGCTGTTTCCCTTTCTTGGGTATTTTGAGGCTCTGTATTACTAATCAGCAATGAGTAGTGCACACTGGTCTTGGAGGATTGCTGAGGATCGTTTGCGCTCATGATGGTCTTATGGTCTCCAATAACATACTTTCCAGTTCCTACAACGGCACTAATGGGAATCGAGGTCCCACACTTATCTCAAGCTTCTGCATTCCTGTTTTAATGTTTCTTGACATGTTCACAGCTCCTCTTTGCTGGTGGGCTAACCGTTAAGCAACACATTCTTTGCGGACTGATGTGTCTTTTGACTGAGCGATGAGCCCTCCTTTTCAGTACCTCCCACTGCTTCAATACCCTTTTTGATCATTTTTTTCCTCATTATGTGCCTATAAAGGGAACAGTCCTCCATTTGTTCAGTTTTGTCCTGAATATCTCTTTCCTTTTATCTATAATGTAATAATATCTATCAGAGGAAATAGCTTGCTGCAAGACCATGTAATTGGCCTGGAACCTCTGAGCCCCAGTATGGCCCCAGCCTGTCACCATTAAAGCCCATGAGGGCTTTACTCTTGAGTTACCCTAGTGGGAAAATCCTCTTCCAAGGGATCTGATAGAAGCTGATACTCGGGATGTTTAAAACAGGGATGGAAATAATAGGAAGGAACAAAGTCGCTTGATGTCCAGAGGGTGTACATGACCCAGGAGATGTTTATTTCAGTACTTAATTTTTTTAATGCGTTATCTTGTTTGTTGTGTATAGTAGTTTAAAAAGCTTAAAAGGCTTATGGGAAACTTCAGAATTTAGTATCCTAAATAGCTGATGCTAAGGGGGAAAAAAAATGCATTTTGCAAGCCACTTACCTGTGCGTGTCATGAATCTGAATGGTTGGTGCTAATGTTTTGAAAATATTAAGGTTTTTACTAACACCATTGGTTTTGTTCTTAAGGACTAGATTCAGGACAAAGAAATTCTAAGAAAGGAAGGAATCAGAGGAAGGATGAGTGATTCAGGTTGGCCCTGAGAGCAGACAGAGAGGCTCGTATTCATCCCATTTGACTTTAGACATGTAGCTGAGGGTCCTACATCAGGAATGTGGTTTCTGCAGGCTTCATCTCTAAACAACAGCAAGGAAGAGACATGCTTCAGACATTTATTGGCAATAGGGGGAGGGAGCTTAGGGAGGGTACAGTCCTCATTTCAGCATCTGAGGTTGACATAAGCCTTTGAACTTAATTATCCTTTTTTTTTTTTTTTAATTCTGTGTATGTCAGTTATGCAACAAACATGAATTAAATATTAGCTTGAACCATATTAGAATTACAAAAAAAAAAAAAAAACAATACAATTCTAAAGCCTATTAAAACGTGTCTGTGCAATTAGTCTCCGAGCGCACTGTTGTCTCCTCCTTTCTCTCTCCCCGTCTTTTTATTTTTCCTCTTGTCTCATTTTTCATGTCCTGCCCGTACGGAGCCTGCCACTTCCTCGGTTCAGGACTCATTAATTCTCCACGTCCTATAGCGTGCCTGCAGCACTTTGGGATAATAAAATACCAGTGTGAAGTAATAGCAAGCTGCTTCTGCTTGCAGTAAGCAAAAGGCAAAACGTTGTCTTTGCCTCTGTGTGAAACACAAGCAGCTCAGGCTCATATTGAATCAGCCGCCAACTGCTGAACACAGATACACTGAAGGACAGCCTCGGGCTGTTTTCAAACAGAAGTGCAGGCTAAATGAAGCCTTGCTTGGGGTGCTTGGAGGCAGCTGGATGTATATTGCTTGCCTCTGGGCTTGTGAAGAGCGATACCTTCCGTGGTTTTCACGCCCTTCCCAAGATAACGTGGTGCCAAAAATGGGAACCGACGTGACTTGCTGCTGAAAATATCACTCAGCTTTGTGGCCCACACAGCACTACTCACCCAGACCCTGGTCTCACTTCCCCTTGGTCCCTGCCCAAGTGACCGGTGGTGTGTACGTGGCCCAGCAAGTGGGAAGGAGGTCTCCTCCCTCTGCTCATGCCATTACTGCCTTTCCCAGAGATACACAAGCGTCCTGGGGGAGGCTGGTTGGGGGTCGGCATCATTCATGGAGGAGGCTCTACGTAGCAGGTATATATGGGGCTGCTCATGACCATGCTGGAGCGAGTGCAGAGGAGGGCAACGAAACTAGTGAAGGGCCTGGAAGGCAAATCATATGAAGAGCGTTTGAAGGAGCTGGGACTGTTTAGTATGAGGAAGAGGAGGCTGAGGGGAGACCTCATCACTCTTTACAACTACTTGAAAGGACACTGTAGAGAGGTTGGTGCTGGTCTCTTCTTACAGGTAATTAACGACAGAACGAGAGAGAACAGCTTCAAGCTCCAACAGGGTAGGTTTAGACTGAACATTAGGAAGGAATTTTTCACAGAAAGAGTGGTCGGGCATTGGAACAGGCTGCCCAGGGAGGTGGTTGGGTCACCATCTCTGGATGTGTTTAAGGGACGTTTAGATGGGGTACTGAGGGATATGGTGTAGGGGAGGACTTTGTAGAGTAGGGTTGGTGGTTGGACTCAATGATCCCAAGGGTCTCTTCCAACCTGAATGATTCTATGATTCTATGACCTAATCCTGTGGTGTCTGCCATATGGGACAAAGACCTTTCCTTGCTCCTCCCTGGCGTTATGGAAGTGGCTGGGGGCGCAGGGTTTAGTAAAGAGGAGAGAGCGGGAGACTGCTGCAAGCCCCCATCAGCAGCTCTCTCCCCAGCGTTGCACAGACCTCATTCAAAAGCTACCATAACCTCAGAGTACTCGGTGATATTGATGGATTTTTTTTTTCATGAGTATTGTGAAAAATTCAGGTTGTGTCACCTTTCACTTTGTCACCTACACCAGCAGTCTTAGCATCTGATCTGCAGAATGCTGAGTGCTGAACACGGGGCTCTGAAATAGAGGGATGACTGTAATGGCTTTGTTTTTTCTGCAGAGATATGTCCATATTACAATTGAAAGTGGCCACTATAGTTATGTGGGGTTGATGTCCTTTATTCCCTGGTGTGCCTGAGACCCTAGCATATGGAGGTGTCCTGGCCATACCTTAGATGGTACCTATTTCCAGACAAATACCTTAGGAGTCAAGGCTCACATGTTTTTTTAATTTAAAGCAATATTACAAACTTGTTGCAATTATTTATATAAAACAAGCATTTGGGTTTGGATTCAATAACTGTGTTAGAGCTCCCTGAACAGTTTGCCTGTTACGTTCAGGGCACTGCAGGGCATACATGGGAGACATTAATTGTGGCAGAGAACTCTGGTGAGTGGGGTCTGTTCTTGGGACCCAGCGAGTGGGAGGTTGTGTAACTATGAACTCCAAAACTAAACACTCAGAAGTCATAGGTAAGGCCTCAGAAGTGGAAATGATTATTTTTTTTCCCCTAATATTCAGTGATGGCATATTTGCTTTGCCTTAGTATTTCTGAATCTCCAGGACAGAAATGTGCCATGTTTATGAGTTTTAATCACCCCAGAATGGGGTTTTCAGGAGTTTGGGGTTATATGCAGCAGCAAAATTAATTGCACTGTTGCTGAAAATATTTAACTGCTCTTACGTTCTCACGGGTAATCCAGTGTCATGGTCTAACCCTAGCAGGCAGCCAGGACCATGCAGCCACTCGTGCAGTTCTCCCTCTTCTCCTTTAGAAAGACACAGAGAAGAGGGAGAAAAGGAGGAGAAAGGAAAGGAAAAAACCAAACTCATTGGTTGAGATAAGGACAGTTTAATAGAACAATATCAGAAAAGGAAAAGATCAGTAATAACAATAAGAAGTCATCTCACCACCTGGTAAATTGGTGAATTGCACCTTCCTAAGCAGTGATTGCAGATTCCCACCCCCTGGCAACCCCTGTTTATATACTGAGCATGACGTATATTGTATGGAATATTCCATTGGCCAGCTTGTTCTGTCTATGCTCCTTCACAGCTTCTATGGGAAGCTGAAAAAAACCCTTGAATACTCTAAATATCACCTAGCAACAACTAGAGCTAAAATAAAACCGAAAAAAATATATAAATGCATTATTGACATTCCTTTCATACCAAATCTGAAACTGTAGCAGCCACTAGAAAGAAAATTAGCTCTATCCCAGCTGAAACCAGAACATCCAGTATCCACTCAAGTAGAATCAGTGGGCCTATAGTTTTACTGAGACAAGTCTTGAAAAGGAAAAAGGTTTCCTAAAGCAGAAAGCTTTGTCATCTAAATGTTTACATTTTGGTACTCCTTTTGTGTCTTCCCTGCTAGTTGTTACCAAAGACCAGTAAAAATTCTGCTCTTTGAATAGAGTTCTCTTAAAAAGAGAAAAAAAAATAATCTGTAAAGCATTTAGAGGACATAAGGTGAGGAAGATGAGGAGCAGAGTCAAAATCTAGTAGATTTCTGCTCCTAGCCTGTGTTTGAAGCAGCCTATTTTTTCCTTATAGAGTCTCCTGGGCTTTATTTTTTATGCCTGAAGTTAGGTAGCATAAATAGCCCTTAGATAAAACCCTAGTTGCTTTACTCGCTCTATGTAGGTGCCTTCAAAATTCATGTGAGATGCCAGTTTTTCTGATGCCATGTTCAAAATCTGTTCCATTTATTAACTTAGCACAAAAATTATGCTAAATGTGCATTAAACTATCTTAATATGCAATGTGAGTTAGATTTGGTACATTTTTCACTATCTCTTTTAGACTGAATGTGGTCTAACTAAAATCTTTGTCTTGCAGGTCTGAGTACAGCCGTATGTCCTCTACCAGCAGTGAGTATAACTTTGAAATTTTTTTAATTCTCATATTTTATTTTTTCTGGTTGCTAGTATTTATTAACATCAACCTAGTGTTATGATGGGGTTAACTTCGACACAGTAAAACACCCATTCCTTCTCTTCTTGGATCTATATCTAGATAGAGTATAGAAAATTAAACTGATTGGATTTTTATGACAAAAATATAAGCCTTGTGTAAAGTCATAAATATTGGAGCTCACAAGAATGCAAGGCAAAATGAGAAGAAAAATCTGTAGACACAGTGTGGCCACTGTGAATGGGTCCTTGGCCAAATGAGTTTGCAGTGATGAATGCTGTTAGAGCTGGGGGATGCAGGAATAATTGAATGCTTATTGTAAGCTGATGCCAAGGAAGCACTCGAGAGCAAATTCTGTGAAGCGTTTCTTTGATTTCAGAGATGATAGAGGCTCTAGTAAGTGTCACAGTCTTTCAAAATGTTTACAATAGCCAGTTGAATTTCAGGTTATCCAACTGATAGAAGATGAATCCTGGTGTCTGGCTTATTTTTTCTTTCTTTTTCATCAATGCAAAATGGCTTTTTTTTTTTTTTTTTTTTTAGGAACAAGGAACACTTTTTCAGTTCTCTCTCTCCCCGCTCCAACCGTTTTCTTAGTTGTAGCACATACTGTATCCACAGCACTTTGAAATGCAATAATGCCTATTCAGGCACAGCTACTAGTATCTCTCCCTGCTCAAAGTGCAAGGTGATGCCCGTCTCCCTGATTCACACCTAGACGCGCGCTTTATTTGTGCCAAGCGAGCAGATCAAAAATTCACAGATGACTAATTGTGTTTTATAATCTGGGTCTTTACACGTCGTGAAAATCAGAGGGGAAGAAAGCTGTCAGTATTTTCCTCATTCACACATTCTGGCTGAAGCGCGGAGAGGGTTATTTTCCATCTCCCATGGTCTTTAGCAGAGTGCTTTTATTGATTTCAACAAGAGCTGGATCAGACGGTGTTTGTGATGTCTGGCTCCTGAGCTGATGTGACTAGCAGGGAGCTCGCTGTCTTTTCTCCATCTGCTCAGTGTGTGTGGATGTATCTGAGAAAGAGAGAATTCAGTACAGCTTTTTCCTAAATTCAGTTGTTTCAATAGATTTCTGGTTTCCCACTGTCAGGCATGATTCTTGAAATGATTGGGAGGCAAAATCCAGGCAATCAACTTTTCGTATTGGATTTGGCTGGTTGCACCAGCCGTGTGCCCCGCCATCCCCTCAGCTCCCCATTTTGGGTGATGGCTTGGGGAATAAGCTGCCAGCTTCCACCACTTTTTGGGTGGTGACAGATGATTATTTGCCTAGTAGAAGTGTTTACTCAGCAAATAAGTTCAGAAGACAAGGTGTAAGTGAAGTATTTCCCATCTAAAAATTTGGGTTTGATACCTTAACAACTTCGCGTGACCGTGGCACGTCTTAAAAATAAAAGTAACAACTTACATCCTTGTTTTTATTAAATGAGCTGTTTGTAAGGGTCATTTTTGGTTGTGTGGCAGCTCCAGTATGATGGGTTTGATACCTTAACAACTTTGCGTGACTGCGGCACGTCTTACAAATAAAAGTAACAACTTACATCTTCGTTTTTATTAAATGAGCTGTTTGTAAGGTTCATTTTTGGTTGTGTGGCAGCTCCAGTATGTCATGCTAACTGCAGCCACCTCAGTGTCCTGCTGGCCACAGCTGCCCAGAATATGTGGGGATTACAGTTGTATTTCAACGCCAGTAATTTGTCAGTACAAGGAGCTATTATCATTCCAGCAAAGACACAAAAGTTCAGGAAACAGGACAGTCTCCTCCTTTCTCTTTTCTGCTTCCAAGGCAAATTACATTGACAGAGCTTCACAAGTAGCAGCATTTAACTTCGCATTTTGTGGGGTTTGTGTGGTCATTTGGTCAGACAGTGGAAGAGTAACAGAAACAGTTACATAAAAGGATTTTGGTAAAAGAGAAATGCTTTCATGTCAGAGGCTGGCGGTCAGGGGGTGCATAATGCATTTGAAGAAAAGATTCTTGGGGAAGAGATACCAGGAAAAACAGGTGATCTGGCCATTTTAATTTCTTTGTTGAAAAGCTTCAGCAATTGGTATCGTTCATAGTACACAAGGCAGTCTAATCAATGATGCTGTTAGGCGCTAACATAACACAAAGTAAGCTGTTGTAAATTAAAAAGCAAAGAATCTCCATTACCTACAGCTGCTTCGCCTGAAGCTCCTGTTCTAATAAAGTGGAGTTTATCTAAACCAGAGGGATTACAGGCTAATTTGGTTTTACAGGGCTCTTAGTCAGTGGTACCAATGAGGCTTCGATTTCAGTGTTTAATAAATGAATGATCTTCTGAATTTCTGGATGAACTCCACTGGACAGTGGTTTTTGTGCCAAGAAAAGGATAAGAAGGCTTTAGCAGGTGAATTAACTACAGCTGCCTGTATCACTTGCTGCAACAACAGCAGCAGCTGAACAAACTGCAGGACTTTGCACCAAGGCAAAAGTATACAGGAACCCTCGACCCCCGCCAAGGCAGAACTCAAATCTCATGGGCTGCTACATGGCAATGCAAGGATCATTCTGTACATGCATTATTTCTAGTACTTTTTTCCCCTAAGCATATGGCAGCACTTATCATGGGCGACATACTATTTCAGCAGTTCAAAGCCCTGCCTGATGGGTTGGTTGGACCTTGGGTCTTGTGCAGCATCTCGATTCTTTTCTTCTTTGTCCTCATGTCCTGGCTTCGGGTAACCCAAAAATGGTTTTTACTGGCAGCGTTGTAACATCTGTGGGTTTGTATGGCAAATACTTTGGGACAGAGTACAAAAGTTTGCCGAGTGTGTTTATTTCTGCAAGAAAATGCAGCAGTTATCTGCCGCGCGGGCTCTGGCTGTTGTCAGGGTGATTGTGTGCCACTTTGCGTACTGAGCAGGGTAAATAGGCCACGCAGAGCTGTCTGCTTGATGCTGGGGTTTGAGATATTGCAGCTTTGAAGGGTTCAGCAGTGTGATTTCAGGGGAGAGAAGTGCTAAATTAATTTTGACATTTTTTTCCCTCTGAATTCTGGTGTGTGTAGCCACTTTTCCCTTTGTTCTTTAGCAGGAGGTGTGCTTTGTCTTATTAGGATGTTTTGCCCGTTGGTGTGCTCTTCATTAATCTAGAGAATGTATTGAACTTCTTTTTGTTCATATTTTCAATTACATTTTCAATTACAGTTTTCAATTATCATTAGGGATCACTAATCATGTATGAGAGGGAATAGTGCTATACACTTTACACACACAGAAGAGACCTTTACCCAAAGTACATAATGCCAACATATAAACACCATAGGTGGCATATGGATACAGACGGTTGGAATCACAAAGAAATAATTAATTAGTTGTTGGTCAGCACAATAAGCAACAGTCTCTGCACATCAGCATTTTAATTATCTTCAAATTGCTTTGAGCTATGTGTTTCAGGGATGATTTTCGACCAGGGAAGAGGAGTTTTGATGGGGACTGCTTGTTTTCTCCTCTACATAATCTTTCCATTTATGATAATGGCTCTTCAGAAAGACTCAAACCAGAAGTGGGCATTTTGAAACAAGACTTTTGTGATTTGTAACATTTGAAATATTCCATACCTAGTCAGCTCTGGAGCCAATTTAACAATGTTGTCATAGAAATAATTGTGGAAGTGAGTTGTTTTATTTCCCCCTGACATTTTTCAGCTAGGCAATCCGTCGGGAGCTGCCTGGATGCACATTTGTACTGTTCCAGCTAGGTCAGTAAATGAAATGTAGAACCGGCCCTACGGGATGAGATGCAAGTTTGTGGCAGATTTTAGGGCATTTGAGGTAGTAAAACCCTGTGGTTTTAGGACATGGTGGTTCATGTTGTGCTTCTCAATGAGGTAAAGGGCTTGTCGCTCACCTGCTTTGCAGTTGGAAAGCTGGTAATTCGCCTTCCCCTGCTCCCCTGCCTTTCCTGTAGCAGCTGGGGAATGATTGAGTCCCTTCTGGGCTGTTTTGAGGTTGTTCTTATTCTTCCCTGGTAAACCTGAGAGCTGGGATATTAAAATTTTATTTCCGTGTTGTGCATACTTCCTAACCCAGGGAATTACACCCACTTTCTGGTTCTAAAAATTAAGCGGAAGACAGTTTCTTCTGGCAGATTTACAAATATTTGAGTTACCAAGCATGTTTCTTTTTAAATAAAATTTACCTTTAAGTTATTTTCTGTTTGGTATTCTGTTCCTATGCTAGTATAAATTCAGATCTTTGTTTGGGGATTTGCTCAGTGTTTTGTCAGTGTCATCTGCATCAGTTCCCCTGGGCTGATTTTGGACTCTGAATTTCTCTACAAGTGGCAAGGGTCCTCTCTTTATGAAGGGCTCCGAAGGGCAAGGTTTCTCTTATTCTCAATTCCAGAGGCAGGGTGAGGTGCTAAGGCTGGATCTTACCTCCATGCACCAGCTGTGCATTGAAATCGGCTGCCCTAATGGTAGATATTGGATGACAGATAACTGTTCTTTCAGACATTCCCAGTCTTTTTAAGACACCTAGCAATTTTCATTTTAGACAATAAGAGCAAGTTAACAGCATGTAGGAAAGTGACAATATTCAAATAATTTAAAAAAAAAAAAGGTTTCCCAACAGATACTTCAATCCTGAATTTGAGCTAAACCTTTCTTTTCCTGAAGCTGGGTTACCTTTTTTGCTGAATCAGTGCTGTATTTATCTGCTCTCATTTTGTGTAACTCTTGTTTACTTTGAAGCCAGCTGTGAGGTTAGGGGGTTGCAGCACCCAGTGCCAACATTAGAAGTATAAAGTACATATTTGTGTGCACTGTTATTCTGAGGACCCATCAAAATCTGCTCTGGTGAAGATGTAGCCCATCAGGTAGGCTGTGAGGGGTTGGTGTTAGGCCACCTGTCCCATCCATGCTTAGAGCTGGCCAAGGCACAGTTACATGACAGTTTTCACACCACATCCATACCGTGTGCATGTAACAATATGCTGCCTCTCTATTTTGCTCTTCCTGTTTTTTCTCTATCTTTTTCTTTTTTTTTTTTTTTTCTCTGCCATGGCATCTGCTTCTTGATGTTACCTGGCAAGAATCCTCCTCTTCCCCCTCTATTTGAGTTATTAGATCATAAGTGTTGTTGGAAGGAAATGTGAAGAGGAAAATGTATCCCTGAATAAAAGAGTCAGATCCAGCTTGAGCACTAAGTCCTTTATGGAGGAGAGCAAAGTCTGTGTCTCCAGAAATTCTCCCATTTCTAACACTTAAGAATTTTTGCTACCAAGCACTGAGGGATCACATCTGTCAAAATGGGCCCTAGTGGAGCTTTTGACAAAAGCCTGAAAAATGTAGCCTTCCTGGTTGCAGAGATAATGGGAGCTACAGGAGTGTAAGGATCTCTAGTATTATGCAGATGTATATGTGCCTCATAACGATGGCATATGGAGAAATGGCTTCCCATTACTTGTGTATCATTTCAAAATCTGACTTCACTTAACCATTAAAGATGATGAAAACTGACCAGGAGCTGTAAGGAGGATGGGATTGATTTGGACTTTTAAAAATCTGCCACACAGCTAAAATTTCATAATATAGTTGCCTACTTTAATTTAGGTCAGTTCAGACCAGTTCTGACCAAGGTGCTGCTGGACTGGGTATCTTCTAAGTATTTTTCTCCAAACAATGTAATTTAATAAGTGTAAGGATATAGTTATATTCTTTTACTACAATACAAAGATATACTGAAGTATATTGTTTCTTATTTCCATAGAGAACTGAGATGCTTTTGCAATGGCTGGCAATGAGCTGTATTAGATACAATTGTAAAAACAATTTACAGTGGGCTTGCCAGCATCATGCTGCATTTCCAGAAGGTGTTATTTTAAAAGGAAGACTAATTAAAGTATGAGGAAAGATGGAAGAGGAAATTGGACCCGAATCATGTAGAGCTCTTAGCCTGCAGCATCTGTCAACGTTGCAAATTCAGGTGTTGTATATAGTAGTGAAATCTGAAGTGTCAGCTCCTGTGGAAAAGATAGTGAGCATCTTCTGCTTATCTTGCCTGGCCTGTGTTACGCTGCTAGAGGTAAAGAGCAATGCTCTTTCCCACTGGGGTTGTGTGAAGGAAAATGTCATTGCTACATGACACCTAGCAGTCTTTGGCTATGCAAAACATGTTTATGTAGTTGCTTGTCATCAAATTCCACCATGATGAAGGAACCAATGTTTGTGTACAGGGTAGAAAAATATAATACTGAACCACAGAAAATTGAGGTTAGAAGGAGATCAACTGGTCCGAGCCCCTTGCTGAAAGCAGGGCCAGTGAGAGAAGGTTGCTCAGGGCAATGTCCCATCGTGTTTTGAAAATCCCCACAGCTTCTCTGGGAAACCTCTTCCAGTGAGTGACCACCCTCACAGTAAAAAAGTTTTTTCTTATGTTTAAAGAGAATTTCCTGTATTTCAGTTTGAGTCATCAGCCCAGAGCAATATGAGCAGACCCTGTTCCTCTCCAGTCCCTAATTTTCCCTCTCAGTTGCATACTTTTTAATCAACTTTTTTCCGGTTTGCTGTGGTATTTGATCACACAGCACCATCCCCCCTCCCAGCCCCACCAGCATCCCAGTCTCATCCACAAGCATCCACAGATGATGCATCCTGATTTTCGGGGGTCCCTTACCTATGTAAGGAACGTCATGAAGTTATCACTGCTGCTGACCACCACTGCCCGGAAACCACGCTGGAGATGTTGATATTAAGTTAACATTGCTATTTGCACTTTTACCTTTCAAGAAGTTGAGGTTAGGATGCTGTTCCAGTAGGGAGATAGCATCTTGAGGTTGGACTTACCACACATGGTTATTTAGAAGCATAAGGAGTAGAAAGGAAACATGCCCTTAGAGACACGACTAAAGATGGACAGCTGCCAGAAAGAGAAGATAAAAAACGAAATGAGGCAAAGTCATGAGTGAGGACATGCACAAATGAATGTGTAACTGTGCTTGAAATCAAATCTAGATTTGATTTTTGCATGCCAGTTGTGTGGCATTAACCACAAGCTTGCCCTTCCCCTTGTAAAGACTAAAGTTCCTGTTTAAATGTATTTAGCTTGGAGTAACCCATGTAGCTCTGTTCTTTGTTAAAATCAGAGTTTCACTCTTTGGGATCATTTAGTACACACCAAACAGTGCATCCCATGGTTAAATTACTTCTTACTGGCTTTGGCCTAGCTTGGGATTTCTGTATCGTGGGGTTATAGGTGTACCCTAAACAGCTGATGTACCAGGGCTACCAAAACTCTGGCTTTTTGTTGTTTTGTATCTTGTTTTCTGACCACATCCAGTCAGGTGGTTTTTTTCCTGTCATTTAAATACAGCAGATAAAAACTGGATTAGTTGTTAAAAATAATAATTTGTGTATGAATTGCAATCGGAATGTTTTTCTAGCTCCTTTTTTAAGCATACCTAGTCATAATCAAAACCACAGAAGCAAGTATTTCCTCTTTCTCATTATCAGGCATGATTCAGAAGCATAGGAAATCTTTGATAGACACCGACCTATCAAGTGCCACATAATTCTAGTGAAAATTTACAGGAAAGATCTTAGAGGAAGTTAAATTGGATTATGAGGTGCTGTGGGTTGGATTTCCCTCTGTGGAAGCGTTACTACTGCTGTCGCAGAAATCCCTAAGGAGCTAGGCAGCCATTTAGTGGGTCTTTTACCCTGAGTAACGGGTTGCAGGAAAGATCTTGGCATTCCAAGTTCAGCTGGTACAGTGATGAGAATGATCTGGAAATTGTTGAGACGTCTGTCTGAATTGTTAAAGCCCAAAGAGGGCAGCTAAAAAAATAAATCTGTCCCATGGCAACCCCTGGCTCAGAGACACTGGCTGTGGTAGAACAGGAAAAGCCATCAGACTCACCAAGTCAAATGACAAAACACTTGTGAAGGCTGAAGTTATTAAGGCAGTTTCTACTAAATGTGTATTGTTTTGACAATGGCAACAATTAGTTTCCTCATTTTATGGCTGCAGTACATTATCATGATGCATTTTCTTTAATTTGAACTTTTAAAAATGAATAAATAAAATCTATTTATGCAAGCTCAGTGAAGAACTTAGACATTTGGTAATCAGTATGTGCCACGTTCTAGAGCAGTAGATGTCCAGTGCCTTCCCCATTTTTGTTGGTACCTCATATTTGTTTATTAACATTTTCAGAAATAGATCTTGTATCTGTAATTTCTAAAAGGTTCGTGAAATGTTTTGCCAGGTGACTCCTGGCTGCCACCATATGGGATCAGGATGAAGCATTGATGATAAAGCATGCTTTCTATTACTGCTTCCCTTTTCCATCAGCTGGTATGGGGTAGGGCTTTTGAAGTGCACACTGCTGTCAGCTGAAAGGATTATGAGATTCAAAATAGTTTTTCACTACTGTCAAGTCCAAATGTCTCCTTCGCTGTAATGCTAATATTGTTGATTGTCTACAGAGACACAAACATGGTAGTGCTTGACCATGCCTCAGGGTTTGATCCCATATTTTCTTTAGATGTGTGTTGTGCGTAGATACTTTGTTGTGGCTTCTGCCTTCTCTCTGGCTGGGCTTCCCTGCCACCTCTTTCTGATACCAGGAAGGTTTGTGCAAAACTACAAAGTGGTCAAAAGAAGCGGTCTGCTTGAAAATTAACGATTTTTTAGCCAGATCAGTTCTCTGAATGCCACCAGAATGCACAATCCTCATTACTCCTTGTCTGAGGGCTTCTTTCCAGTCTCTTCAGCAAGCTGTTTCAACTTGCACCTAGACCTGACATATGGGAAGCACTGGAAACACTTAGCTGGGAACAGTAGGGGGAAGAGTGCCAGCACTGAAGTTTTAAATTGTCTTAAGCCCATCATAAAATCACACTCTCAGTTAACATTGTGTGAGGTATGGAGCTCATTGTTGGACCAAATTTGTCGGCTGCTCAAGTGTACAGCATTTCTTGGTGGGTTTTTTTAAGGCAGTGTTCTTTCAGCCCTTTTATAAAACACATATTTTTGAGAATCTCAGCTTTACATAGGAGTTGGATTTTAAGAAAATACAATACTTGCAATCAAAGGACTTTGAACCGTATGCCGTTGGATGCAGCTTGAATGCTGACATGCATTGTACAGCTTTTGATTTACTGGTGATTGCTGATGGGAGTTTTACCAAATTGCTACACATGGCAGCTCTGTACAGAATCTGATATTAATACTAAAGATTGGTGCCTGGGTTCTTGCCAAGTACAATGATCCATATCTTTCTTTAGGAAAATTTTATGATTGGGAAGGACGTGCGTCTTTGCAAAGCTTAACTCTTCTGAAGTGGAAATCTGCAGCCATTTAGAGCACTGCTCTCTCTGTGTTTCAATTTTAGACCCTCTTCCCTTCCCTAGCCCTCTAAAAAGCGAGGCAACTCTTTTTTTTTTTTTTTTAATTCTACATATAATATAAAATAACAAGAAAACAAATTAATGGAATAGTTGAGCATTAATAATTACTGTACCTTCCCTGTATTTCTCCACTGGACTGAATCTATCAGCAATATAGGTACAATAAGTCCTGTGCCTTACCATGATGCCCAGGCCCAGTTTGGTGGCATCACCAAACTCACTGGGGCAAATCTTGCGAGCAGCAGCTCCCCATTGTGCTTTACTTCTCCACTCAGGGAATATAAAATAACAAGAAAACAAATTAATGGAATAGTTGAGCATTAATAATTACTGTACCTTCCCTGTATTTCTCCACTGGACTGAATCTATCAGCAATATAGGTACAATAAGTCCTGTGCCTTACCATGATGCCCAGGCCCAGTTTGGTGGCATCACCAAACTCACTGGGGCAAATCTTGCGAGCAGCAGCTCCCCATTGTGCTTTACTTCTCCACTCAGGGATTTCTGATTACTGGTTCTTCGTGTGTGTTTCTGAAAGACACAGAGTGACAATTACCAGCTGTTTTCCACAGATCAGGAACACTTTTCAGGGTATCAAAAAAAATTTTCCTTACTGTTTCTCTTAACAGTATTGGATCTCCTGTAAGAATTAATCTCTGATGAAGACATTTGAGCCCCTTGATGGGCAAATAAGCGGTAGATTGCGGGTTTTGAGTGAGGACAGCTAAGCTTCTGAGCACAGTTTGAAGATGCCAAATTATGTGAATCTGTTTTATGACATGGACACATGTGCATACTGAGACTCCAAGACAGCTCTTGAGTCGTGGTGAACTGTGTGGGAGGGAAGAGGGGAAATGACAGCAGATGACAACCAGGAGAATATCCCTGAAGGCATATGAGTACACCAGCATGTTGGGGTTCTTACTTTTCAGCAGGTTCGTAGCTAAATCTGTGGTTGAGGAGAGTATTGAAGTAAGACTTCAGTGCTCTCCAGAGAATAAGGAAATGATCAGGATTTTATTTTTTTTAAATTAAAATTCTGATTATTTCTGACACTGCTATTGCCAATGTAACATATGGTGTCAGCAGCATATTTTGAGGGAGGAGAACACCATGCAGCAAGAGTAAAGAGCTCATGGAGAAGACCATAGCATTGGCAGAAAAATCCTTATCTTGGGTGTTTCTGAGGAACTGCCAGGAAGTTTGCTTGCTTATAACCATGGTGTGAAAACACCCACTGTGAGTTCCTAGAGTTTGTCTGCATGAAGATCCGACACACAAGCTTCTCAGAGTTGTGGGTCTTTTTTTGCTGGGTGCTTAATACACAGTAAAGCACAGCCTCTGCTTTCACGTGCTCCTTAAAGCCTAGGTAGAAAACACAGAATCATCAAGGAAAAATCTGTAGTGTCAGGGATGTTGGATTACACAGCCAGAAACCCCATGTGGTATTCCCATCCCTTTATTTTTAGCCTGTTTTTGAAAGGGACCATGACGTGAGCATGTGCTGTCTTTCTTCACAGAGACACTAACTTCCCACAGGTGTCCTCAAAACTAGATGAAAGGCAGTGGGACAAACTGGTTTTGTCTCCATGGAGAGAAAAGGCTGTCATGTGAGTTCAAGATACCTCTTCTCCTAACCTACAGCTGGACAGTCAGCCTACAGGCAACTCACACATACCTTTATACCACGTGTGAACTGCTGCTCGTCTGCCAGGTAATTAGGGGATAAGAGATAAAGCTGCAGTGGTGTGAATGAGGAGATGGGGAAAATAGGAACTGAGAGTATATCTGTGACCTGAGGAGTCCTTGACTCTTCGCCTTGCTATAAGCAGTCAGCAGCCTGACTAAAGGAGTCAAGGAAGTTGGTTTTGGGGGATGTAAGAGAACACATGACAATCACATAGTTTAAGAGCACTTCTTCCATAACACTTATCACAAAAGCACATCTCATTTGTTGACAAAGTGGTAGAGCAAGGTAAGATACTAGAACAAGAATGATCTTCAAGATAAGCATACAGGCCTGCAAACCTCCCCTCCAATTTTAGTTGCACAGCTGAGGCACCTAAAGATGGAAGTGGAGTTCCTTGGTTCCCACTACACTTGTGGACAGTGGAGAGTGATGGGCCTTATCTGAGATTTGATTCTGTCTCTCACCATGGACTACAAAAGGGCAGTCAGCTGGAGGGACGTCTGTTGGGTACCTCACCTTCCATGGGATGACTCTGGGCCACAAGGGCTGTTTCCTATGAAGAAGATGAGGGTCATATAGTTCTGAAGGCAAGCTAAGATGGCAATCATAGACTGTGTGACTACAAACCATAAACCGTAGGACTGCAAACAGGAGAGCCAGTGTCAGGGTGCAGCAGCATGATCCACTTATGACAAGTATCCAGACCAACATAAGGGAGTGGGCAGGAGTGCATGGACAAGTGACTGGTGTGAGATGGCCCCTTTCAACAGCAGCATAAGTTCCTCATGAAAGGTTACCCTTAGGCAGGTCAGGGGAATGTAGCTGGTGGGGTAGGGATGAGAATTCACTGGGGGCTGTAGCACAAGGGGGAGTTTCAGTACTTGCTGCACCATCCAGCAGCAAAGGTATCACATGATGAGATCTGCCGTTGCTTTTGCTTGATCATGCAGGGCCTCTGTGGGCATTAAGTATCACTTTGAGATAAGATTCATTCCTGCAGGGTTGGCTGCATGTTGTACACTAAGGGCAATGACATCTCGTAAGACTGTTCATATTAATGTACCAGAGAAAGCTTTTTATCTCCATCAGGCAGATAATGGGCTTAATTTTCCAGCTTTATTTCTGAGGGTGTTTTTTGTTGGGTTTTTTTATTTTTTTGGTTCTACAGCAACTGGATAACAGCACCGAGAGCCTGTATCGTGCCCATCTGGAGGAGCAGATTGACCATTTTGCCATGTTTGTCAGCATGCTGGTCTGCTGTGCATTGTCTATACTGCCTTAGTACTGGTGGAGGAGTGAGCATCCTGGCACGATTACCTCCATTAGAGAGGGAAAATGCTGCTCTGATGGGAGCGTGAAAGAGGTTTCTCCACTTGTCTCTGTGCTCTGCATAATATCCCCTTTTTTATTGCTTCTGAGCACCCTTCATGAGTTGGAGGTGATGTGCAAAGCAGGGCGTGCTGGGAAGCACGTTATCCTGCAGCCCTGCATTTGTCAGATGCTATTAAACAGCAGGGAAAGAGAATGGAGGAGCTGGTGAATCTGTCACATCCTGCTTGTTCAAAAGATTATTGATGCTGCATAATTCATCAAAGCATGACCTAGCGGTGGTTTCTGCTGCCAGAGGTGGCAAGTATACACTTCTGTGCAGCTGCCCATAAAGCGATGCTCTCTGTTTATGAAAATAGCCTCAGTCTTTGTGTCTGCCCATCAGCCTTTCAATTAACACACCTAAAACGGTCAGTCTTGTCTTGAACTCAGATAAAACGTGAAGGTCCTGCTTAGTGAGAAATGCTACCACTTTGACATTTGTTTCGGTTTTGGAATGGGATTGAAGTAGTGAAATATTGACATTTTCTGTGCAACAGAAATCTCAGGAAATTTCAGTTAGGAAATATCATAGTGCTGTTTTCTGACAGTATTTGTACAATGATTTCATTTTTTTTACATTCCTACAATTGAAATATTCTGATTTATTAACAATGAAAAAAGTATGCTGATCCATAGTGTTCAGTTTTGAATCATTTCATTACCTCCTGATTGCAATTATTTCCTGATAATGAAGCACTTCTTGATGGGAGTTGCAGTTCAGGAGCTTGGCACATTTTGACACTCTCCCATTGCCTGCTTTACATCTCCTGTAGCGCATCATGCAATCTGGTCAGAATGAAATGTGAAATCTTAATGCCTAACGGAGTGATAAAGGAATCTAGTCCGTACAGTGTCAGGGAGGTTCAGGCATTGGTTCCCATGAAGCAGCACACCTCAGCGTGAAAATTTTACCTCTTAGAATCGTAGAATCATAGAATCTAGAATGTTCCAGGCCGGAAGGGACCTCCAAAGGTTATCTAGTCCGACCTCCCCGCAGTCAGCAGAGACACCCCAAACTAGACCAGGTTGCCCAAGGCCTCGTCGAGTCTCACCTTGAATATCTCCAGGGATGGGGCCTCAACCACCTCCCTGGGCAACCTGTTCCAGTGCTCCACCACCCTCACTGTAAAGAATTTCTTTCTAGTATCTAATCTAAATCTCCCCTCTTCCAATTTAAAACCGTTACCCCTTGTCCTGTCACTACACTTCCTGACAAAGAGTCCCTCTCCAACTCTCCTGTAGGCTCCCTTCAGATATTGGAAGGCTGCTATTAGGTCTCCCTGGAGCCTTCTCTTCTCCAGGCTGAACAACCCCAGCTCCCTCAGCCTGTCCTCGTAGCAGAGGTGCTCCAACCCCGGATCATCCTCGCGGCCCTCCTCTGGACCAGCTCCATCAGGTCCATGTCTTTCCTATATTGAGGGCTCCAGACCTGCACACAATACTCCAGGTGAGGTCTCACAGGAGCAGAGTAAAGAGGAAGAATCACCTCTTGTGTGGTTTAATGTAAAATGCATGCATGCTCCAGGGAGAAGGAGATGTAGCTCCAGTTCCCTGTACCTCCAGATGACCCTCGCTGCTTCCCAGCTGCTTGGGTTGCTGACCTGAAGCAATACCTGCTTGTGCCAGCATTGGGCCGCGAGCCCTGCCTTCCTGACCAGCTGCAGCAAGGATGGTGTTACCAGATACCTGGGTCTTCATGGCACCTCTCAGGGGAGATGTGTGCCTCCCTGCCATCCCAAGGCAGCAGAGCACTTAACCCATTGCTTCCCACTTCACCCATGGGTGTTTGTGTCATTAGGTAGCCACTGTTGTCATAGCGTTCCCTCTAGGCACCTCTGGTCAGCTCTGGATGCCAAGAGGGTTGTCCTCTGCAGGCACCTACAGAGTGAGGGGGGATGTAAGATTATCATCCACAGGTTTTTCAGAGGTAGCAGCCGCTCTCTGTGCACTCAGCAGGGGATGTAGGCAGGTGGGCTAGACAGAGAAGTACCTGTCCTGTCTGTCCCTAAAGACAAGGGGGCTTGAATTTCGGTGACGTTGTACTGAAATGAGGCAGCAGGCACAGACAGATGTGACAGCACCCACTGCTTTCTGTCAGATGGTCTTTCTGATTAAAAGATCCTGATTTCTGGGCAGGGAGAGGAGGGGAGGAAGAACCACAGGGCAAGAGTGCCGTTCAGCTTCCCAGGACTTCCTTTTTTTCTCCACTCAGCAACAAAATAAAAATAATATGTAGAGAAGAACCCATCCAAAGCTCAATCATAAGATATCAGGCCGCCGTCAGCTCCCAGCTTTAGGACATCAAGTGTGACAGCCCCACAGCATTTGGGTTGACTGTTTGCTTTAACCTCTCATGGGTGGTTAATGCTACCGAACAGAGGAGTAAAAAGTTTAGAACTGTGAACTACTCTTTCAACCCTGGTAGTAATTACCTCTTAGCAATGTTACTGCTTTGCCAGCTCAAAGAGAACTAATCCCCTTCTGTCATAGGAAAGGAAAAAAAAAATGTAATAGCTGTGAGAACTGTGGAGCTTATTTTCAAATAGATGCCTCAGCATTTTGATATTTTCTGTGGGATTAACTAGTAACACAGGAAGGCTAATACATATGCAGAGCTTTCATTTGCTTCTGTGACAATTCGCCGAGGGCAAATTGAACTGTGTCATGAGAAATGGTGTCGTTTCCCCCCCTTCCTTGTCAGTTGAAGGAAAAAGGCTTGTTAGTAACATAGAAACAATTTGCAACTTATCATCAGTTCAGGGGAAGTTTCTCATAGCTCCTTGCCTCCTATTTCTGCTTTTCTTATGTCTCTCTTTTTCCTACCAGAGCCGAAAGGGCTGCCATTTTATAAGCACAGAAGCCACACAATGAAAGGTGGAAAAGTGTTGCAGTAAAAGCATCTTTGCTAACATAAAATAGATCCAGAAGCTCTTTCTATACTGATTTGTTATACTTTCCCCCTGCCAGCAGAGTTGCTTCTAGCTAAAAAAAATTTTAAAAAAATAAATATAAAAAAAGATTATTTGCTCTGCTGTACATATAACCCTAGCTCCAAACGATGGCTTTGTGCTGGGCTTCGGTGGTCTTCTGAGGCTGGCTCTGTGAGCATCTGGTGCTGATGGGCACAGGCAGCGATAGCTGCAGAATACTAATGCTGGGGCTGGCTCCCACAGGGCTCCACTTTTGAAAAATGCTTCAGCCATTCAGTGTCCGTGCACCACGCGGAGCAACAGGGGGGCAGAAAAGCCATGCTCAGGGATTGTTTTTTGGTTTTCATTTTTTTTCAACGCAGAGCAAGAAGCCGACAGGAACGATGGCTCTTTGCTTCACATTGTTGTTGTGCCCAGGCTTCTTTCAGAGCTGCAGTCATTTATATGCATAAATATCAAGCCTGTCACTTGTTGCAGGCTTTGATAGCATTTGTGTGACAAAGGAAACGGAGGGAGAAAAGAGCTGAACATCTTCTGTTCCAGTCTCAGAAAATGAATGACTGCGTAGCTATGGCGATTACTTTCTTTCTGGTTTTATTAGATCACTGTCCTCTGCAATTTGTTTTCCTTCCTGTCCTGCTGTCCCGTGTAAAGGACCACGAGACAACCTCCCCCCGCACCCTTTTGTCTTTTTCCCACACTGTGACTATCCACAGGGCATATCTCAAAGAAGTACCTACCGGTAACAATTGCCACAGCAAAGCCTCTTGCCGTATACTGACACAGATATTTTTTTTTGCCTCAATTTTTTTCTTCCGTTGACCATCTGACAGAGTCACTCCACATCACCCATTTCATGCAGAGATACGAGAACTCTGCTGTAATTGTATTTCTGATGATTTAGTTGATTTTTTTCTGTGTCTCCCCTAGGCAAAATGCATGCTCGCTGTTTGCTCTGCATACCATATCTTTCTGCAGCTTCTAAATTGAGGCTGATGGTGTGTTTACCGGTCACCTCTGGAAAGCTACACAGTCACATCTAGCTTTTCTCTGGTCTCACAGATATTCTGTATTGAAAGACAACTTAAATACACTACTTGTATAATGCTGTTTTTCCATTAAAGCAATTGCTGAAGTATCACAGGAATGTTATTCTGATGCCAGGAGGGAGGAGGTAGAGATTCGTACTGATTGCCAATAGGAGGGGAAACAGCCTGCGAGACAATCCCCCTATTAAATGTGGTCTGTGCAGTGAAAAGCTTGGGAAGCCTTTCTAAGGCTTCACACATTTGGGCTTTGTGCCCAGGCTCAGGATCTCAGTTTCAGAACACCACACAGGGGGAACCGTTTCAGCAAAAATATCCAGATTACCTGGATAATTTATCAAACTCTCTTGGATCTCCATTCACATGCATCTTTATTGGCGCACAACTCCAGCAGAACAGAAGTGACAATTTCTCCCCTCCCCTCCAACCAGACATTGCTCTGCTTCTAAGCTGTCGAAGAGGTTTCAGGGACAAGAACAGATAGAGTCCTTGTGAACATTCCCAGGGCTAACTGGAGGTTTCTGTTTTCCCCTGAGCAGGTGTAACTTTTTTGTGCTTCCTGATTTTTACCAGTCTTCCCTAATCTTATAAAAACCTTGAAGCGGTAGTATTATAGTCTTGATGGTCTGAAGATATAAACAGTGCAGGATTTGTAAGGACAAGTAATATCTTTTCCTGAAGAAGCACTTGTGTGCCTGAAGGCTTGTCTGTTTTTTTTCCCAGCTGTATCAGTTGGTCTAATAAAAGATATTACCTCTCCCTACAAACTTTGTCTAACTTATTAAAAAGTTGCTTCCAGGATACAGAACACTCTTAACCGGGTGGAAAACTCCAATGTCAAGGTGATAAGACCGGAGTTCAGTGGTGTGATTTCCATGCCCCGAGCCAACTGGCACAAATTAAAACAAGGTGGGATGAACATTGTCCATCCTAATTGTTCTGCACATCATTAGCGTCCCATTCACCCCCACTCTGCGTCAGTATTTTTGTCTTTTCTATCTCTCAGCTGTGTGGGGCAGCTTTTTTCTAACACAGAAATGCACATAGGGTAACATCTTTTGGATGCCACCTCAGTAGAAACAGCAGCTCTTACGCTATGCTTGATGAAACTCCCCCGTCTTTTGATTATTTTCTTGGTTGCTACATCTCAGTACGTTATTTTCAGTTTACTGCAGAGAGATGAAAAAGAAGCCTGGTGTGACTGAGTAGACTGTTTCTCCTAAACGTTGACAACTTGGTTACAGATCTTGAAGGGTGTTTTTTCTTTTTATACTCTCAGGTGAACTTTCCGTGGAAGGCATACAAGACCCGTTTCTTGTTAGTGTACATATTATCACAGACCCCGGTGAATCCAAGACTCTTCAGCAAGCCATCGATAAGCTTCTAGCCTGGATCCATCCAGACCTCCAGTTGTTCCGAGTCTCGGAACGGCGAGTGCCCAAGAAGCGCAGGAAGCCAGGTAAGGCTGGTGCCTCTCAGCCAGCCCTCGCCGTCGTTCTGTTTCTGCAGGAGGAATATGGAGAAGAACCGATCCTGCAGCTCCACGAAACCTTTCAGCGGCCGCCTTGGCATTACCACCACACAGAGCGAGTGCATAGGAAGTTCCTCCCTTACATGCCGTGCAGCCAGGACTTCTACACGTTGGCTCCAGAGACTCCTCTGTGGGCCATTCGCCCAGTGCACTACGGGAAAGAAATTATCCGCTTCACTATATACTGCAGGAGCGAAAACTTTGTCGACATCTTGAAATTGTACGAGCTTATACTGAAAAGACCAGTGTGTCAGAAAAAAGCGGACTTTTGTGTTTTTCCTGTCTATTCTAACGTGGAAATAGACATTCAGTTTTCTTTAAAAAAACTTCCGAAGGGCCAGGTGCCAACGCCGACAGAGTCAGCGGTGCTGGAGTTCAGAGTGAAAGACGTGGGGCAGCTTGTGCCTCTCTTGCCCAACCCTTGCAGCCCCATCAGTGAAGGCAGGTGGCAGACAGAAGACCACGATGGAAACAGGATCCTTTTGCAGGTAAGTCAAGTCCAGTACACAGGGAAAACAGAAGCACATTTATTGGGCTTGTGCAGGAAAGCTTAACCTGCAATGGCGGGCAGAAAAGGAGGCTTTTTTGGGTTTTGGTTTTTTTTTCCTCTATCCTAGGAGAAGAAGCCAGGACAGTACCTCTAAAGAAAGAACCTGAAACCCCTTGCTGTGTGTGTAACTAATCAAGGAGGCAGTGGATGATACTCTCCAGATATCAGTCAACCCTAGTTTATGCAGAGTGATGTGAGATGAGATAGTTGTTTAAAAGTATGAGGAGAGAAGGAATTATGAGCCCGAGTGGAGAAATGATGGCTGATGGGTGTAGTTTTAGAAGAATTATAGGCACAGAACTGACAGGGGTTTATAAAATAGCTCTCAGTTATGAGATTTTTATGGAAGACAAGCAGAATTCCTGATGGTACTCATTATTTTCTAGCATCACAGAGTGACAGACTGCATCTCTCTTTTGCACAGTGATTATGAGGATGGGGAGAGAGGTGGTGAAGGAAAGGAAATGCGCCCTGAAGAGCAGCCTGAGAGAGACATTCCCGCAGACTCTCTTTGTGAACTTATCTCAAGTGCTCGTAACCAAGTCCTGAAGGAGGGTTTATTTGTTAGGACATCTGTAGGCACTGTATCTGGGCGATATACCAGCATGCTCTGCTTCACTACACCGCATCCGAGGGAGTTAAAGGGGATAACAGGCAGCAAGCTTTTAATAGCTGCCTGCCCTGCAGAGGGGATATCCGTGGCAATCTGGAGCCAGGTCACTGTGCGTGCCTGCATTGCGGAGGTATTTATGGCTGCTTAGCGTTCAAATCGAGGAGCACAGACCCTCACCTTGTCCAGATTTCAAAGTCGGATTTTTTTTAATGAGTTGCATTCAAGAAGCTTGTCAAATTGTCCAATCTTGTTTCTGTGGAAGGGGCATTTTGGGTTCCGTCCTCCTACCGTACAGACTTCCCAGCATGCAGAGAAATGTGTTCACCCTATTGCAGTGCAGTGCTTCTGGGTGTTGTAGCTCCTGGGACTGAAAATCCAGGTGCAAGGGGCATCTGTGCTCTGGTGAGTCACATCCAGGTGGTGGTGAGACCTTCTGATGGCGCTTTGCAGAGGCTGCCCGCAGACACCCTGTGCCAGAGCTGAACAGCACACGTGTAGGGCTCAGGAGGCAATTCAGCTTCCCTGACCATCTGCCAAGGTAGTCACCAATTTGTCAGGGCTACTGCTCGGGCTGTAGGCATATCTGTGTTAGCCTGAGGTAACTTGTGAACTTAAGCTTGCAGGAGCCATCATGAAGCTTTTACACAGCAACCACACTCACCTATATCCCCTTTTTCCTTGTTCTATTTCAGGAGGTTTCCGCTATGTGATATTACTTTGGTTTATGGGATCTTGCACTGGTTTCACGTAAATTGAAGGGAAGGGTAGGAAAAAAACAAGAAGCAAACAAAAACACCCCCCAAAAACCAATAAAGCTTCTAAATGAGGCTTTCAACTTCAAACCAGCAAATTTTCAGAAATAACAGGTGCCAGACAGTACAGGTGTAAAGCAGGATCTGCTGAACAGCAGGCTGAGGTAAACCCTGCAAAGAAAATCGGAATGAGATTTTAGCCATATGCACCAAAAGAGAAGAGAGGAAGCCTGCTAAGCATGGCCTGCAAGTACAATTCATTTTCATTTGTGTTCAGTGAGGATGATGATGCCGAACAGGAGGGCAAAATGGCAAATGGGAATGAAGTTACAGAAATGGAAATTATCACATTGGAAGTGTGGTGAAGCAAAAGTCTAATATATGCAAAATGGGGGGAAAAGAGAGACTTTGGACCTAACTTAGGCGACTGTAAAGTCATGAAGGTTAGGTCCTGGTATATAGGTTTTAAACAAGTCTGTACAATCAGAAGGGAGCTCTATAACTAAATCAATGGAAAAATCTCCTGTTTGTACTCACATGACTACAAGCCACCAGTGCAACACGGCCATGGCAAGTAAAGTGCAGTTTCTGGTGTGTACCAGAATTAGTACCCCCAGAGGAGCATGGGAAGCCCTTGTGCCATTGCACAAGGTCACCCGACTTCACTTGTCTTCAGCCCCGGGGCTCCAGAAAGGTGACTTCAGAGAGGTGTGGGTATAGGGAAGGGCTTTCACCCTGTGCAGAGGAATGGAGAGACTGTCTTACAAATGGAAACTGGAAGAGTAGGGTCAGTTGAGCTCAGCCAAAGTCAGTCTGAAGGAAACTCTGTGCTTGGAAAATATACCAGAAGGTAAATGGCAGGAATGGGAAAAAGCTGTTTCACTAAATTGCTCTTCTAGCATAGGAACAAAAAACTGTTGATAAATAGAAGATTTAAGTTGGCAGTTGTACATATTGATGTCCAACTACATAACAGTCACCCAGCAGGTGCAAACAGATTAATACCCTAATTCAAGACAGGATGCTCAGTTAAAGAAAAGGGATTATATGATGGAGCATGGGTTTCAGGAACACTGGATCTGGATATCCATGGACTCCTTATATTCTTTTAACACATTCTGAGTTCAAAATAATTATAGTATCTACCTTGTAAAGTAAGAGGACTACCTTTTGACTTCTCATGGAGTTCTGCTATTAACAATATTATCAATGCCACAGCATTGTTAATAACTTTCACTTCTTCCCAGTTTATGAACCCAAACAATGAACTCCTTGTATTTTTCTACCTACACATCAGTTTGTACTTAGTAATCACCAGAATATTTTTATTTACTTTGCATAGATACTGCACCTTTTTACAGATTAGAATTACCAATTATACCCAAAATGGTAGATTAATATCCTTGCTAAATCACAGGCAGTGCTTAATGTTTGAAGTCTGAATATACCTCCATGATTAGACTAACAAGATGTGACCTCTGTGTTTTTCTTGGTGTGCTTACAGGGACTTGAATGCTTGCCAGCCAGATTGATCCATGTTCTTAACCCATTTTGCAAATGCAATTACCAAGGGGCTTAGATCAAGTCAGTGCAGGAGAAAATAAAGTTATTCATGGGCAGGATAAGTCTGTTTAATACCACAGAAACTATTCCGTCATTTGCAAGGAAGCCCTTCAAAATTATTTTGTCACAGTAGCTTTTCCACATTGGTAAGTTAGCTCCAAGGTTGCAGCTATATACCTGCTGAGGGAAAGGGTAAGCTTCAGTTGGCTTCATCAGGAGCAAGGCTTAAGAGCATGTTTGCACCCTGTGGGAAGACACCCACGGTGCTTCACCCGGGCTAAGCCCAGAAGCAGGAGCTTTGGGGACCTCTTGTCAGAGCAGTGGGAAGGATATGTCAATAAGAATACACCATATTCTGGTGTACTGAATGTACTGCTGGTTTTATAGGTCTTGTCCAAATTCCTGGCTGCCTCTGGGCATAATCCACACAGAGAGAGCTGGGGTGCTAATGAACTTGCATGGCCGGCAGTGCGATGTGGGAAGCAGGTGATGGGCTGGCTTGGCCATGATTATTTGGGAGCGATGTGGGAAGCAGGTGAGGTTAATAACTGATGGGCTGGCTTGGCCATGATTATTTGGGAAGCATGGGGGGCAAGCAAAGAGAAGAAAGTGCACAGATAGCTTCTTTAAATTACAAGAATGTCTTTGGATAGGGTAGAAAGGTACATAAAAATAGCATTTTGGCAGAATTTAGAATAACAGAATCATAGAATGGTTTGGGTTGGAAGGGACCTTAAAAATCATCAAATTCCAACCCCCTGCCATGGGCAGGGACACCTCCCACTAGAGCAGGTTGCTTAAAGCCCCATTCAGCCTTGTCTTGAACACTTCCAGGGATGGGGCATCCACAGCTTCTCTGGACAACGTGTTCCAGTGCCAATTTCCTAGCTACTCTGCATGAGAGGGGACATGCAGACACACTTGGGAGGAAGGTGGGCAATAGCAAATATCTCAGGTAGGTAGTGACTCAGCACTTCAGCGTAAGATCTACCAGCATTCTACATGCCAAAAGGTACCTGAAATACCCTGAGGAGGTCTCCAGGCAGATTAGACTCAGGACCTGCAGGAGGGCTGTGACCTTCTCAAGTGCCAGGCAGGCACCCTAGGAGATGCCAAAATGGATCAAACATCTGTGTTCAGGCACCCGATTCACCCTGTAATAACCAATTTCTTGCTTAAATTCCTTCCATTCCAGCACTTCTAGCACCAAGAAAGAAACAGACAACATTGCCAGAAAGCCAAGATAAATAAAAGTTGCAAGAAATGTGTGGTTTGTGATGAGTCTGTGCTAATCCTGCCTGACATGAGGTAGTGAGATCTGGCATTTAAGGCTCTTATGGCAATTATTGTGCTAATGACCCTGTACTGTTAATGGAGTGGCTATTTTCTGCCTAGTGTGGTTTTATAGAGCATCTCTGAAATAATAGTTCAAATGTTAACTGATTACAGCTTTTAGTTAGAGGGATTTTTGAGACTATTTGCTGAGGTAATTGGCCAATGTTCATCTTACCTATACCAGGCAACCGTAATCTTGAGTTCAGAAGCAGTGTAATCCTATTTAGGAAACATGGTTTATTAACTGAAGCTTCAGTTCTGAGAAGAGATTGCCTGTGGACCCAACCATTAAGTCTCATTAACCTGCTGCTGTGCTACCTGCCAGCTCAGGTTTCTGCTACCTTGGAGATTTCTCCATTGCTTGGTGTACAAAATGAGTACTCCCCATCTATGGTCAGGCAGTAGTCATCCCCTAATAGTTTTGTGACATCAACTGCAGTTGTTTATGTACAAGATCAGTATGTTGCTGTTGAATATGTCCTTGGAGTTTCCAGAAGTCAATCTAGGGGTGCAGGTGTCTGCCAGCTGCATGTATAAAGGTGTTCTGTGCTAGGCATTTGCAGTGCAAAATGCCTGAAGATGGGAAGCAGCATGAAGGCTACTTGTCTACACAGGCATCAGCAAATATGTTATACAGAAAAAAAAAAAATTAAAAGCTTATAGCTGAAAACCTCTTTGTTTATTCAGTGTAGTATATACAGATGTCTGTGACTCATGAACTTGTCTCTTCATCCCCTTTTGTCTGGGACCATGAGGAGAACAAAAGTGCCTTTATTTCCCTCAGCTTACTTAAAACATATACGTTTCTACATGAAAAGTATAGTTGTAGTCAAACCTCACACTCAAGATAGCTGAACACAGAAAAGAGATTTTTCCATGATGCACAACTGACCCAATGTGTTTTAGGCTGAGAGGAGGGAGCAGAGAGAGTGCCTTCTTACAGAGTGCTGGAGCTCAGTGAAATGGCTCAAGAAATGCAGAAAATACCCTCTCTTGGATATATAGGCAGCAGGGATGGGTACTACTGAGCTGCTGAGGTCAAATAATTACAAGATCTGAGATTAGAACAAAGCTTTTCCTTTTCCTCTCCCAGCCCCAACTGACTAAGGGAAATATTTTACTCTGCAGCATAAGGAATGGCTTACCTCACACACTTATCTTGGCCAAGAAGAAGCAAACCCTGGGGGCTCGGAGTCCATGCCTGTTTCTGTTGAGAGGTTTAGGACACCGATCAGTGTGGTCATGGTTGCACTTGCTTCAGCTGACCCACCAAACCCTGCCAGACCTCACCTGAGTGCTTTTTGACTCTCCAACACAAAGCAGTGTTCCTTCTCCTTCCCTTAGTTTCCAGTTTGGGTGCCTTGGTGGTTGTCCAGCATTAGTATGATCTTGATAAAACATGTAAATAGTTTAGGAGCATTAGTCTATCTGCTAACATTTTAGGGGCCTTGGGCTTTTGGGCATCTCTGTCTTATGCCCCTGCCTGAAGCATAGAGCAATTTAGTCTCCTGAAAACTGAAATGCTTTCATCTGCCTGAGGTGTCAGCAGGCTCAATAAAGAAATGGCTCAATGATTTGTAAAATGATGAACACAAGGCCAGACTGGGTGATATAATGTACCCTTGTAGTCTTAAATTCACTTAAATCATCTTGTCCTCGTTACTCAAAAGCATCACCAACTACAAGCACTGGGAAATAAAGGAAAGAAAGTGCAATCCCACTACTGCAGTCTTGAGTCACTACAATTAAGTAGAAGTAAATGAGAAAAGGGAGAGCAAGGAAATGGAGAAGGGAAAGAGGAAAGACAAAAACCAGCAAAGAAGGGTCACTTTTGCAGAGAACAGTTTGATCTACAAGAAGGAAGATGGAGGTGAATAAAGAAGTTCAAGCTTGCTTGAATTAATAGTGGAGACAGAGCAGGTCTGAACACAAAGAGGAAGAAAGGCAAGAAGAGCGTCAAGGACAAGCAAGGATGTGTAACGGGCACCTTTGCAAAAATTACTTTTACTTTTTGTTGCAAGTGGTGAAAATGAGAGACCTTTGGATTAAAAATTGACTCAGTCAAGGGAGGTGCCCTAAGCTGATGTAATTTATCTGTATGTCTAATACTAGCCTCCTGTTTTAAAAAATCTTCCACTCTACTTTTTCTTTCCTTTTAGTGCCTTAGGTGTTCGATTCTTCTTAGTCCTAACGGTTACTTTTGGTGGTGACACAGCTGAATCAGTCACTAGCTAAATATGAGATGATTTTTCAGTTGTTTTTCTTTATCCCTAGGTACATTGTCTTGGCTGTTAGCACAGTTATCTTTCATGGCGTAGTAAGATCTCCAATGACTATGTATATCAGCAAAAACTCTTGAGAGTGAACATATTTAACATTGCAAGACACCTGTTCTAGTTTTATAAACACAGTACACACCACTTTTCAAATATATTCAACTCAATTTTAAATTTAATTTCTGTATCTTGCCTTTTAATATTCTGCCCTTGAGAATAGATTTTGCCTTTGAAGTAAGATTTACGGTGATCCTGAGGACTAATCTGTGCTATTTTTTCTCAAGTTGATTCGTTTTTATTATTATTTCTGGATCAATCCCACTGGTTTTAATACAATTAAACAAACACTGTCGCACTCCTGTTGAGCAAGGTGGGCAAAACCTGGGCTCGAGATGGCGAGTCCGTTGCCGTGCTGGCTGTTTGGCTGGGTTCTGACCTCAGCGGAGCCCTGCTGGCAGTGCTTAATACAGATAATGCGTAATGAGATCACTATCTGCTTTCTTAAAAAGCAGATAACTTAAAATAGACTGCAGGAGCACTCGTGGATTTTTTTGTGTCAGGTAGCCCAAGTGAAGTTGAAAAAGTGCATTTCTGCAAGGTTCTCCCCAGGTTGTTTATGGCATTCCCGGATATTCGTCATGAAATTCTTCTGCAGCCCATTGTAATACACAAAGACTCTAAATCCCGCCAGGCTTCACAAAGATTTGTGCAGAGATTATAAATGAGCAGCAGATTAGCACCAGATGAAAAAATCTGTTCTGCCAGAGAGCTAATCTGTTCAGTCAATGGCCGGTTTTGTTGTGTCTTTATGGCGAGGTCTGACAGCTTTCTCTCTCTGTATTTGGAATTTCAGTCAAAATCAACGTGTGGGTTTGTGTCGAGTCTTTGTCCTCTCAGATGACTGACCCCCTCTCCAGCATCTCCGCCGCGCTTGTGCCTGAGGCAGGCAGCCTGGCCAGGCTGTACCAGGCAGGGCTCTGCCGGGCTGCAGCCAGGTATCAGGCAGTGCAAAAAGCAAGCTGTGAGAAAGCTGAAGATAAGGACTTTAAAAAGAAAAGAATTCAGAAAAAAAAAAAAAGCTGAATGGATCAGCTGTTGGATCAAAGCAGCTTTGGATCGACAGCTTCCAAAGCCAAGGGAAGAGCTGGGGAGGAGGGAGAAGGCTGCTCTGCTGAAATGAGTAGTTGCATGTGCATCACGCCGTCCTCAAGGCACAAAAATAGGTCTGGCTGCTTTTGGCATCCCATGGCCAGAAGGGCAGTGGGAGATCAGCGTATCCCGTTTGCCTGCCGTGGTTTCTCCCGAGAAGGGTCACACGTGGAAATCCAGTTTGAACTCTGTGGGACTGTCAGGCCCCGTAAGGTTGAAATGAAAGAGGAGCGACCCCATGAGTGCACGGGCTGCGTGCGGCTCTCCCTCTGCCCTGCCAGGGGGGTACGAGGGAGCACAGTCACCGGGCTCGGCACAGGACCAGGAGCTAGTTTCGCCTGAGTTTTAATCCTGACTTAAATCATCGAATCCCCTCTGTGATCTCTGACAAGCAACAGAACATAGACACAGAAAAGTCTTATTAGTGCACATAATCCAGTTCTCTACAGTATAGGATTAGCCTGTAATCTTTATTCACTAGCATTTCATGAGAAGGCTCTTCTGACACTCTACCTGTAGGACAGTTGTGCAGTCCGATATTCTCACAGTCAGGAAAGTTTTCGTTTGTGTTGCTTTAAGATGAAAGTATTTTTAAAATCTCCCCCTATTATTTCCCCTTTCTGGCCACGTCATGAAGAGCAGCATTGGAAAATAATAAGTCTTCTAAATCATAACACATCTAAACAAAAAAGGATCAAGGTGAACAATTCTTCCTATAAACAGAGCTGTTCAGAAATAAGCTGTGTTAGTGATGTCCCTTGGCCTGACCTGCAGGCAGCCATCCTAGGGGCAGGCTCTATTTGTCCCCTTCTCCTCTCTGATGCACCTTTGTCTTCTCCCAGACCAACTGAGCTTGACCAGGAGCTGTGACCCAGTAGCGGGAACAAAAGCAAATACCTTGTATAAAACAAAATGCTCTGATCTGATCATAGGAGCATTAAAAGAGCAAGGGAAAAAATTAAAAATGACAGAACCCTAAAACTAATAACTTACTTACCTAAAGTAGATTTTTCTTGTTAGTGTATGTTCCAGATACCTAAAGCTGTTTAGCTGCATGGGGCAGGTTGCCCTTTCCAAGTGCTCCCGTTTAGTAGTGCATTTCCCCTTTCCTTTGAGGCTCTACTTTTTATCCACATATTGGTTAGAAAGTTCCTCCATGAGACCCCCCAGGGTTTTGAGCAGGGATGTTTCATCTCACCTCATCCATTTATCCTGGTGTTGCCTCTTCACTCCATACCCTCATAGGCGATGCCTCAGGTGAGCATCCTTTTGAGTGCTGGCAGTTTGGTTGCACCTGTGTTGCACCTTGTGTTCAATAGCTACAATCCAAAACTAACACAAGCTGATTTAAACTGGAGTATTTGTAAATATTAGGAAAAGCTCAAACCAGCTATTTTCATGTCTGTGCCCCAGTGCAAGTGTCCAATCTGTCCCCCAAAAGCCTTGTGTTTACAGGCGCAGTTTTGTCCCAGTTATTACCAGTGCTTGGGTCCTTGGTTTCTTTGGATCCTTGATCTGCCAAATTACCAGCTAAGACTACGAAAACACAAGAATATAGCACAAAAACTAGCCATGGTCAGGCAATCCACCATCTTCTCTCTGAGAGGTCAGCAAAGTGTCCTGGGGGTGCTTCTGTTGATTCAGCAAGCGTGGTGGTTGAGTCCATGTAGCATATCTGGTATCAGAGATACTGAGCAGGAAAAAATAGTACCTTTCGTTAGTGCAAACAGCAATAATAGGAGACTTTTCTTGAACAAAGCTATCAAAAGAGTGCAGTGATTTGTTTGTGTACTTTCAGCATGTCATATTGGTTTTGCTGGGTTATCCAGAAATGTCTTCAGTTAAAAAACAGCTGGTGTTTTATTCATGGACACAAGCCTTTTATCTTGTTGAGTAATTTTTTAAACAAATTAGCTCACCTATTGCATAAATAAAATAATGTTGCATGTGGAGGTCTAAAGTGATTTCTGGTTAATGTTTTGTTGACAATCTGACTTACTTCATTTGCCTCATGTACTCAATTTCTTATCAGTTAACGAAACTGCTACGCTACTGTGGTTAATTTACCCATTAATTCATTTAATTCTTTATGGCATTAAGGAAAAGAGGTTATTATATTATACAGAAATAGGTTATGAATTAATATACCTCATTACATATGCATTGGTGTATAAATAGATATTCATCTGCAATGCCTAAGTGAACTCCTATGGTTTGGCTGTCCTATAGATCACCTCTAGCTAGACAATCACGAATGAGCAAAACATTTTTTGCAGATGTGAAAAACCTTTTTTGCCTTTAGAATCACTGCAATAAAAAAAAAAAAAAAAACAGGAGATGGCTATGACAGATCTGGGTCACTAAGACAATGTGATGTGCACTAGCAAGATGTTAGAAGCAGCAATGTACAGAGCTCTTTTAGAGACAGCGGATACAAAGGATCTCCCTGGTTGCCAGCTCTCATCCCTTTCTATCACATCATATAATATCTTTGGTAAAATGATCAAGATTCATCTTCTGTGAGCAGAAACCTTTTATTAGTTTGCAGTTCAGGTTTTTTAATGGATACTTCATCTTTGTTTTGTTTTTTTTTTTCCTTGTGCCTGCATCTTTTTCAGTTTGAATGTATTCTTTTTCACATCGGCGTGATTTGAGTCACGTGCAGCATTCTGGATGAGGCCATAGCAGTGTTGTACACGGCATATTAATACCTTTTTAACTCACTTGAGACTGCCCAGAATTCAGTTTGAATGTATTCTTTTTCACATCGGCGTGATTTGAGTCACGTGCAGCATTCTGGATGAGGCCATAGCAGTGTTGTACACGGCATATTAATACCTTTTTAACTCACTTGAGACTGCCCAGAATCATGTTTGTCACAGCCTTGTCACTTTAACAGCACATAGTGACCAAGATACCTAGTACTTTCTCCTCTGTTGTTTCCAACTGACAAGTTCCATAGCTGAGATTAATGTTTATACTCAAGGGGATGATCTGGCACTTTGTCCAACTGTCTCTTTTGGGACAGAAATCTAGCGTTTTGTGTTATGTGAGAATTTTCAGTAAGAAGATTGTAAATAAAACTTTTTAAAATGTGAACTTCTAAAAGCCTCACTGAGAAAGGTGGGATGATAAAAAGCCTTATGATTGCTCAGACACTAGGGACTCAGTTCAGCTACACACACATCAGTGTCTAATTCCATAGGAAGGCCACCTGGCATCCAGCAGCTTCTTGAGGAGGACATTGGCTGCCCATTTGTCACAGCTGCTGTACCTGTGCATATGCTCAAGTATCTGGCAGGTAGACAACTGAATCCTGCCCTAGGGATGAGATTCAGGTCCAGACTCAGATCATAACCATGAGGTTACATCTTCAGTCTAGGTGTATACAAGAAAACCAGGTGTCCAAAGCTCTCCTTAAAGCCATTAGGAGCTCAATAAAAGAACAAGTGTGTTCCAGGGAGCACTGTTCAACTAACCAGATGTAAAAGAGAAAATGTGAAAGAGTTGAAAGTAGTAGTAAATTCCCACTGAGACAACAGAGAATGAGGTTGCTTGCTAAAGGCTTTTTGATGTTTCAGAAGAAAAAATTAAAAAATTACACCACAGTAAGGAATAAATGAGAAATAATAATGATGGTAACATACATCTCCCATTTCTTCATTTTGTTCTTTAGCTGTCCACTAAGGCAGTAGTGTTGGAAGAATATGAATGAATCTGAACAAGTCAATAGTAAGTGAGAATTTCAAGCTAGTGTAATTCAGCCCCCAAGGCAGGGCTCCTCTACCATTTATTCTTGTTGTCTTCAAGGCTCCTTATGTAAATATTTGGGATTTTGGCAGGGTGCTTTCTCTTTGTTATTGAAGTGAAACATTTGCTGCAAGCATACTGAGTGAAGTCTGCTTCGTAATTATTTGCAGTAACAACTCAGCAATGGAGAGTTACGGTTGTAAGACTGCCAATTCTGTATTAATGTGGTCTTCTTTTCTCCCTCTCCCGGCTGCAGCAAGCACGTGGTTGGTGTAGGAAGTCTGCAAAGCAGAACAAACAACCATATCCATCTGTGTCAACAGATTCCCGCTTCACCACTCTGCCAGCCTTTCTTCCTCAGAGCCACCAATCTGTCCCTGAAGAACCAAAAGAAATGGGTCAGAACAAGGTACACCATGCAAATGGCCTTGGTCATCATCTTGGTTTCTCCCAGCAGGACTTGAGACACAGTGAACAAGGAGACTTCACACGCAGATCCAGCAGTGCCTCCAGCATTTCATGGACATTTAAACGAAGCAAGTCTATGTTCTGCTTGCCCACAGTGAACTCCTCCTCAGCCTCAGAGACTTCTCATTTCAGCGAACCATTTCAGTTTTTAAATATTGGATCACCTGCAACCAGGTTAAAAACATGGAGATGTAGCCCCAGGCTTAACATTGATGACTTGGAGGGTGCACAGGAGACTGATGTAGACACAGGGATGAAGCTGTCCTTCTCAGACCTGTCTGTAGTCTCTGCGTACTCTGCCCTTAATGGATTTTGCAATGACTTGAAAGCCTCTCTTCCCCAACAGAAGCAAGCTATCAGTAAGACTAAACAGACAGCCACCAGAGAAAGGCCTATATCAACTGTGTGCAATACCTTTGAGTCAGTTGACGGTTCACTGCCTTTTCTCTCCAAATGGTCTTCCAGTTCATTCACATCAGCGTCTTTTTCCAAGCAGCCCAAACAGTCCTTGAGAGCAGCTCCTTGTTCTCTGGATGATCATGGTAGTGTTTGCCCAGCTTCATCAGCTAACGAAGAAGAATTTTATATCTGAGGTTTCTCTATCTTACAACTTCCATGGCAAGCGTGTCCTACTTGTGAATGACAGCAGTGGACCCACCTTGATCTTGCAGAAGGTTCCTTACTGATGAGGTAATGCAACAGAGTATACTGAATATTTGAAGAAAGCATTCGGATCCCTCAGAGGTGGGTGTCCTCAAACTATGTACAGGAAATCAGTCTGAGTTTTCATCCTGTACATTTGTGCTGGAAGGGATGATCAGAGGCTTGTCCATGGCAGTACAAGGTGGATGGTTTCTGTGACTGACCCTTGGACTGGTAGTGAAAGAAATGCCAGAAGAGGCACATAATAATCCAGTTTTCTTTGGCAGAAACTAAAGAGTACTTTGTGACACCAAACTGCTTTATCTTTTCTGAGAAATTCCCCTAGCTCAGGAAAGGTGGTAGGGGAAAGGGGTCTTCTTTCCCTTTCACAAGATCCAAAGGCAGCTCTAAGCACAGCAGGTCCCAGTAACGTGTCTCCAGTAGAGTCAGGCAAGACATTTCCTGTGAGGACACACATAGTTCCTTCTAACTTCTGAGTTGGCAGTGTTGAGTCGGGAAGAAGCTTCACTCCTTCCCCAGGGAAGAGGAAACTCTGCTGTATCTGTCACTTTGACAGTCCAAGATGTGGAAAGTGCCAAAAGGGAAACCTTACAGAACATTTTCAACCCATCCCCTCAAAAAGCACATCCTTTCCAGTTGGAAGGGTGCTGTCTGGGCTGTTGTCTGACCCGCTTATGTAGACAGTGATAAGCCCAAGTAAACCATTAAACCATGTTAGCTACTTCTAACTCAGGCAATACAGAGCTTACCATTTTGGAATACAAAACAAGTAAGATAACACAGCATTTTTATATATTGCTACACCACTAGTCCCAAATATATGGCAGCTCCCAAATTTTTAAGAAGTTGTTATATAATTAAAGCAGAAACTTATTTTTCATATTTCCAGTGCAAGCATACCTCTTTCTGAGTAAAATGCATTTCTTCTCAAATACCTCTCTCCAAAGTGAGAAAAAGTCAAATTTTACTGGCTTTTCAAGTGATGTTTTTAAAATACATGCTCTTGATAATCTTATTTGCTCCAATTGATTTGATATTTAAAAAAAAAAGTAAGTAAAAAGATGTTAATATGACAGCTAAGTACCTTCATCTGGATTTAAGTTGTATATAGAGATTGCATCACGCGTGTTCTGAAAAGTTACATTTTTGGCAGAGAAGTGGTGCTGATTGCAGCTCTGGTCTAGCCGGTGGGAAAAAGACCATGTTAAAATGTGTGTGTATAATACTGTATGTAACCTATATACAGCCACAGATGGTGAAGGCCTACCATGATGGTATTGTGGTAGAATAAAAATGCATTTGTGGAGAAAAATGTTTGCTATATTACCGGGTAGATTTACTCAGAAGAATTGCTGCTTTGAAGGCAAAAAAATAATAATGCACACCCATACTCTAAATAATATTTACAAAAAGTGGAACAGCTCCCCTGGCCCATTAAAGCATAGTTTGTAGAAACAATTCTGGAAGAAAGCCTGGGGGAAATTGAGTCCAGGTTTATTGGGGAGGAAGGGGATTCCATTAAAGCTGCACCCCCACTCTGGAAGAGGCCAGAAGGATAGTCAAGAGCCAGGATACTGCTCCTCAAGGCTTTTTCATTTTGCTGTCATTTTCTCCACAAGGGGAAAGAGGCATCAGGCTGAAGTCGAAGTCTCTTCTTTGTGAGATGCTACCATAGCATATACCAGAAGTAAACCTTGTCTTTGGTGCTAAACACAATGTATAAATAGGAAAATCTATTCAAGCTCTAAGAGCATGGGAGATTATCAGCCTCCTCTTGCCCTCCAAACTGTTTAGGCTTGCTGCAGTTTTGGGTAAACTGTTCTCTTAGGAAATGTCTGAGGCCAGAAATAGCACTAATGAAGGGTTTGTCATGGTGTGCGTGTGTTTACCTGCTCTATACTCCTTCAGAGTCCACGCAGTCTTTCCTCTGACTTTCGTGGCCCTTGGATCAAACCCTCTCTGAACACAGAAGACCTGACTTACTTATCCAAAGTTGTGCTCCATGTTATTATTTGTACCCTGTCAAAATACTTGTAAAACACGCTGAGGTCAGACCAGCAGTTTTTTTCCATCATCTTGCAATTCACCCCACGAGCAGCAATGCCTAAGACAGTCAGGCTCCACAGGTTTAAATCTGTGGTTCCTTATTTTCTATCATATGAAAAACAAATAGAAAAACAAATGATGAAATAGCATTGTATATTCATGTGAGACCCATTTTATCAACACTAGCCACTTCCAGATAAGACAACCAACAGAATGAATGTGGTTCAAATCTGTTAAAAATTTTAGTATTCATTATTTGGAACAGCGGAAAAAACAAAGAAGGCCTTTTCACAATATTTTAATAATATAGATAGCAATTGATCTGAACATGAAATCGAAAACTGGTTTGAGCTGATGTGTCTGTCTGATCCTGGAATCATGCCAACACCCAGTCTCCTGACAAAAGTTGTTTGGGGCTTTTAAGGAAGAGGAGGCTTTGAAACATCTTTCCGCCTCTGCAAGAAGGAGTTCAGCACATCTGGGGGCCGTCTCCGGACGCGGCAGGGAGCGGTGGGGCTGGATGGAGCACAGGATGACTCAAGTGTCAATCGTGGGGCTCACGTGCAGCATTAACTGGCAGCTCCGCAAACATCTCAGCTCCAGATTTTGCCACGTTAATCCTAGTAATGGGAAGAAAGCCAAACGAGCTTCCACGGACTCTGAGTTTGTGCTGTCCCCACCGGTTCCGTCTCCAAGTATTTCTATTCTGTTCTGTTTACTGATAGTTAACTAGAAGTGAAAGTTCTAATTGTTTACATTTGTGGTGCTTGTAACCAAATTTTGGAATAACTGAGTGTCCTACTGTCAGGAAAAACAGAGATGGCAGTGTACAGAAAGCTTTTTGTCTATAGTAAAGAAAGCCAGAGTTTGAAGAGTGTTTCTCTGAAGGTTGGCTTCATTAATTCTCTTCCCATTATTTAAGAAGGGGCTGATCTCTTCAGAGAGTTGAATATGCACAAGTTTCATGGCATTTACTTATGTATTGTATTGTTTTGGTTAAATTATGAACAGTGTCATTTGAGAACTGCAGGTCTACCCTGAACTTTCTCTCCTTATCACCCCGAAATGCGTTGCTTCTGTGAAATAAAATAGAGATGAAAAGTCAGTTGTGCTTAACCTTCTGCGTGTTCATTTGTGAAGTATTGTAGACTCGCTGACTGTTTTAACTAGGCTTCAAAATGAATGCAGTGACACAAGCTCTCCAGCTCTTGGCAGTGTGTGTCGGTGGGATAATTACAAAATAAACATAGCAAAAATATTTTTTATGTTGGACTCAGCTTTGCCTCTGCAGACCAGATCTTTTGTTTTTCACTGTGTTATTGTAAATTATTTGCTCCAGTAAAGCTGAATGATAAAATAGGAGCTGTGACACATATTGGTAATCCTGCATGTTTAAATCCCATCTTGGTTTGTTTCATAATAGTGCGTCTCTCTTGTTTCCATCAGTGTGTGGTGTTATCTGTTCCACATTTCTTTGTTCCCCTCACAGGATGAGTGCATGTCAACATTACATTGTATATGCAAAGCAATGTAGATTTGGCTTTGTTTACTTTTTATGGGTTTACGGTTTAACATTGTGGGTTTTAAATATATTTATATGGCAGTTTTAGAATCATAGAAACATCAGGAGTTGGAGGAGGCCTCTGGAGGTTGTCTAGTCCAAAGCGTCTGCTGAAAGCAGGCACAAAGCTGCTCAAACCTCAAAGCTTTGAAATTAAATCAGGTTGATCAGGACCCTGTCCGATCAGGTTTGAAAATATCCAAAGGTGGCATTTTCACAGTGTCTCTGGGCAACCTGCACTAGTGCTTAACCACTGTCATGGTGAAGAATCACTTCCTAATCTGGAGTCAGAATTTCCCGTGTTTGAACTTGTGATCTTTCCCTCTTGTTTTGCTGTGTACCTCTGAGAAACTTTGGCTCTGTCTTCTCTATAATCCTCCTTTAGGTGGTGGAAGGCTGCCATTAGTCCCACAGCTTCTCCTTGCACATATGCTCCAGCTCCCATACAATTTCAATGGCTCCAATCATCAAATGACTTTCAATATCTCTTTCGCCCAGAACTGTGCAGTGCTCTGGATGTGGTTTGAAAGGTGCTGAGTTATTTCTATCAACCTGATGGTAACTCATCAAGTTGTGGATGCCCCATCCCTGGAAGTGTTCAAGACCAGGCTGCATAGGGCTTTGAGCAACCTGGTCTAGTGGGAGGTGTCTCTGTCCATAGCAGGGTGGTTGGAACAAGATGATCTTTAAGGACCCTTCCAACCCAAAGCATTCTATGATTCTATGAACTCCCCTGTTTATACCACTCACTATGCTGCTGTCCTTATCACTGCAAGGGTGCATTGTTTACTCATGTCCAACTTGTTCTTCACTGGGACCCCAAGATCCTTTTCTACAGAGCTTCCAGTAGGTGCCCAACTGTGATGTGTTATTTGTCCTTGAAGTTTGTGAGGTTCTTGTTGGCACCTTCCTCCATCTAGTGAAGGTCTCTGTGAATGACAAGCCTGCTCTTCGGTATATCTGTGACTCCCCGCATGGGGAGTCATCTGCAAAATTGCTGAGGGTGCATTTCATCCCCTTATGAAAGACATAGGCAAAAGCATTGAACAGCACAGGCCCCAGTGTTTACCCCAGAAGAATGCCACTTGCAGCTGGCTGCCAGTTAGGCTTTAAACTAAGGGTACTGTAGTCCAGTACCCTTCAAGCCTGATAGTCCAGTCAGTTATTCACCCACATTGTAGTCCTGAGCAGCAGAATGGAACTACCCTGGTCTTGGTAAGACAGTCCCATCTCACAAAGGGCTTTAGAAGCAGAGTAAAACCATGGATGCATTAACTATTGAAGAAACCAGAATATTGGAACACATTAGTGTTTTCAGTGGTGCATATCACCAAGGAGATGAGCACTTTTGATGCCGTACAGAAGCTTTTTGATACCTGCAGTTTCATGCCTAGGTAGCCAACACTGCAGTGGCCTAGCTTGGACACCTGAGCTGTCTTTATAAGAACATATCAAGAGGCAGTACAAATGATTGTGTGGCTCGGGAAGGTCTGAGGTGCCATAGATAGCAGTTTTGTAAATGGCTTTTGTCTCTTGAATTTGTCCAGTTGTTTTCTGAGCCCATTTATCATTTGCAGCATCCTGTGGCAGGGAGTTCCACTGCTACATGTGGAACTACTACATGTTGTCCAGGAAGGGTTATCTCCCTAACCTGCCACCTGCTATCGCCATTTGACACCCCCTAGGTTTGCTCTAGGGAGAGATAACCATTTCTTGTTCACTATTTTCAGACCACTCATGATTTTATAAATTTCTATAAAACCTCCTTCTGTTCTGTTTTCTTCTTTCAAGCTGAGAAGTCCTAACCTGGTTAGTTATTCTTCATAGAAAAACCATTCCATGCTTTTGTTCATCCTTCTTACTCTTTTGCAATTTTTTCTGCTCTGCTATGTGCTTTTTGACCTAGGAGGTCCATAACCACACATAGTTTTGGAACTGTAGATGCACTGTGGATTTACAGAATGGCTTGAAGGTGTTTTCCATTTTATTCTCTGTTCCTTTCCCAATAATGTGACCTGCTGCTTTGACTGCAGCTGAGATCTTTATATAGCTCCAAGGTCCAATGCCCATGCAGTAAAAGTCAATTCAGAGCCTACTATCATGTATGTAAAATTAGATTTTTTTTTTATGCAATTAATTTTAGAATTAGCTACATTGAATTTCATCTACCTTTTTATTGCCCCATTGATGTGTATTGTGAAACCCTTCTGCAACTTCTCCACTTGTCCAGCATCTTTACTATCTTGGATGCTTAATTACCACATAACCACAACAAACTCCCATCTCAGGAAGCTTCCATTTTTCCAGGTTTAAGTCATGCTGAACAATACAAGCTTGAGTACAAATCTCTGCATGACTCCACTGCCAACCTCCTTCCACTGTCAGAACTGGCTATTTATTTCTACCTTCTGTTTCCTGCCTTTTAATCAGTCCTTTATTCACATAACCTTACCTCTTAAACTATCACAGCATGATTTCTTCAAGAGGCTTTGATGAAGGACTTTGGAAAATCGTTCTTAGCCGTACACTTATTTGTTGATGCCTTCTGAAGCCTCTAATAGATTTATGAGGTGTGATTTCCCTTTATAAAACCATGTTGACTCTTCCCCAAAGTAACTCAAAATTATTTCTGTTCAGATAATGAATTCTTTCCCATCTGAGTCTGAGTGTCATTTGAATACAGAACGATCCTCCCTGTGGCATCCTTTCCCAGCTTCCAGGACTCAGCAGAGTATAAATTGCTAAATTTACACAGAATCCAGACTTCCTGAGCCAAAAACTGTGTTCAGATCACTGTGTGACCAACTGCTACATTGTGCTACCAATGGATTTATCCTCCTTCAATTTGTCAGATTTACTGCTGAATCTCTTTTAATTCCTCGGGTTGCTACTGCAGTTCATGGCAGCGAACGGCACTGAATTCCTGCCCTGCACAGACGGATAGTCACGTTTATTTGCAGCCTTCACCCAGATAATTTCACTGAGTGCTTCCTGCTCCAGGAGGAATCGATGCAGCGTGCTGGGCAATGTTACTTCAGTACCTGGGAAGGATGCTGTCACCCTGAGCCCAGGAGCGGCTGTGAGATAACTGGGTGGAAATACCCTGGACATGTGCATGTCGGGGAGGAATACAGTTACTCGAGGTGGAAAGCCCTGCAAGGCTGCAATCCTGTGATGGGAATTGTCTACAATAGCAAATGGAATCACAGAATCATCTAGGCTGGAAGAGACCCTCAGGATCATCGAGTCCAACCATCTACCCTACTCTAAAGTTCTCCCCTACACCATATCCCCCAACACCACATCTAAACGGTTCTTAAACACAGCCAGGGATGGTGACTCAACCAGCTCCCTGGGCAGACTATTCCAATGCCCGATCACTCTCTCTCTGTAAGAGGGACAAGGAGTTCAAACACTGGATCATTTGGTTGCTTGTTGACTCTGTTTTGAACCTCCTCAAGCAGCGTTCTCCAAGACACCACCTGGTTGCCTTCACCCTAAGGACTGTTCCCACTCTGGAAGAGGCTGCAGGAAGCCCGGACCCTTCTGTCTCCAACACTGTCCCATCAGACTTTGCATCTTCCTGGGCTCCTACATGCCCTTGGATGTCCCACCAGGCATGAAACACAGCCCCTCAGGGTCATGCTGTAAAAACATCTCTCAGCTGCACTGCCACAGAGTCCTCACTTTATTTCAGATTACAACCTCCCCTGCAAAATGGGATAATTGTGCCCTAGAGCCATAAGGATCCCGCAGCAGTCCAGGAGGGAAGCCAAGCCAGCTGCCCTGGTATGCCTGTGACCAATGGGACAGCTCTACAGGGTGTGGACACGAGTCAAACAGTGCTGGGCTGGCCTTGGAACTGGAGATCAGTATTCAACTCACTTTTATTTAGCGATTTACAGATGGAGTGTTGCTTCAATGTGGCCACAGAAAGGGCATCTGGAGTCTGAGGGAGCTTCACAACTGAACAGGCACACCCTGGGCCTGCTTTGACTCGGCCTTTTGTATATAGGCACAGTTCACTTTAGAATCAGTTGTCCTTTTTAATCACTCTTCTCCTGGATATGAGGCATTAAATGCACAGTAGCGTGGTAGGTGGGGGCCATTAATCCAATCTGCCCATCGTAAACAAAAACTGCTGGCCGTTGGAACGTAATGAAATGGAAATGGAAAAGGATTTGGTGAGAGCCGACCAGTCATTAAGAGAAATACCCCTTGACATCTCCGTGACTGCAGAATACCTGTATTTTGTGACGGGATCACGGCAATGCAGCATGTTGTATTTGTGTGTGTGTGTGTGTACCTCGCTGGGAAGCCCGTGGCCTGCAAAAGTTGCTAGTGCCATCTCGTGGTTTTCATGCACAGGAGTGTCAGCACAAGGAGCTGCCAGGCCGAGCAGTGACACCCACGGAGCACGCTGTGGGGGACACTGCCACGGTCCCCTCCACACTCCACAGGGGCACCCGGCATGGCCTGAGATATGGCCCTGTCCCCAGGGTCTGCCGGGCACTTTGCACCACACATCCCCGGAGAGCACGAGGTGAATGTGGTGGCATTCGCTTCACAGCGTGGTAGAAAGCAAAGCCTTGCTCCAGCCATCTCTGCCAACGAGACCTGCCTGCCCTCGCACCCTCTGTACCCTGCATTTCAGTATTAGCTGCTGACACGGCCTGTGCTGGGCTTCCACCCCACTGCTGTGCCCCACTGCCCTGCCCTCCACCACAAAGCTGGGGAGCAGAATGACCCAGCGAGGAACCTCTTTACTTAGAGGGGGCCAGAGCCCTGGAAGAGGCTGCCCAGAGAGGTGGTGGAGTCTCCTTCTCTGGGGACATTCAAAACCCACCTGGACACATTCCTGTGCAACCTGCTCTAGGTGGACCTGCTTTGGTTGAGGAGGTTGGACTGGATGATCTCCAGAGGTCCCTTCCAGCCCCATATCATTCTGTGATTCTGCAAACCCAACAGTTTGATGACCTAAACAGCTCTGCTGTGTCATTTTGCTGCACTGGAGCCATGGGCAAGGAAGCAGCTACATCCCACAGGGCCACCACGCGGGGCTGTGCTCGGGATGAAGCCGAGCATCTGCTGTGAACAAGCCCTTGAGCACAATGTGGTAAGCTGGCTGGCTGTCACAAATTCCACTATTTACTTTGATGAAAATTTTAGCCCTCCTGGTACGGAGATAATCTGCTAAGTATGACCCAACTCCTGCCAAGACAATGCTCCTTGTGAGGTTAGCAGTGCCACCAGAGCACTCCTGCTCCTTTGGTGCAATGAACTCGGTGACAGGGCCTCCCAGAACCAATACAGTTTAAGAAAGCAACACATAATACCAATTTTATTTATTCCTCCTACTTTGGTGAATTAACAGCCATCTTTTTGCAGTTCACATGTGCTATTGCATGGAAAGGATTTTATTTTTTTTTTTATTGGACTGTGCTTAGGAGCAGGTATTTTTTTCACATGGTGTGCCATGACATGGCTACGAGTCCAGCTTTTTCCTACTTTGTTTGGGTTTTTTTGGTCACAAGAAAGCAAAGCTTTAATTAATTACTTTGTGGCTCTGCTCATGGATTTTGACTAGTTGCCAGTGTTCCCTTGTTGTGCCACATAAAACCACAGAAATGCAGTCTCTGCCCTTAAGTTTCTCTCCCCAGCTTTCTTTCAAGAGCTGATGGGTCTGTGATTTTCCCACAGGAGGGAGTGAGGTTGCTCGTTCCCACCCTGCCACGTGTGTAAAGACTGTGCAGAAATTTTGAAGAAAGGAATTTCGGAGCTGCCTATGGCAGCAATAGGAACAATGACTGCTGGGACTGCCACTGCCACCCATCTGGGTAGAAGATGGGGAGGCAAGAGCTGGCAATGAGGTCAGGGGAGTGCTGGGACAAGGCAAAGGGCAGGAGAGGAGCAGAAAGATAGGGCGCAGCTGTGACCTTCCTCCCTTTTTCTAGCCCCAGATGGTTCACCAGCTCCAGGCACGCGGGGCCATGAAAAACCCTACTCTTGAAGGCATTGGGTGAGGTAGGGGGATGGTGGAGGGGAACCATCAGCCCCAGTAGCTAAGGACGCTGAAGCTGTCAGGTTGCCAACAGTGCCTGAATGCATGGAGTGTTTTCCAAGTTTCCAGGACAACCTTTGCTCTGAGCGGACAGGCTGGTTGGCTGTTTCAACCCCTTCCTTTGCAGATTAATTCCCTTGGATTCACGCTGCCTGTCCTCACAAACACTCATTTTCCACAGTCTTCCCCTTAATCTTCCCTTTTCTTTCTCTTCCCATCCAGCTCATCCCTCTCCTTCACAAAACCCCAGGCCCATAAAAATCCCACTCAGTACAGCACTAACCCCTCCTTGAGCCTGGAGATGCTCCCACTCCACCCTCTCTCCCAGTTCCCCGACACATCCTCTATCTCATCTCTTCAGACAGGACCCAAATCTGGGGCTGCATCTGCAGCTCTGTGTCCAGAACAAAGCAGGACAGGACCCGGACTCCTTTCCTCCTGCCCACTCCTCTCCTTAGCATCTCACAGAATCACAGAATCACAGAATTGTAGTGGTTGGAAGGGACCTCAGAGATCATCGAGTCCAACCACAAAAAAAAAAAAAAAAAAAAAAAAAAAAAAAAAAAAAACAACAAACACATGGATTTATTTTATTTTTAAATAGGACTTAAATTTGTTCACAAATCTAATTTTCAGAAGTTCCGGGCAACCAGTGTATTACTTAGTAGGAGTGATAAGTACCAAACCCATATCTTTTAACATTTCACCAAAACATTTACCTTTAAACAAGCACTTTGAAAACCTTGCTTGGCTGGAAATGTGAATGGATTTGGAGTAGTTCTGCCAGTTGCCTTACTCAATAACCACCCCACCACAAACCAGTAATCTTGGGCACTAGAGCATGCCCTGAAGAACCATGTCTACACGTTTCTTAAATACCTCCAGGGATGGTGACTCCACCACCTCCCTGGGCAGCCCATTCCAATGCTGGATAACCCTTTCAGTAAAGAAATGTTTCCTAATATCCAACCTGAACTTCCCCTGGCGCAACTTGAAGCCATTGCCCCTTGTCCTATCATCTGTAACTTGGGAGAAGAGACCGATCCCCGTCTCTCTACAGCCTCCTTTCAGGTACTTGTACAGAGCAATAAGGTCTCCCCTCAGTCTCCTCTTCCCCAGACTGAACAACCCCAGTTCCCTCAGCCTCTCCTCGTAAGACTTGTGCTCCAGACCCCTCACCAGCTTCGTTGCCCTTCTCTGGACCCGCTCCAGCACCTCAATGTCCCTCTTTACTAAATCAGTAGGATTTGGTGCTTGCCTTATTTCTAGCGCGTTGCAGGGTAGAAAACTCTGCTTTCAGCATCACTGGGAATTGTTCAGTGACACCACAAGGATGCAGCTGGAGGTGTGCACTGCTCTTCTCTGTGCATGGAGGCTCATTGTCTGTTAGAGTTACCAGGTCACCAGAATCTTTTCTGAAGCTGTAATTTTCAGTAGAAGGTCCAAAGAAAACCTAGCTGCTCTCTGGAATGACAGCTAGCTTGCAGCTTGACATCAATGAAGAGCATAGCAAGATGGAACAGATTTTTGCCCCAGGCCTTCTCTGCTGATGTGTTAAGCTTGGCAGCATCATTTGGAGAAGAAGTGAATTAATCTTATTGGAGCTGTGTACAAGAGAGACTAGGGGAAGAAAAGGAGGGGGGTGGGGGGAAGGATGTGTGAATCTATGTTGATTATTTTGAAGCCATAAACAAGTGGCATCAGAAAAGAATTTGACAACCATATGGACTTTCAGAAGTGTGAAATCTTCTGAAAATGATATGCAATCATGTAAAGACTGGCATAAAAAAAAAAAGAAGACTTAAGATATGGATGGATGAGAAGTACAGACAGGGGGCTGCAATCTGTGATACAGGAGTTAAGTTTCTGGATACATGAAAAGAATGCTATATGCAAAAAAATATAAAAATTAAATTAAATTAAATTACATAAGAGAATTCTCCCAAAGGGGATAGTAATAACATCAGTCCTGTTTCTTATTGCTGGTTCTTAGAATTTTAGATCTTTGGGGCACTGCAGTTTAAGGGATTGAGCAACAACTTTTCCATGAAAATAATAATTGTTTTCCTGGAAAGCTACACTGAAGATGCCACATGCAATCTGTATTTTACATGGGACAAAAACTACAAGCACAAGAGCGCAGGCCCTGCTGATGAGCATCAGCTACTTTCACTGAGCTCAGGGACTAACATGACAGTGCTAGGTTTCTCCCCTGATGTTCACCAGCGGGACACTTCTTATCCCAGAGCTTGGGAGGTGCTGGCGCTGCCCCTGAGAGGCAAGCAGGATGACAAGAAAATAGGTTTGCAAATTTTGTAACTTCAGCATAGCACATCTCCATACATGCTGTGTGTGCACATGGCAGGGACATCTTCCTGGCCCACAGGGCCTGACAGATGAAGGTCCATGATAAGAAGTCACTCACGCCAGAAAAAGATTTAAGTGCTACTCTGCTGTCCTGAGGAAATGGGGGCCATTGGCAGGGGCAACTCATGACATCTGGATAAAGGCCACCACACTGCTAGGAGGAGAAAAGCTTGAGAAGTCTGGACTCTGGGAAATTAAGTTTGAATATTGGCACTCTGAGCTTCTCCACAACCTGTGTATTTGATGCCTTCCATCTGCAGCTTATCCCAGTGCACAATACTGTGTGACACAAATTGCAGCAAAGATCTATTCAGGTGTGATTTGTAAATTACTCTGATTTGCCTCTGATTTCAGCTTCCCCTTGGGCAGCAGTCCAGGTCCAGAGACTGGTTTGTAACGCTCGTCACACCGTGAGAGAATGGGAAAAGTGGATGAAAGGTGAAAAACTGAAAGTGGAAAACAAACCAGCTGTGCCATCCTAAAGAAGCACGAACAAAAGTGGGCTGAATGCTCAGAGGAGAAATGAGAAAACACAGATCAGGGGAAAAGCTGGCTTTCATGAATCAATAGAGGTGTATGATGGAATGAAATGGACAATGTACATGAGATGCATCTATTGCCATAGCTTGGACATTGGATCTGATACATTTGCAGAACTTTGGCTATGAATTTACTGTGGTTTGGAAAGAAGAAAATGAAGTTACCCAAGCATACTGTAGTGCAGGTTACTGCAGCTCACCAAAGCACTGGGGTCTCAACCCAAAGAAATGCAAAGATGGCTAATATAGGGGAGCCCAGAATCAGCTGAAAGATCCTAGCTGATCTCTCAAGGGAGCACTTGTGTGGTTTTGGAAGCCCTGTAAAATGTGTGAGCACTGACAATGGCTTCTTACCTGAACGCCAGTGGCTGCTCCTTCTCCATTAGTGACAGGAGCCACAGGGAAAGCAAAATGCCACTCTGTGATGTGGTGTATAACCAGACACTCATATGGCAACTCCAGGGTGCAGATCTCTAAGAAACAGTTAAGAATTTCTTATGTGGTTGCTTCATTACTGCAGCCTGAAAAGGGCTTGTGTGCCCAGCAGCTTCTCTTGGCTACATCCATGACCAGGTATCCTGCATTCCTACAGATTTCACTGGTCTTACACAGTGGAAAGTTCAGCAGGAGGACTTCACAACAGCTTGCTTCAGCTGCCCAGGGAAGGTGGTGGGAGGCAGGGAAAGAGGAGCTCCTGAGAGATTCAGGCTTTTTGACTGCACAGCAGATCAGGCAGGGGAGGATGTGCATGTGTGCCCCTCATAGCTCAGCTATGGGGTCCCATCATGGAGGTATTACAGGAAACCTAACTTGGAAGCAGCTGAAGGGAGGTGAGAGGGATCCCAACCCTGTTTTGCCATTCCACAGGATCAGTGTCGAGGAGACAATACATTGAGTCATGCTGAGCACTGAGAGAGCAGCTGAGACACACTGGAGACAGACAGGTTGTTCCACGCTAAGCACCAGTAACAAGGTTTCTGAGGGAAGATCTTCACTTTTTTTTCTCCTTCAATCCATTTTCTGTCTAACCTGTAATGCTCAAAGGCATTTTCTGCTTTTCTCCAGAGTGGTTTGTATCTCAGCAGGGTAACTGCTACAGAATCGCCTACTTCTGGTTTGCTTTGCACCCAGAATGAAGAAAGCACAGAATCTGGGACATACACTCTTATCCTCTGATATTTTCAGTAGCTTTTTCCATTCTGCAATATTCCCATTAGATCCCAGTGTCTTTAAGAAGTCAGTACACACACAAAAACATTCACACATATCTTAAATTTTTCCAAACATCTTCTATGTACACCCTCTCTCTCTCCCCTTGCCTTTCATCAGGCTACCAGAGCACTCAACAGTCTTTTGTTGCTTGGTGACATTAGCATAGCCACCAGTAAATTTAATGTCTGATGGTATCCTTCCACCACTGAAGGTGGTACTTGAAGTTAGTCCTAAGAAAGACCAGCAAGAAAGTGTCACAGATGAGAATGTGACTAACTGTATAGAGAAACATATGGCTCTTTTGCTATTTAAGAAAGAAACTCCTGAGAGTACTTTAAAGATGCCATAATCTGTATTTTCAGACTGTGGAGTGATAGGCCTAAGGAAAATGAGTCAAGACCCTCTTTATTTCATTATTTAATGAGGTACGAGGTTTAGCTGTGGAATTTAAATGATTGACTGATAAGTATTTGGAATCCTTGAGGGTCATAAAGATCAAGGCAAATGGATCAATCCAAAATAATTAATTTTGACACTGTGACAACTGCTAGCTGTTTCATTTTTCCCTAAACAAACTGAATATGTTTTCTCTTGAAATGCTGAAGTAAAAGATGAGTCATGTTTTCTGAGGAACTGCAGTATTAAACATCCCCATATTTGACAAGAGCAATTACAAATCAATGTAGTTGTTCTATCTCTAAAAGAAAGAAAACATTGAAAAACAACCATTTCTTAATGTCATGATTCATTCATTCATCAGCTGGTCCTTTGACACTTTTTCTTAATTAATAGAGTTGTTATGAGACAAAGCAGCAACAGAAACACATTAAGCAAGGAGAAAAAAAATCCATTTGGAAATAAATGTTTTACATTTAATTACAACAGTCATGCAGTGAGCATATGTGTTATGCCACCCCTCAAGCAGAATCAGAGCGTCATTGTGTCCTTGAAGAAGTGACCTTCAGAAAGAGCAATTAGCTTTTTAACACTTTTTCTTTTCTATTACTAGCAATGTCTCCGATGAAACAAGATAGTTTAACAGTTTAATCTTGTCTTCTTCCGGAACACAGATTTGCCATTTTCAAACATACAACCTCAGGGGCTGGGAATACAGCACTGCTGAGGGTCCTGGCTTGAAAGATATCTCAGGACAAGAGTGCACGGACAACAACTCCAGACATAACACCAGGAGCCATCCTGCAGTGAATGGCACATGCCTTCTGCATGGCTGCACACAAGATCTCAACCACATGGTGCCCCTGTCTTCCCAAAATAAAATTGAGAATAACATTGTGTTACCAAACCTAGGTGTAATGTAGTGCTGCTTATTATAGAGAAACCTAAGCAGAAGAGTATTATTTTGTTAGATGCCTGTTCCAGCAGACTTCAGTTTCAAGAAGGTGGCAGTGGATGTTTTCTGTAAGAGCTGGGCCTGCATTAGAGCCCTGAAATCTCAGCCTGGAGCCAGCTTTCTTCTCCTGCCAGGCTCCAGCTGTGTCAGAAAGAGCTCATGGCTGGATATGAAGCAGGCTGTACCCTGATACGAGAGAGGGCAGCTTCCCAAAATTACTGCCAGTCAGGGGATTATTTTAACTCTCTTGATCTCTAGAATGGGTATGGCTCAGAGAGGAATGCTTCAGAGTTGAGGGGGAAAAAAAAGAACAAGCACAGAGAGCAAACAAACCATGCTGGAAACCAGCACTTGTTCATGTGAGTACGTGCTCGCCCACTTCTATGGCCTGAGCTGGCTTTTGGTTCTCCCGTTTGGAGCAGCCTAAATAAAGGTAAAGCCCAAACGGTGAATCACACTGTACTCAGAGGTCTGAAGGTGCCCCAGTCACTGTGGTATCTGAAAAAAATCGGTGTAGCTCCATGGTGAATTTGCCTGACGTTACCAGATCCCAATGCCATAGTGAATGTATTTATTGATCCACCTTTGGGTGTCTTCCCCCTGCTCTTATCCTCACTGCTGTAAACTAACCTTGTGTTTTCTCCAGCAGGATTCTTTGTCCCTGTGCATGGCTGTCCCTTCAGGTGTCCTCGGCTGTTGCTCACAGCGGGCAATAAGGATGGGATAAGCCCGTTGCCTGGACTGCTAGGTAAGAGTAATTGACATAGCAGCTCCTCTACAGAAGCAGCAAGCCAAAGGCTTTGCCTTTCCTGGTGCAGGACACTGTGGGCTGTGATTGATCCCACATCAGGAGGGAGGGCAGAGGAGGAGTCTGGTCTTAGGGAGGCTGTTTGGGGCTTTTAGGTTGCACAAGAACACCTGGACCACAGCAGTCTGAGAGCTTTGCTGTGGTCTCTGTGCTTCCTGCAGGTCTCCATTGCACCTCCTCCCCCACGTAGCACGAGGAGACACATCCCTCTCCTCCTGGACACTCTTGCTGCCTGCAGCAGTGCAAAGGCTCTCACAGCTGCTTCTCCCCACCACCAGTGTAAGACTCTTCTCATACCCACCTTGCTCGCTATGCTGCATGATGGTTTTGCTTTATGGGCCACTGTGTGGCTGGGGAAGACCTTTGTCGTTCTGCTTTCCATGTCGTATGAGGAGGGCAGAGCTCAGCTGCTCGGTTAGGGAAGGTGGGAGCCACGGTGGGCAGTGCGCAAGTAGAGACACACACACTCACTCCCAGCTTCCCAAGGCTCCGTCAGACATGGTGCTTGTACACAGGGAAGAAAAAGAGAGAGAACTTGCATGCACAAAGTCGTGTTCCTTTCCTGCTGAAAAAGAATCAAAGAATCACAGATCTTCTAGGTTGGAAGGGACCTCAATGATCATCTTGTCCAACCGTCAACCTAATTTTGACAAAAATAAACACCCACACAACAAACAAAAAGCAACACCATCACTAAACCATACCTCCCAGCACTACATCAACCTGTCTTTTGAACACCTCCAGGGATGGTGCCTCAACCACCTCCCTGGGCAGCCCATTCCAATGTCTGATAACCCTTTAGGTGAAAAAATTTTTCGTAACATCCAGACTGACCCCCACCTCTCTACAGTCTCCTTTCAGGTAGTTGTAGAGAGAGTTGTAGAGACCCCCTCAGCCTCTCCTCATAAGACTTGTGCTCCAGACCCCTCACCATCTTTGTTGCTCTTCTCTGGACCCGTATTTTCACGCTTTTTCACTTTCTGCCCTGTTGCGGTGAGGCACTGACAAATGCTACCTGTAAAAAGGAAACCTTGGTAGAAAGCCATTAGGAAGAGGCCTTCTAATTAGTGCTTTCCCATTTCATTACACCTCCAGCTTCATAGGGCAGTCTCCCCACTCGGTGTTTAAAGCTGTATCTGCCTGTAACTCGCCCACGACACGGAGCACCAGACCTCCCTCTGTGAAGCACATGCACCGGCAGATAATCCAGATCAGTTTGCCTCTGTGTACCTGGCAGCACGCTACTGTGCAGTGACCAAATATCAGAAGAGTTTGTGGTTAATTAGGATCAGATTAATCCCTGCTGACTGCCCGTCTCTGTGTAAAAAGGGCACTAGAGGTTAGAAAGTATTAAGTGCCTTAAACGTCTACTTGCATAATGTAAAAACCTACTGAAGATCCAGACTTTGTGCTTGAAAGTATCGATGTGAAATTATTTACCCCTAGAGGCATTTGAACATGCATCTTATCCTATCAAAGCAAGAAAATCCATTAAAAAAATTTCCAGGAGGAAATGTAACAAATATTTGGCCACAGATAATAATAAACCAGCAGCACAATGGAGACAAGACATCTACAAAAAAAAAAAAGTCTTAGAGATTCCGAACATTATTTTCAACCTCTAAGTTCAGCGTATGAAGTATAATTTTTATAGCTAAAATAAAGCTTTTTTCCTGGGATACAATTGTACCTAGTTTTCTATTTAATTAGTTTCTATTTATCATAAAAATGCAATAGCTAATAATTAGATAGCTTCATATTTACACCCAGTCTATGGCACTCCCTGTGGATCCCAAGGGTCTTCACAGAAAAGACACATTTCCTTGCTTTTATGTGTTCAAATTACTTGACACATTCATGACACTAAAATATAAATTATATTTTGTTGAGATGCTTAGCTATCCCTAAAGACATAAGTGCTTATTGGACATGTCAAAATATGGAGAACTTATGTGCTTTTCTCTTAATTTTAAATGTAATAGCATTGTTAAATGAGGAAGGATCCTGAGGCTGATTAAAAAACCTGAGCAGCTATATAGATGGAGATAATAGTAGAAAGGTTGTTAGAGGCAAGATAGACTAATAAAGGCTCGACAAGCCTGTGAAAAAATGTCAACTTTACACATGTCTTCACATAACACTGATGGACCATCGGGCCTTTTTTCTGTTACTGGCACATTTATATAAGTATTAGGGACATTTATGTAATAACAGCATATTAGCTCCTTTTGAGGCCATCCGTTCTTGTGACTTACTCCCCATTTACAGGCATAAATTTCTCATTGTGACATCACCTTGGCGGCTGCAGCACTACCTGTGATGTCACCAAAAGGGATTATAACCTGAAGTGGGGAGTAAGCTCCAAGAGCAGATCAGGTCCTAAAGAATAAGGGTTTTGTTTTGCCCTGCTAGCAGAGGGAGAAGGAAGCATCCCCACCCACCCTGTCATGGTGGAGCAGGACCATTTAGAATCATAGAATGGTTTGGGTTGGAAGGGACCTCAAAGATCATCGAGTTCCAACTCCCCTGCCATGGGCAGGGACACCTCCCACTAGAGCAGGTTGCTCAAAGCCCCATCCAGCCTGGCCTTGAACACTTCCAGGGATGGGGCAGCCACAACTTCCCTGGGCAACCTGTTCCTGTGTCTCACCAGCCTCATAGTAAAAAATTTCTTCCTGAGATCTAATCTGAATCTTTTTTCTTCCAATTTAAAACCGTTTCCCCTTGTCCCATCATTACACCTCCTGGCAAAGAGTCCCTCCCCAGCTCTTCTATAGGCACCCTTCAGATACTGAAAGGCCGCTATAAGGTCTCCCCAGAGCCTTCTCTTCTCCAGGCTGAACAATCCCAGCTCCCTCAGCCTGTCTTCATAGGAGAGGTGCTCCATCCCTCTGATCATCTCCATGGCCCTCCGCTGGACCTGTTCCAGCCGGTCCATGTCCTTTCTGTGTTGAGGACTCCAAAGCTGTACACAGTATTCCAGGTGGAGTCTCACGAGTGCAGAGTAGAGGGGCAGAATCACCTCCCGTGACCTGCTGGCCACACTTCCCACACTTCCTCCCCACAAGGCCAGCTGGTGGTGCAATGACCCTTGGTGCTGCCACCAAAAGCCGCTAAGGTTCTGCCATGAGCCCTGGTGGAACAAGGCTAGTAATGGAGCCAGATCAGACCTTCCAGAGCTGGGTGCCAGCACTGAGATGGCATAAATACAAAAATCTGCTTAGGAAAGAGGCCACGAAGATTCTTGGGAGAAATGCCTGACATACAGGGACATCCGTGAAGCACTCCTGAACTTTCCCACAACTATTAATGTGTGAGACACTCTGGCCAATAAGCATTGAATGCCGAGGAGCAAACTCTTCCAGGGAGGATGCTTGGGGCTGGATGGGGAGGAGGGTTTGGTTGGTTTGGGTCAATTTTTGTGCACTAAAGTAGGTGCATGAGACAATACGTGTAACATGTACAAATATGTACAACCTTGCTTCTCTGCCCAGCTCGGGATACATCACAAGCTGTAGGGGACAGGGCAGGAAAACGACTCACTGCAAAGCTGCAATGAGCACAGGGAGACACACGCCAAAGCTGCAATGGGGCATGTTGCAGGTGTGCTGTTCCTGCTGCGTGGACCTGGCATCTTGCAGATGTGCTGTTCCTGCTGCGTGGACCTGGCATCTCCAGAGGTCCATCAAATGTTGCTCAGTGGAGTCCAGTTGGTTTTCTGACTGGATCCCCAGGCTGAAGGGAGGGTGTCTGTGGGATGACAGGCAGGATATAAAAGCTGTGGCTCGGTGCTAAGCCAGTTTGGCAATGTGGCTTTCAACATGGATCCACCTGGTCGGTTCAGGCTACAGGAGAAGTTAAAACACAGCTGATGAACTAGTCTGTGCAGAGCTGTCCTGTAAATAATATTCTTCCACATTATTCACTCTGTAAGTTCCCATTTGATCTCACCCCCTCATCTACTCAACCAAATCTCTCCTTCTGAAAACCAGGCTTCTTATGGGAAGTCAGTTCTGCAACTTCATAAACATCTTCATGCTTTCATCTTCTGTCTGGTTCCCTGTCATTTCAGCCAGATCAGTAGCAGAAATTGCAGTTGGCAACATTCTCATATGAGGACCTCTTCCAATGTCATTTACTTGGCATCATTTATTTGGCACTGTAGGAGACTGTGATAGTCAGTTAGATAAGCATTTGGGGGGTATTTGAATGAAAATCAGATTTTAACATACTTTATATTCCCTGCCAACAGTAAATGTATTTAAATTGTCAGTTCATGTAGTCATCTGGGAGGAAAATGTGCTGCCACAGCGCTGCTCCCCACTCCTGCTTTTGGCTCACTGGAATGTCTTGTCTGAGTGTAAATTTCCACCAGGCCCCATGCAGGGCACTGACTCTCCCCCAGAAGCATTTTAGATCTGCAGATACCAAAAGGGTGACTTTTAGGGGCAGAGGTTGCGTTTCACAGACCAGCAAGTCAACTCTGGACGTGCTGATGCAGCATCTCTGAGCTACTGCAGGCTGCAAAGTAGCTGATCTGTGACAGCAGCCATCACGGGTCAGCTGTGCACTCACTAAGGGTCTTAGCATATATTCAGAGCCCACAGGGAAGAGGGTTGGCTTTGCTGCTAATATCTTCATATAACACTGCAGGAAATATATACACAGCTGAGATTATGTCTTCGGAGCTCACGCATCATTTCTCCCGGAGTTTCTTAAGCCACCTTCCCCTGTGAGACAAGAGAACTACTTGGATTACAATAAGGATGTACAAAATCTTTTCTGTCTCCTCAATCAGTTTTTCTTCATTTTGGTTTTTTGTTTTTTTTTTTATTTGAGTAAGTTTCATCAACCTAAAAAAGGAAGTGATCTTGTCCTTGTGGTTTCTCAGCCCTTTTGAATTCCATCTATTGAAAACTGTATGATGAGAATGGTCAGCATCAGTTAGAAGACTGGCCTGATTTGGGCTCTTATTCAGCCTAACACTTCTGCATGTGGAAACACGTGTCACTTCATCAGTGTTAATGATGTTAACCTCATTTAGTGAAAGTGTTTGCTTTGCTTTGCTTTGCTTTCCACCAGAGAAAGGCACCATTCTGCCCACTGCAGAAGACATCACACAACACGTTAGCAACACCCACCCTGCAACTTGAAAAAGGAGTTGAGTCCAGTACTGATAGTTCACACTGCTTGTTAACTTACTGGCTGGCTAAGTTTTGGGTTGCTCCTGCTACCTGTCTCCAAAACTGCCCCTGGGTACAGTTCAGAGCTTGTTTATTCCAGAACTTATCCCCAAAGACACTGTGGTCTAGCCTGTGTCCCTCACAATCCTCCAACACCAACCCTTGCATCCTCAAGGGATGTGCCCTTGGGCATCTCACAGGGCAGGAAACACTGGTTCCCAGTGTGATGCTATAAAATCACTACTCCATTATTCCACCCGCAGTATTAGAGATACAGGAATACAATGCACAGAAATGTTATATTCATGTTTTAGAGCCACAGGGGCTGAAGGAGACCGAGAACCAAGTGCTGTGCAGTCTGGTCACAGCCAGCCGTGGGCAGGGAGTCTACCTCCAGCTATGAGAGCTGCCAAAAAGCCTTTAGCACTGCTAAACAGTGCTTTTTTCCACCTGGAACTGGGCAGGTGGGTGCAAGGGAAGCAGTCTGGGGGTTCTTGCATGACGGAGCTCCTTTGTAGGACTCTGCACTTTGTGTCCTCCCCAGCAGGTCCCAGCTGGCCAGGCACTGGCACCAAGCTCATCTGTTCAGCAAGGCCATGCCCTGTGGAGGAGTTGCCACACCAGCATGTGGAGTTTGGTCTGAGATGCCACCACAGGGTCAGCTGGCTGGTTTTTCTTTTAATAAAGCCGTGCAGAAATTATTCACTTCATTGGACTTCTTCTTTGAAGGCGATCCTCTGCAGTGGTCATCCTTTGAAGAGCCAGATTTTGTCTTTGCACCCCAGTGGGAGGCAGAGGCAGTGGTGGGTTTTATGTGGCATGTGGATAGCAGTAAGCAAATTAGCTTGAACTTGCTCAGCTGGGTGTTTTGTGGCTCCGCAGCCAACTGCCTCCCCACAGAATAATCTCCGTATGAAATGATGATGCAAATTTTTCTTATCTTCAAATTCAGCAGAACCACCTTCCTGACTTAGCAAACACGTTGGCCTCTTGCAGTGTGGGCTCTCTCCTGGAGGGGAGATGTAAGCAGGAAGGAAGCTGGTGTGCATTCAGTTTAATTTCCCCAGGGTTATATACGTTAAAGAGAATAAGCACACAAAAACCAGCTGCAGATAGAAGGTTAAATTCTGTTCTCATTTATGAAGGGGTAAATGTACAGTAATCCTGCTGATAACAGGGTTGTGCTAGAGCGAAAGGGACGTTGCTGGAGAGCAACCTTACAGGAAATCAACCTAGAGGATTATGAAGAGGAAAACCTGCTTCTCACCTGGTACTCTCACCTGGTACTCTCACCTTTTTCTCTTCCAGCCTTTCCCTGGGCCAAATTCTGCTCCAGTTTGTTGTGCAGCAGGAGCCCAAACCATCCACAACCCGAAAGAAGAACTGCTCCCCCTTCCCTCTCAGCAGCCACACCAAACCAGGGCTCGGTTTTATTAGAACACAGATTAATAAATCAGAGAATAATTCTCCAGTCTCCTGGGAGAAACGTTTGAGGGGAAAAAAGGCTTCCAAAGAAATCTCCCTCAGCCCACAGTGCCCGTGCAGGCTGTGTCTTTCCCTCCAGTTTCTTATTTCAGTCCTGTGACATCTAGCTGTTTCCAGGGATGAACAAGCTCCTTGCTTTCCTCCCCAATGCCACCACTGGGGAGGCTCAACTCTGAGTCCGTTTTCTACAGTTAGGGAGCACTCTGTTCCCTGGAGGAACCTCCAAGGCCATACTCCCCCAACAGCTCCCCATTTACTCCAGGATCCAAGTTGATGTCAATGGTTTACATGTACACTGCTGTACCTCAGAGCAGAATCTGTCCCATGAATACCTTGAAGATGGTGAGACTCCCATCTGGAGTACTGTGTCCAGTTCTGGGCTCCCCAGTTCAAGAAGGACAGGGAACTGCTGGAAAGGGTACAGCAAAAGGCCACAAAGATGATTAGGGGCCTGGAGCATCTCTCTTACAAGGAGATGCTGAGGGACTTGGGTCTTTTTAGTCTTGAGAAGAGAAGACTTGGGGGGTATCTAATCAATGCATACAAATGCTTAAAGGGAGGGTGTCAGGAGGAAAGGGCTGGCCTTTTTTCAGTGGTTCCCAGTGACAGGACAAGAGGAAATGGGCACAAACTTGAGTATAAGAAGTTCCACCTAAACATGAGGAGGAACTTCTTTACTGTGAGAGTGGTAGAGCACTGGAACAGGCTGCCCAGAGAGGTGGTGGAGTCTCCTTCTCTGGAGACATTCAAAACCTGCCTGGACAAGTTCCTGTGCAACCTGCCCTAGGTAGACGCGCTCTGGTGGGGGAGTTGGACTAGATGATCTTCAGAGGTCCCTTCCAACCCCATATGATTCTATGAAGTTCTGGAGAACAGCTGTCTCTGACCATTTTTCTTTCCCTCATCTCTCGTTTCTACTCCTGTGTATTTTCCACACCAGACATTGTAGAGCCACCTATGAGGGCATCTGTCAGTGCTGAGTAGTGGAAGATGCTTCAGCAGTCTGTCCCCTTGCCCACCACGATGGTCACACAGGAGGACACTGAGGGCCCATACAGTAACAGCACTCACACACCACAGATGCAGAGAGGATCTAATCCATGAGTGAAAGCAGCCACCACCTACCGTTTATCTCTAGTATTTTCCACCAGTTTGGCTCTCTGTTTGGTGGTTTGCTTGCACATCAGGAAATTCTTTGATGTTTTCCTTCTGAGAAAGTGGTGGTTTTCTCTGCTCAGAGAGGGAACAGAGAGGTTTGGCATCTTCTGAACCTTTCGGAGCTGCTCCTGTAGATACACAGAGGAGCTCAGCGAAGGCACAGTGCTACGTGCTCCAGCCTCCTATCCAAACACTGCTGTATTTTCTCCAGACCATATTTTCTTCTGGTCTGTGCCTTTCCTCACACCCCCAACAAGCAGCCTTATTTATTTCAGTGTCAAGAAATATTTCTCAAAATACAGTTTCTACCTTTGCCCTTTTCTGTCTTTGAAGAGTTATCTTGGGGACTAATCAGTTGCATTCCTTTTAAAATATGTTTCCAATGTCTTAAAAATAAAATGGTTGCCAGCAAATTTATCAGTACTTTCCTGAGTACCTTGTGATGCATATCCAGATTAAGACTCGAAGAAGGATGTGATACCTAAACTAGGACACAGGTAATTTTAAAGACTCTAAAAATATTCTTAAAAAGAGCCAGAAATATTCTAAAAAAGAGCCAGAAACTCCCTTTCTCCACAGTGGCCCAACCCTAACAGTTCTGTAGGTCCAGGACCCCTTCCTTTTTGACCTGCAATTTCTGTAGTCAGCCTATGTGATTTGCAGCCCCCGGGTTATACCTTCATTTGGACAGCTCAACTCCTGTTTGAGAATTTTGGGTCTGGCCTTGATTATGATAAGTGTTCATACCCTTCCCCCAGTATTTTATCACTTGTTTTTAACCACAGCTAGTTTCACTGACTCTTACTGCTTTCTTACTCTACTGCCTTTTATCTATCTAATCATTCACTAATGGATTTTCTTTTTTATTCATTATATATAAAACACATTTCTTATTCCCCATGGCTGTTTTGAACAGCATTGATTGATTTTTAGTTTTCTTAATCCTCTCTCCTTGTCTGCAAACACTGGTTTGGCTGCTAAGATTCTTCCACAACTTTCCTTTCCTAAATCAGGTGCAGAGAGGGAGGGTTTGAAATAAAGATCCCAATTTCTAAGTCTTTTCTGTGATGGGACATGACCCAGAATGTTGGTTTTTTCCCTTTCCCACAGAAACTATGCTCTCCTAAATCACATTTATACTGGGTCTAATTTTCAATTACATCTTCCATAAATGCTTACCCTGAATCTGAATAGCAACATTTTTGCCAGGTGGGAATTGAATGTCGATTTTTTGACAGTAATACCTAAAACTTTCAGGGGATCCCTATCTTTCTTTCAAATCTTAATAAATCTACAGGAGGCTACCAAGCAGGGTGCAGGGCACAGAGGAAACGTCTTATCAGCTCTGGAGCCTCTGGAAACATGACATGAAATCCAGCTGTACAGTCCTTACCAGTAACCAGAGTTAATTTATCTATCGACAGCTCTGAGCCCTTCAATAAATCACTTGGTGGCCTCTGTTTCATCCTCTCTGAATACATGTCCAGTCCAGTGGACACTATTAATGATAACTTCAGCAGAGAGGACCTCATGCAGCAAACTCTTAAGCCCACATTTTCAGCATGAGGATACTGCCATTGAAATCTCTGCCTGTTGTACTAGCCAAGGTCTTGCCCTTCATTTGTCCTAGCAGGAATGTGGTCTAAACCCTGAGACAGACCCCAGTAACAGTGTCTATTCTGTCATCCTCTCAAAACAGCAGAAAGAGAGGAACAGCACAAGTGCAGACGAAGGGAGGCCCATTGCTTCATTCTCGTTCAGACCCAAATTCAATCGTGTGGCTGCTTCTTCCTTGCTAAGGATGAAACAGTAGCAGCGAAACACTACTACTTGATTGTAATGACCTTTTTCCCCATGTCTTCTTTCCCACTTGCAACAGGAATGTTCACTATGAAATAACTAGGCGTATATATAATGTCAGACTCTATGAAGATCAATAAGCTGCAGTTTTGCACTCATTTTTAAGCGGAAACCTTGCTTGCTTAAGGTGCCATTGTGAAGCTGTGAGGCTGAACCTGTGAATATGGTAGGAAGAATTTGATCCCGTCACATGAAGAAACCCATGAACAGCTGAAGCTGCTTTTAGAGCGGTCACAGCCACAACTCTTCTGCTTCTGATTCGTTCAAAGAGACACCTTCCTCGTTCAATCTGCTTCAAGTGCACCGCATTGGTGTTTATTTCCTCCTGGAGACTAAAGAGTGAATGAAAATCTTTCTATTTGGGATGGCATTAAAAAAAAAATACTGGCAAATAAAGACATTTTAATTGCATGGGATTTCTGAATAATGTTTCAAAGTGGGGGGAAAAAAATAGCTGTGTGCCTGGTACACAGAGAGCCCTTTCTCTTCCCCTTTGTGGCAGAGGAATCAATGGAATTCATATAAAAGGAGGAGGGGGGTGGGAAGAGAGATAGGAGATGCCTTACTCGGTACCAGCAGGTCACAAGTCTCATGAGGCTCGAGCAGGGCTTGGAAGGAAGTTGCTGACTGTATCTCCATGTGTACCTTTTTGTTCCTTGCCTTGGATTTGCTGGTCAGTGGCATGCCGCTTTGCCTGGCTCTCCATAGAGCTTGTAGCCTACAGGAATTTGGACAGAGTGGTACAGACATCGCCGACAGAGACTCTGATCACTGACTATCCCTTTAAACGCAGTCTCATGACTTAGTCTTTACTCCACTACCTATTAAAGAAGGAGACAAGACGTACATAGACAGCTTCCATTCAGACACCCAGAAGGACACAGAAAGGCAAGACAATTTAACAGAGCTAACTGTGAGTAAATGCGAGGCATTAGAGGTGCTCTCTAGAGCAAAGGGCATGGAGAAAGATTTGTAGGAAATCCTGAAGTGAAAGAAGGTGCAGTATTTTTTAAAATATACTTGCATACAATTTGCAAAAGGTAAAATTTTGTAAAGAAAGCTATGCTGTCATTTTAGCATTATTCTTTTAAATATGATTTCTAGTGGGAGGTGTCCCTGCCCATGGCAGGGGGGTTGGAACTCGATGATCTTTAAGGTCCCTTCCAACTCTAACCATTCTATGATTCTATGAATCTAAGTGTTTCTTAATATAACATTGACCAATGCTTGATTTCCCATAAAAATCTGAAGCAGTGACTTTTGTGCTGCAAACACTGGAGCTTTTTGCAAATACAACCTTTTTTCACTGGGATAAATTTCATAAAAGGAGTATCCTGGGGGGAAATTTGAAGCCAGCTTTTTGCAAACTTGGATCTAAAGCCCAGCCTGGAGCCTCCAGTCAGACACCCGAGGGGTGGCCTTCCTTCTGGGAGTGCTGGATGTGACCCCCCTTCTGCTGGGGACAGAAAGGAGCTGTGGGCACTCAGCAGGATAGAAACTGCACTGAGGTGTCCCATCATGCGTGCAGGTAGCTAACTTTTTCACCATCTCTGCATCTCCACGCATGGTAATGGCCAACCGTCCTATATGGGTACTGGAAAACTCAGTTCTTAGTCAACAGAGTCATCAGCATGTCCCTACATCTCTGTTTTGGGGGAGGGGGAAAGGTTTATGACAATAGATACTGAGTAGACCTGGACACGTATTTTAACAGTGATCATTACTATTGCGAGTGGTATCTTGACACTGATGGAAAGAGAAAGTTCCTCTGTCAGCTCAGCTTTTCTAAATATAACTGTATTATTAATTGCAGGTATGATTGGTTGGTGGAGAGTGTTCCCACCTTGCCTTCATGTTGCCCATTTTCTTCTCTGCATTTATCCTGTCTGCTTGCTGCTTAACCAAAGGAAACTGCATCTCCTATGATGAGCTGAAAGAGCTGAGGACTGAATTTGCCATCAATCTCTACCGGCATATATCTGAAGCAGAGAACAGAACCAATCTGGTCATCTCTCCAGCAAGTGTGGCTGTTTCTTTGGAGCTGCTGCAGTTTGGAGCTCAAGGAAATACCTTTACAGAGCTGCGGGATGCCCTAGGATACAACATTCATGGTAATGTACTGCTTTAAAAAAATACTTCTTGTCATACATTTTGCAATAAATTCACAGCTTCACTAAGGAGACAGCAATTGCACACATCATAGTAAACTTCTGTCTTCTGTCTCACTGCAAGATGAAGCTTAGGAGTGTTTTCTCCATCTTTGATATTCAGGTATCATCTGGACAAAGGAAACTCAAGGGAGTATTTTATATGCGTGTTATTATTCCTCTTTTTTCTTGATCAGTGCTTACTCTCTCGATGCACTGAAATACAGTAGAATCTGGCATCTAGAAATGCTACTTCCATGAACAGCAGAATTGCTCCTGGTTTCCCAGAGGCCGACTGTGTCCTTTGTGTCCTGGCATCCCCTGTGTCCTCTTCGGGGAGATGCCAGACAGAGGACGGTCATTTTCTCTCCTATCCCAGTAACAAATTTTATGAAACCTATAGAAATTGTATTATCTTTAAGGTTTTGCACCTTTTTCTAGTGTTATTACAACTGGCCAAAAAGATGAGAAGTTATTAGAAGGAGACTGGCAGAGAGATATACATTGACAGATGGATGGTGCAATTGCATCTTTCCCTGAAAGCAAGCTAAAATAAAACTCACTGGGAATCTGGAAGGGATATGGAACAGGCAGATGTCTTAAAATCCAGCATTAAGTCAGCTGAATTTAAGGATGCTGTTTTCATTTGAGCTCTGGATTATCCTACCATCTCGCCTCACACGTCAAAAACTATTTTACATTATGAGCACAATGTTTATGAAAAGCAGATGACTGCCTCATCTTCAAAATTTGCAGCTTGCATACAAGACTTATGTATAGAGGTGACACTGCTATTTCCCTGCATAAAATTTACTTTCAGTGTATGAAGACTAGAGATAAAACTTACAGCAATTTCATCGTCGGGTGCTATGACCTGCCTTTGTCACCAGCACCGTTCTGTGTAGCATTGATATTCAAAACCAACACAGCAGGAAGAGCTGTCTCAGGCTGATACATACAGATACAGCTGCATGTACTGACACAAGGACAGTGCACCCACATTACGAGCTGCTGATATAATGAAGTCTTGCCTATAAGACTCCTGTTTCTGCAAATTCAATAGGGTAATTTTAAACAGCATTAATTCGTCCAAGGATTATACCTTGCTTGACATGTCTGGTCATTAGGGGCTCAGTTATTAAGAAAGAACCTTAAGAATTATATTGCACCATGAAATTCAGGCACAGATCTCCACACAAAACGTAACAAAGAGAAGTGCAGAGGCTGCTAACAACCTGCTGGCTCTTTTGCTCTCCTTTACTTCTTCTCATATGGCACACCATATCAAGCAGACATTTTGTGTCTGTTTTAGTTGTCTGTGGTACCAGCCACATGAGCTTTGGCTTTCAGTAATATTAATGCATGAATGTGAAAATAAAGTAGGATGGGATCTATTGCTATCAGCTATAACAGCACGTTTCCAGTGATGGAGAAGGAACACACTTCCTCAAATGATTTCAATCAAATTAATAAATCAAATACTTAGATCAAATTTCCTACCAGATGAGTACAACCAAATCACATCTGTAGGCATATCTGATAAAATTTCTTTCATCCATTAGATGTTTGCATTAATGTTTCTTTTTGGTCTGTCGTAAACAATAATGAATGTGGTTAAAATCTTGCAGGCTGAAAACAATAAAAACATTGATGGTTCATTCACTATTCACAGAGAATCCGCTCTTACATGCACTTGTAATCTTCTTTTAATGTTTGGAAGATTTGTTCACCTTTATTCTAGCGCTAAGAAAAACAATGTATAAAGGGATGTCTCTCTAGACAGCACAGACAAAATCACATGCTATAAAATGTTTTCTCTTTGCTGCTTTGTTTTATCAACGGTAGAGTGTTTTAAAGCTATTTTGAACTGTTCTCCAAGTAAGAATTCAGGACTTTGGTTAGCTAAGCACCTTGATATGGCTGAAGTTACAAGCTCAGGATACCACACCTCACATTAACATCTGTTTCCAATTTACCATCTTTGACTTCTCACATCCTCCAGAGAGCTGGCCAAATGCTCCTGCACTAATGCAAAACACACGAGAAAAGCACTTTACACCTCAGATCGTGTGAGTTTTCTTGACATCTGTTCAAGGAGTTCAATATTTTATCCCTTAAAGAGTAATAGATCTAAATTTTAATACTAAACTTCCCATAGGTGATTAGTCTTCCTGCAGGTTATTAAAGGAGCACTATTAGGTTAGAAAACATGCACTGGACTCTCAGGTGGTAGAAATCAGTAGTCATGAAACTCTCCCTTTAACCCATCAAGAATCTGAACCAACGTAGTAAAAGTCTCCTGATGGCTTGGCTGGCAGCTGGAGGGTCACAGCAATCCTGCCCTTGACCTGATACTCAGCCTGGGACAGGTCAGTCCAGATAGGATGGACTTCCCCAGTTAGCTGCCCCAAACCACCCATGTCCCAGGCAGCAGCCCACCCTGACTTCCCTCCACCCCCCACAGGCATCTGGAGAAACTGGGTGATTCCTTCCTTTGTCTAAGGTCTCCGTTGAGTCAAAACAAAGACTTCCAGCCAGCCCATAACAGAAAGCCCAGACAACACCATGGGGAGCCAGATACCTGTGAGCTTCCCAGGGCATCCTGAGGTTTCAGGCCAAGACAGAGAAGCATCTGAGCCAAGTACAGCAACCTGGAGAAGCAAGGGGCACAATACTGACTCTCCTTGGAGATGGTGGCCAGCAATTCGTATATAACAGAGAGCTGCTAAGATTTCACACAGAAATTGGGACACTTGGTTGGGAAATCAGAAAGGTCCTGATGGTCCCGCAGAGCCAAGAGGTACCAATGTGTTGCTGAAGAAGCAGTGCTCCAGTGGAAAACCTATTCATAGAAGGAGGAACCTGCTGAAAACGTCTTAAAAGCAAGTAAAAATCTCAACAAGACTTTTATTGTCTGGGCACAGGCAAGTGTCCTCCAAAGCAGAAGGAAAACAGGAAAGGGGCTGAACCATGAACATGGGAAGTTTGCAAAAATTTGACAGAGCCCATAAGCATCGTCCAGACTGGGTGCAAGTCTCAGGCCTCAGGAGGTCACCACAGCATGAACCATCCCATGACAAACCATTACAGCATGCAAAATAATGGCAGCCAGAAATGGCTGCTAAATCACCCTATAGGGGAGCCTACTTTGTGATTTTAAAAACACAAGATTCTCTAAGTTTGCAGGACTCATGTTCCCATTGGGCCCACACTTCAACGGTGTATCCATCACAGAAGCCACCACCGTTGAACTACCATGAGCTCCTCGGGAACAGGAAACTGGGGCACTATTCAACTATGTTCATTAGACAACAAATTAGAAAATACATTACTGAATTTTTGAATTACACTGAATTTGTAATTGCTACAAGCATTTGGGAAGACTGGAATAGAATTTAAAAGGATCTTAGAAACTTAAAGAAATTCGTGAAGTCAATAGGACACCATTCAATAAAGACAAGTACAAAACTCTACATTTAGAAGGAATAATCAGCCATTCCAATTGAGGAAAAATTAGCCAAAGAATAGTGTTTTTAGGAAAGGATTTGAAGGTTCTTAGGAATTAAAAAAAATGAATAATGAATAAGAAATATAATTGTACTTCAAAAAAAAAGAGCAAATGCTCTTGTGGGTTATATAAAAAGAAGAAACGCTTGTAACACAAATGACTCAACCTATCAGCTCTATTTAGCATTTCCACGGCTCATCTGCAGCACTGGGCCAGTTTGTGGCACCAGCCTTCCAGAAACAAAACAGCACATGAGGGCCAATGGTAGCAGAGACAGACCAGGGGCAGTCAGGGAGATGCCTCTCCTGGGGCGGGTGGCATTGATAACAGCAGGAGAAGGAAACGGTGGTACTGCGGCATCGGCAGCATCTACATCCAGAGGTGCTAGATCTCACTAATGGGAACTCAGAGAGTGCTCCAAAAAAGTAATGTACCTTATGAAATGTAAGAGCTGTGTTTACAGAGAGGTGTGAGCCTGATGTGAAACAGACACAGACATATCTGCACTAGAGAGATTTCTACAGCGACATGAAGAGCGCTTTCCTGTGCCCAGTGCGTCACCGTCCTTGACAGTAGTGCTTGACAGTAATACCCCATAAAGTCAAGAGTGCTTCAGCTGTTACAGTGCTTTAACTTTCAGAGGACAGCAGCATCAGCACTAGAGATGAGAGCCGCTCATCTTGCATCATTGCTGGCCCTGGTGCAATCTCTGCTACCCGTAGCCTCAAGGTGATAATTGCAGGTTTTTCCTCTCTCTTGCCTGGCAGATCAAAGTGTGCAGGACTTCTTGCACGCCGTGGAAGAAGGAGCCACTGACTCCAGCCAAGGCACGGTGGTTCAGCTGGCATGTTCCTTCTTCGTGGACGCCGGGGTGCAGCTCTCGCCCGGCTTCGCTGCACATGCTGGGCGCTGGGAAAACAGCAGCCTGCAGCAAACCAGCCTCACTGACCCCAACAGAACCACAGCCCAAATACAGGAATGGATCACCGGTAACCTCGGAGGTAACGTAACCACCCACGAGAAAGATCGCACATGAATAAAATGTCAAATCAGAGTAGTGAGAGAAATTGCATTTAACCTTTTTGCAACACTCCACTATGTCCAAACCAAGGCTGAGAGCCAGGAAATCTGATTCTTGTGCTGATGCTCATTTCCTATGCAAAAGCTGGAATAGGTCTGAATCTGTGAGTATAAGTTTCCAGTCTCAAGCTGGTAACCGCTTGTCCTTGTTCCTCTAATTTTTAAAATCCTTTGCAGTGTTTTCAGTTTTAATGAGGAGCAGCCAAATTCCCCAGGGACCGAGTTCACCGTGTCAAATGCTTTCATGCTGCTGTGGGGAACACACAGGGCCACAAGCTCAGCAGTCGGGCCCTGAGTTTAAAAAGTCAAAATAGGAAATAAAAATAATTTGCTTTCCACACAAGCAAGAAAATAAATGACATTAAATTCTGTATTAATGAAAAAAATAATTGAAAGAGCAAGTCCTTAGAAGCAGCAGAGCAAATCAGTCCCTGATTTGCCCTGTCACCTTCAGTAAAGTTAGTGTTAATTTGGCCATCAACATGAGGGGATGGTAATCACAAACATTAAAGCTGGTACTGAAAAAAAAAATTCTATCCTTCTTAAATTACCTGTAATAAGTGATCCAGCTTCATGATACAAAAGTATTTCTCTAGAAGAGGATACCAAAATGGGAGTTCATATTGTGGTGCTCACATGCATATTGATGAATTAAAAGGGGATCACGTTCTCAAAAATCTTTCAGATACCCAAAAGTAGGATCAGTTAAACCGTCAGGTAAGTAGTAGAGAAGGAGAATTAGGATATGAGCTTCAGTTGACTTAGTTACTTCGTAAAGCGGCCTGTAATCATGAATCCATTTCATGACGGATTTCTAGTGCCAACAATGAACCACTCCAAGATACATGCAAGCGCATTTAGTCTAGAAAACCAGTTAGGACCAGGGCATGGTGCTGGGCACCAGGCTGCTGTCATCCATGCTGTTCAGTGAGTAGCATAGTCCTGGCACAACTTTGGCCCTCAATATTGACCAACTCGGGCTTGGCTCTGGAGAGCGTGGACCAACAGGCACCCACAACACACAGCTGGGGAGGGAAAGGTAGAGGGTTTAATAGTGCCTTGTGAGTTGTGCCTCTTGCCTTTAGGGACAGAGAGTTTTTCCAACTTGCTTTCTTTACTGGGTGAGTAAGATGGTAAGTGTCCCTCTCTCCACCTCTCTCCCGTGCAGGTGGGGATGTCCGTGGCATGCCATTGGAGACCGTTGGGTCGCCACTCAGCCAGATGGCCCTGGTGAGCTCCTTGTACTTCAAAAGCACGTGGCAAAAGAGGTTTTCCTTTATGGATACCCAGATGTTGCCTTTCACCACAGAGGAAGGTTCAACCCTGAAAGTGCCCACGATGCATCATGAAGCTGAAGTTAACTACGGTAATTGTCCTTGATCCAGAGTTGCTCTATTGTACAAAATGGAACAGTTTTATTTATTTAATTTCCACAACTACCACACTAAGATGTAATATTTTCCCAGCCTAGAGAAGTCTCTGAAGAAATCCCATCAAACAAAAAGAACACCTGGGTGACTGAATTGGCTCCTTATAATTGCAGGCAATCACAAAGCAGATCCCAGGTTCAAAATGGTTCTTAAAATACCTACCATCCATGCCCCACCCCTCACAGACCAATGTCTCCCAGCACTCCATAAAAAACTTGTCAGCTATTGCAAACAACTGAAGGGCACCAAGAGAACGTGCCAGGAAAAGGGAACAGGAGAGACTGGAGGTACCTTGGTATACAAAGTCCTTTGCAATAGCAGGGAGCTTGTTAAATAAAGCTGCCTAGGAAGGGAGGACGGTAGGAAGCACATCTGATCCCATGACAGAGAGGCAGTTAAGACTAAAACAAGGTCAAGCCCTTACCAATTTGATCTGTGGGGTGGGTAAAAAATTTCCTGGCCCCTCAGTCTTGTCACTGTTTGCGCCTTGAGTGTGTGAGCACCAGAGAGAGGGTAATATCACTATGAGCACCAGCACCACACACCCATCCCTCCTGTCCCAGCTGGTCTCCAAGGCTTTAGGGTAAAACTTCAGATCTTCAGGGCCAAACTTTGCAATAAAAGGGAGAAGAATTTTTCAATCATTTATAAACAGTTGATGGTCTCAGCATGGGCTTAAAACAGTATAAATACAGATTAAACTCTTATTTGTATAATATATGAATACAGAGTATGCTCCTCTCAAAGGCCTGGAGTGTGTGGGTTGCTGACAGAAGGACTCATGCTGTCAGCTTAATTTCCTACTACCAGGAATTCTTCCAGTTACCTCTACAATCCCTTTCAAAATATAAAAATCTCATTTCCCTTCTATCCTAAATTTCAAAACTTCACTTAGGTGAAAACCTTTCTAATTCTGAGTCTAAAATTTTTCAAGGCCAATTTATATCTCTTACCATTGTGACAGCTTTATCCTTTGACTTAAATAGTTTCTCTTCAACTTTGATATTTACTCCCAAATGCATTTGCCAGTCACCAAGCTGCCTCTCAATTTCCTGTTAACTAAGCTGAAGATGCCAGGCTTTTCTAATCTATTAAAAAAACAGATACTTCAATTCTCTAGTAGTCCTTTTCTGCGCTTTTCCAATTTAAATTAATCTTTCTTGAAAATAAGTAGCCAGGAATGTACATAATACTTTTAATGAGGCCATATATATGCTTAATAAAATGCTCTTAATATTTCTGTGACTTGCTAAAAATACCTTTCATAGCGCACCACAAAATCAGCTCAGGGTGGTTACTCAAGGTTGACCCCACCTGGACCTTTTTTCTTTCTCCACTTTTTTCCAGCTGTTGAGTCCTAGGTAAATCAAGGGGAGGGAAATCTCCACCCATACATACCTTTTTGTGTGTTTTTGAACCGTCATTTGATTTCCACCACTGCAGTCATCATGGTGACCTCACTCTTTGTCTTTGATGGAAGTCTTGTGGCAGTGTTGGCAGTACTTTGGAAAGCCACTGGCAGCATTTTTTCAACCTGGGAGCCCCACTCATAACCTAGCTCATTGTAGTTTCCCCTTCAAGTGACTGCTTGCTGCCTTTCAGTTCTTGCTCTAATTGCCATCACTTCTACCTGTAAATAGTGCCACAGTGAAACTATGTTTAATATGTTTACTTAAAACTAGATTGCTGAATCTATGCCTTTTATTTCAAATTAGTTATCGAGTCAAAAGAGCTTATAGATTTCTTTGCTAGGCTCTCTCTGATACTGCAATTTATCACTCTTTCTATTTCCCTCTGTGACTTGATTATTCTTTTCTTCAGAGTACTCTCTAAAACTTCTCAAAGACAGACCTAAAATTTTCCAGATCACTTTCTTTTCTTTATAAATATACTCCTGCTTTCCAGTATTGTTAGACAACTGAATCTACAGGTCTATTAAAAATCTTTGCTGATATATTTGCAATTTCACATCCAAGTCCTTTATGTATTCTGGGGTGACAATCATCCAGGCCCCAGGTTACTATTTGTCTCTCTCAAATAGTCTAAATTTTGTTTTGGTCTCTGTTGTTGTAATACCTCCTGTTCTTTCCTAATTTACTTTAGGAACCTCATGGTTATCCTTTGCTATATCATCAGATTATTTCTTTTCCATCAGTTCCAGGAAACAATTGGGTTGAATCTAAATTCAGTGTTCAGCAGCACTATTCTTCCTTCTTTTTTCTCTTGTTTATATGGCTAAAACATTTTCTTTTTCTGTGCAACAGTCACATGAGGCAGGCAGTTGGCCAATCATTATTTCTATGCTTATTTATCTCTGAACCATAACCCACCTGGCTAAGGAACCACTTTTCCTTTGCAAGCTTGTCCTTACTGTTACACCTTTCTTTATGGTGTCTCTTCTTCTGGGCCATCCGTGGTGTGTCCCCCACACTTCCTCCTGTTGGTATTGGCACCTCTTGAGTGCATTCAAAGCTCGGACTTGGAGCATTCGTAGAAACATAGAATCATAGAATGTTTAGAGTTGGAAAAGACCATTGTAGAAGGCCACCAAATTTGTCAAAATTTGGCATTGGTGCAGCCTTGTTGGCTGTCACCAATCACCTGCTTATTTTCCATGTGCCTTAACAGAGTTTCCAGGAGGATCTGCTCCATGATTCCCATCCTCTTTTATAAGTTAATTGACTTTACACAGGAGTGCAGCATTTCCCCTTCCAAAACCCTAAACCATATCTTCCTTGTTGTTGAATAACATAAACCACTACATCACCTCGTGATCTTTCAGCCCTGGCTGACTTAGTATCACCAGCTCACCACAGGGGCTTTGCTACTCATCATATCTGGAATAGCCTCACCCTTTGTTGCTTTGCGAGCTGTTTGGGTAAACAAACACATTTCTTGGGACTAACACATACCTATTAGCTCAGGAACAGGCTTTTTCTGTGAACTTTCTCTTTTAGAAGAGGGAGATAGAGACATGAGAGGCCTAAAATGACCGAAGGCAAGGGCTGCCAGTGCTTGTACAAGTGGGCATCTTGGGTAAAGACCAGTTCAGCAGCTGAGCTGCATTGACTGACCATATATTTGCTCCTGAGCCCTTGCAAACTTGCTGTGAAATCATGAGTTCTTCTTGTCTGACCATTTTCCTACACACAAGGACTCCATCCTATCATCCTTACGTAGGTAGCTGGAGTGTTAAATATAGGGAAAGTTAACCAAAATACCGGGATTACATTTTCATCTGACCTGAGATGTGTGAGCTCTCTGCAGCTGCAGAGACTTTTGAGGGAAGTTGAAATGGGAGGGATCATTTAAAATTTGTTGGTTGTCAGATTTGATAGGACCAATTCAGTCTTTGTCTCTAGAAATGCTAGAAAGATTTCTAACCAGTTTGAAATTAGTACATAAAAGAGGTTCAGTACAAAACCAACCCAAAACAAAAAACAAAGAAAAAAGAAAAACAAAACAGAGGCAGGAGATAACTTTCCTTCATTATTAAATGACAGCAGCCGTCTCCCATCGGGATCCAAGACACAGAGCAAGAAAGATTAGCTGTGGCCTGTTATTGTCTTAGCATTTACAACATTATTTATCCTTTCAACATGGCCACACAGAACAAATCAGCCTGGGGACAATTAACACTGCTCTAAGAAAATGTCAACATTACTGTGTACACATGCCTTTTAAACACTGCAGTTATTTTACATATTCATTTTTCCAACCAATTTGTTAACCATATTTGAATACTGATTTAGCATATATATAATCCTTATGGGATGCTCAAAATCAGTTCAAGTAAGGAACACTAAATTCTGACTTTATAATTTCATGTCTTTGATTTTCTTTCTAATTAACAAGTAAGGACTGTGTAACCTTTGTGTAGAACATGTTGACTTCGAAATATCAGCATGCCCACAAACTAAACATCCAGTGTACTATAAATAAAACTTCCCTGCTTGCCCATTACAAATCAGAAGGTCTTTTCCCAGCAGAAAATCCCTGTTCTAGGAGGTTGTTTTAACAGCGCAATTCCCTGTCCATATTACATGGCAGAAGAATCTTACTAATCTAAGAGCCTAAAATTTAATCTAGCAGAATAATCAACACTTAAGGAACTCTATTTAGTCCGTATCTGCAAAACTAACAAATGTTGTACACTAAACATTTGAGACATCCTATAGCTATGTATTTATTGGCAAATATTTAGACATTATGGACATGAGCTATATATATTCAGCCATTTATAACCCCTGACCCAGAAAGCGTATCTACCCTTGAAGATACAAATACCACAGCTGGGTAAATTTATTGGATTAACAGATGAAAAAATAAGAATGTAAAATTGTGATAATTGAATCTATTCTACTGTATAACAAAGTCCATTAGAAAGGCCTGGATTAATTATTCTTCGAAATACGGAACTAAAACGGTACTTTTAAATGGCCGTTACAAACTGTTGCGTAATTAATTACAAGTTTGGAAGCCCACCAGCTTTTACTTGTCAGACTAGTTTTCATAACCTTCATCTGGTTTGGATAAGTCTTTGTGTCTAGATTTTCAAAAATAAGAAATTTAGTGCATAAATAAGCATAAGCCTAACTACATTATTGTTTAATGTAACTATTTGTTTTTTGAAATAAGCTTAAAACTGATTTTTAAAGGTAGTAAAGATGGAAACATGAGGCAAATTAGGTATCACTGAATTAAACAGGATACTTCGTTTAGTTTTTCTGATTTCTATCAATAGTGAATTTTTAGTGAAAGATATTTAAAAATTGTACATTTATTCAAAGAACAAGCATTGACGGAAAAGTCACCATAAATTTACTGTCAGTGCCTCAGTAATGTTTTTTAAACTCTGAGCAAGGAGGACATCTATGGTATGAGACAGTAATAAAATATCTCTTCTCTGTTGAGACAGCGCTCCAGGAACTGTTACTGTCATTGGCATTTTTCTGCCAAGACATATCTGTGTATGGATATCACCCAACCACCTCTGTTCAGATGGGCCACTGTTGTGAGTTAAGAGCAACCTGAGCTGGCTGCCAGGGTCCATGTGCTAGAGACAACCCCTTATGCCCCATCACTGCTCTTCTGAACCATCTGCTGACCCAGGCTTGAGTTGGTGGGTTTGGAATTTATTTTTCCCCCCCACTTGAATGATGAATTAAGATCTATATTTTCCCACCTACAGGCCAATTCCAGACTGCAGCTCAGGAGGCTTTCAACGTGGTCGAGTTACCTTACCTGGGGGAGAAACTCAGCATGTTCCTCGTGCTTCCCAGCCACAAAAGAACGTCTTTGTTCCAGATTGAGTCTCACCTTTCTGCCAAAACCATAAACCTCTGGGCCAACAGCTTAAAGAGAACGAAGATGGACATTTTTCTCCCTAGGTAAGCGATATTAATAGTGCTAGGTAGCTGCACTGCTTCAGTTGTCAGAATTCTGTGTGATAGTGCTGACAAGAGCAATGTGTGAGATAAAAACAAATGAGATGCTTTCAGTTTTGTTATTCATCACATGATCAGAAAAGCTCTTTCTTAAGCCCTTTCTTAAGCCATGAAGAGGTGAGCTGGGAATGCCCAAACTTTCTGGTATGCTCTGTACTGTTTAAAAACCAAATATTTCATTTGATTCTACAGCTTTTATTGAAAATTTGTTTGGGGTACAGCAATCCTTTTAAGATGTGAAAAGAGAGAAATGTTCCTGGCCCTTTCCCACCCTTTCCTTTTTCTCTTTGCTTAAGAAAGAGTAAATATATTACCTTTAAAAGAAATGCAATAGCATACTTTTATAACTTGCTAGTGTACAACAAAAGTACTCTGCAAAGAACCTGGGGGCCCCCCACCAGTTCCTACCCATCTTTCTGTGCACAAAGCAAGTTTCAGCCATCCGTTTTCCACATTAGTCATTCACCGTTGCTAGCAAATGCATACATCCTGGAGCTATTTTCTCTCAGCTATTCAAATAAAATTGCATAGCAGGAGGAATCAGGTGCAGGAGAGCCTTTTGTGGCCGTGCCTATTGTATGGATCAGCATGGAAGGGCTTCATTACGCGTCTCTTACAATACATTCCCTGCGTTAACGAAGTGCTGAAAAACAATTTGTACACTAATACCCTTTCTCTCCGAGCTAATCTTTTGCAAATGTTTCAAAGGGCCCTTCGCTATGGCCATAAAGACTGTTAAAAAGAGGACACTTGTAGAAATGCAGAGTTCTTGTGTCAAGAAGACTGAGAGGGGGGTCTGATTGCAATAGATGGAGGCAAGGGATTCCTTCTGTTAACTCTTCAGGTGAAGATGAGTCGCTTTTCTGCAAAGTACCCTTAATCAGACAGAAGGCATTGGGCTCACACAGAAATAGAGGGATGAAATGCAAAGGCTTGAAATAAATTACATGTATTCCACCTTTTAGCTCTATGGAACTACAAATCCCACACTTAAATAAAATCTACCATATTAATTTCAGGTTCACTATTCAAAGCCTTTTTGACCTAAAGACAGTTTTTTCTGCCTTGGGAATCAGAGACGCATTTGATCCCATCACTGCTAATTTTAAAGGTATTTCAGGTAAGAGGCTTGACTGAATAAAAAACGATCACTGTCCCAGTAGTTGTAGACTCTTACATTTGAATGATTCAGTAGACCTGGGCCTTCTGAATTGATTGTACTTCTTTCTCTGTGGACCTCAAATATAATTCACACTCAACTTTTCTACTTTATTATTGGCAATTGTATTTTGAGCTGTTGTTTTGCAGGAAAGAGGAATCTGAAAGGGCCAGGACTGATTTTGGTCTTGCTTTTGCTTTTTTTTTTTCTTTTCCTTCTTTCTTTAAGATTAAAACTGTGAAGGCAGTGCAGGCCTGGAAAATGGTTATTGACTCAGAGATTTAGGATGCTTTAATGCAACTTGCATTCCTATGTTTGCTTTATAAATGGTCATTTAACAATTAGGGATGCTGGTCTAACAGGTCCAGCAATGCAAAGGCATTTCAACTCTTGACACCGCAAAAATGCTGACATGTGTCCACGCTACCTTGTGTTGCTAATCCAGTGACCAGTGGACTAAATTATACTTTCCCCTTGCTAAAACACTAGCATTATGACTGTAAACTCTCTTGGGTCTGAAAGTCTTAAATCATCCCACTTATTGGAAAATTTTTATCCCCATTTAATATTAAATACTGAAAGTAACATATATTATTTCAACTTGGTCATTTCTGCTCATAGCAAAGACTCTGAGTGGTAACTGCCCAGAGAGGTGGCAGAGTTCACGCAATTCTTGTGCATGTGAGTAAAGAAACGGAGGTACAAGAAGAAGAAATAACTCCAATTTAAACAAAGCTGGTTTTACAGAAAAGTTGCTTTCCTGGAACAAACCTCAGAAGGCACATTACTTACGTGGGGGTTTTTATACCCCTTTGACTGCATTGGTTTATTGCAGTACATATCTCAGACTGCAACGAGATGCACATTAAAATAATCTGTCATTGCCCGCTTATTTGTTAAAACCTGCTCCTTTGTTTATTGCAAACTAATGTCAATATGCTGATAAAGTCCACAAGGATGCATTTTATAAAGTTAACATCTATTGCAATAAGATAAATACTCTGAGGAAATTAGTCTCCATCTTAAATAAACTCATTTAGCAGCTGCTTTCTTACGTAAGCAACCCAGTGGCTTTCTGCTTCACATCATACAGGGCAAGGCTTGTAAAAGCATCGGATCCTGCCTGTGGCAGGGTTATGGAGTCAAGGATACGTCGAGGCCCTTCTCAGTTCTGCTCTTACACTACTCAGTTATAGAATCGTAGAAGCATTCAGGTTGGAAAAGACCCTTGGGATCATCGAGTCCAACCATCTACCCTACTCTACAAAGTCCTCCCCTACATCATATCCCCCACCACCCCATCTAAACAGCCCTTAAACACAGCCAGGGACGGTGACTCAACCACCTCCCTGGGCAGCCTGTTCCAATGCCCAACCACTCTCTCTGTGAAAAATTCCCTCCTAATGTCCAGTCTAAACCTACCCTGCTGGAGCTTAAAGCCGTTCCTTCATGTATCATAATAGGTGGTTTATAGCTATGATGGTCCAAGAGTTACATGAGGCAGAGTTTATAGGGAAGGTTTATCTTTTATTTAACCAATAGATACAGTTGGGAAAAGAACAGTAAGTTTTCAGTTCTTATTTCGTATGAAGGAGTAGCCGTAATTTTTAGAATATTTACTCTCAGATCACATTTAGCAAAGAAATATCTTACTTCATTTCAGACCTGGAATAGCTTCTCTATGCCTGAAAACTTCTATTTTCTTCCCTCCAAAATATGTTAGATTTATCCAATTTAAAAAATTCTGCCTCTACTCCGTTTTGCTTTGCTCGTTTCCATTCTAGATTCTTTGACTGGACAGAATTCAGATAGAAACAGATAAAATGGTCTCTAGCATTTCCTTGTTTTCACCTATATGTCAGATTCCATCCTCAACTTCAGACAAGAAAGAAAAAAAACCTCTCTACCTTCCCTGCTTTCTGCCCTCTGCAGTCAGCTGGGAAAAAACAGACTTGTAACACTCTCCTTGGCATCTTTCTGAAATTCATTTTTTCCAAGCTCCATTTTATGTCATGGGCCCACTGTTTCTTCATGAAGAGTGTTTTTTTCTGCAATTTCCCTTCCGACGATTCCTCGATTGATTCATTGGCCCCACTGTGTTAATTAGTTTCTACTCTCACCACGTTATCTTGCTTTCCACCACAACCTGGAGACCTCTCAAACTAGTAATTCCCATTCAGCACGCAGTCCACTATCATCCATACAGTCATAAAAATGAATGAATAGGTAAATAGAGGTAGAAATGAGGGAGAAGGTGTCCCTGTATTGTGTCCAAGCAATGTTCTTCTGTAGTGTAAGCCCAACTCCCACCACTGGACACCAGTGGAAATGGGCCAGATTGCAGCTGGCTCCATCAGTAGGAACGTGAGGACACCTCACAGCTCTTCCAGCTTTACACGGATACAAACACAGTCAAAATCTTGTCATTCCCCCAGATTAAAAAGCAGACCTGAATCATGAGAAGTCAATAGCAGAGATGCCTTTAAGCAGAAAAATATTCCATCTTTGAATTCACAGTAGTGATTATTTCCCAAGAAGCTCACTGCTTGTCCAAAAGCAGGTTTCACATAGAAGTCTGAGGTACCTGGGCCATCAAGGAAGCTGCGTTCGGACAAAGGACACAGTTAGGCAAATAGATTCAAGACACACACGAGCATTTTAGCTTCTTCCCCAACTTGCCTGCACATAAAAGTCACGCTGGTCCAAAAGCTGTATCAGTCACACTGTCTCAGCTACGTGCTGAGCTAAAAAGTCCTTCATAACAAGCTAGCTTAGATGTTCAGACTATGCTCCTACATATCAGGCACATGTATGAAAAATCAGGAGCTAAGTCAAAATTAGAACCGAGGATCTTCTAATGCAGAAGCCAGATACAGAAAAAGGAACTGGAAGAGAGGTGTGCACTGTGCTGTCTTTCCAAACGTGATGTGGTGAAGGAACCAATGGAAGGGATTTGCAACAGAAGAAAAGCTAATAACATCACAACGTACTGTTTTCAGCATACTGTCATTGAATTACTTGCCCTGGTGAAATACCTAACAGTTATGTCACCCTTAGATTCTGCAGAAAAAAAGGTGAAAGCATTCTGAATTAAGAAAAAAAAAATGGTGTCTGCAATGGAATTCAGAAAATAGCTACTAATATGAATTTCTGGGTTTTTTTGCAGAGCAAGGTAGTCTTTATCTTGCAGAAGCTATTCACAAAGCAGAGATTGAAGTAACAGAAGATGGCACAAAGGCATCAGGAGCTACAGGTAAATCAAATACAGAAACTTGACTTTTCACTTCTGAAAATTATCACTACAGAAACAAGTATCAGTCTTTTATTTAAGACAAAAAAAACAAACAAAAAAAAAAAAACAGAAAATAGCTACTAATATGAATTTCTGGGTTTTTTTGCAGAGCAAGGTAGTCTTTACCTTGCAGAAGCTATTCACAAAGCAGAGATTGAAGTAACAGAAGATGGCACAAAGGCATCAGGAGCTACAGGTAAATCAAATACAGAAACTTGACTTTTCACTTCTGAAAATTATCACTACAGAAACAAGTACCAGTCTTTTATTTAAGACAAAAACAAACAAACAAACAAAAAAAAACCCCAGCAGCATGGTAGCATTTCAATGTATGTCTAACCTAAATTTAAATTTTTATATTTAGCACTCTTCCATTTTACTTTTGTAATTGTTCATAAGAACTCTTAAAATTCTTCCCTTTCTATGTTTGATCTTAGACTAACATATAAATACTCAAGTGAAAATCAGCTTTACCAGCCCAGGGAAAGTTCAGTTGAAGAAAATAATCCAGTTGTTCTTCTGTTGGCCAAATCTGTTTCCTCAGGTGATGAAAGCAAAGACTGAAAAAAGGCTACTAATGTTTTGGTTTCTGAAGATGATCTCTTTGATAGTATTGGAGGTCATGATGGTAAAGTTTTGTCTTCATGACGACAAAGACAGACTTGTTTCTTATGTACTTTGAGGTGTGGCCTTTGTGTGCAGTAGTTTCTGCCAACAGATCATTTCCAAGTGGGCAGCTGGGGCTGCCTGAACGGTGAGATTTGGAGTAAAATCTCAGCTATGGACAAAAGAGTCAATAAACTACCTCCCTAAGCTGAATGACACCTCAATAGAAATTCACCATCACAAATAAAACAGAAGTAAATTTACAGAGCTACGCCATCCCCATTTTTCTTTTTATTTTTGTCACGTGAGCTTTACCAAAGGCAGCCTCTGCTTTTTTGTTTCTGTTTTGGAAATGCTCTGGAGATGCTACAAGTCAGTGTGAGAGGCAGCAGCCACCCTAGCCCCCTGCATGGAGTATGACATTACTGCCACTTGCTTCTCTGCAGAAGCTGAACATGTCCTCAAGCTGCTCAAACATCAGCCCAGCAGAAGGGTGATGGTTAACCACATCTCTCCTCTCTGCTTCCCTGGGCTGCTCTGGCTGCAGATGTGCTCCACGCACACACTGCAAACACTGGTGGTCTCTGACTTCAGATCAGGGCAAGAGCTGGGTCTCTCCCATCTCTCCTGCTTGCCCTCCTTTCTTCCAGAAGGAAACCCAAGAGGCAGGTAGGGAGAGCTCTGCGGTGCAGCCCACGGTCACGGTGCTGAGAGGACCCCGAGCACACCCGATGTGGTGTAGCATTCTTCTAGCAACAACTCTGAATAAGGCACATGCTGTACATACGTGGGTGTACACTGAAAATTTGACATAACTAAGTCAACCTTTCCACAGAGCTGTACAGCTTTAATTTATAACAATTATCATCTCTACAGGGGCACTAATATTTTTAGTATTTAGCTTCAGTTACATACTAAAGACTAAGGGTAATAGCAATCAGACATCAGACATTTATCCCATTGAAACCAATGCCAAAGCTCCCCTTAACTCCAGTCAGACCAAGCTGAGAAGCTGATTTTAAAAGGTATAATTATGTTTATTGTTTACTTTAAAAGCTCTAGATCTAGTCACCACCAAGTGCCTTGAAAGCTAAAGCAGGCACTTTTTAAAGTGCACTGAAATAGTGCCACTCCAACTAGTTTTACTGAATCTTACTTGAATTTTCAATTGAATTTGATTGTTTTAACTGCTCATTAAAAAATGAGCAAAACCTGGGGGTATTTTGTTTTTTTTAACAATGTATAATGTTCTTAATACTACAGAGCTACAAGGAAGAACTTACTTAAATAAAATGTATTTTAAGAATAGCTGACCCATCATAATTCTTAATTCTCTTTATTTAATCTAATAACTAACCCAGAACCAGAGAGGGGAAGGACAATCATAAATTGACAATGAGGATACTCAGATTTTGTTGAGAGTTCCAATTCCAGGATGATGTAGGTATTTCTCTTCCATTTAGAAAAGGGACCACATTTGTACTTTGCTTATCTTTTTTACCACAACAGCACAGCTAGGAAGTGGCTAACAGGTTAGGCAATAGCATGGCATGACTTCAGCAGAGTTGGGGCTAACGACAAAAAATCTATTACCTTTGAAATCCAAAGCCAGGTAAGACTCAACTTCAGCAACGACTTGTTCGTTCACCCCAGACTGTTTTCTCTGTTGGATAAAATTGTTGTTTCCTTCTTAAAGCAGAGGAGCAACTCAAAACTCAAGGTGCTGAACATGAGAGCTGGAGGGCACTGACAAAGATGGAATGAAAACGGACACATTTTACTAATGTTGTCTTTGTTGTATTACAGCAATGGTATTACTAAAAAGATCTCGAACGCCTATTTTCAAGGCAGACAGACCTTTCATGTTCTTCCTGAGACAAGCTAACACAGGTAGGCATGCTCTCTGCTTCAATAGCAGAATCCTTAACAAATAGCACTGAAATCAATAAGTTCTCTGTAAATAGCGTGCCATTCTTTAGTCCGTGAAATTTCAACAGCCTCGGGAACAGTGGGTGTAGGGGTTTTAAAGCACAAAGAATAGAGTTTAATTTCTTTATAAAGAATGCACGACAGTCATAGAAGTCAGGGAAGCCAGATTAGAACTCTTCTATGTAAATGCAGTATGCGCTCAGAAGATACTTCTACCATAATTATAGCCACTAGAAAGTTCTTACGGATCTTAAATGTCCCAGGATTAGGGACTGACCTCCACAGGGCAATTCAGATTACAAATGGGTTGGATCAGCTGAATTCGTGTCTGAAGAAGTTAAAATAGAAATCTTTTCCTATAAATGAAACTTATTCATGCCTACGCAGATGGCACACAGCAGACTTCTGCCCGTAGGCAGCAGGACTCCAGCGCCTGAAACTCCCTGTATTAATTCCTACCTCAGCACTTTCTAGGCTGATAACTCAAAAATTCTGAAGACCAACACTGTTACATCTAGCTCCAGCTCAGAACACGCAGCAGCATCCCCTTCCCTTCCCTCTGAAGGAGAGGCAAGCTCACAGCAATACAAACAACCGAACCACAAATCCAACGAATCCCAGGCAGGGATTCCATTCAAGAGGTTGTAATAATCTCTTCTGTAACTACAGTATTAACACAAAGGAATGAATTCAGGCTCTCTTTTGCTCAGTTCAAAAGTGATTCTTTAGTCAACAGTTTAGGTACGTTTTTCAGGTTTTAGCAAATTTCTGGTTTGGGTTACCAACTCTTTGAAAAGGCCTTTGATTTTAATACACAAATGTCCAAATTATTCTAAGGCAAGGAGGCAACTGCAGTCTATGTTTCCATACAAGCAACGAATGATCACAGATCCGACAGCTCCATGCCTAATTTATGTATTTAAACTGTACTACACTTTGAAAATGTGGTCCCAAACTGAATAATGTTAATCCTGTTTTTATTTACAGGTTCAGTGCTCTTTATAGGAAGAGTTACAAATCCTTCACAATAAACACTAGAAAAATACACTGTCTTCTGTTCCTCCTATGATGAGCTTTCCTTCAATGAAATTAAAGGCTACATTATATGTATTTATTAAAACAGTTTTAAACAATATCACTTTTGCAAGAACAAGAGTGAGCAAGTCTTCCACTACCTTGATTCTTTGTACACACAGTCGGAAACTTACAGCTGTCTAGGAATCATTAGCACCGCAACTACAGCAAAGATAGTAAGCATATAACCATTTCAGAAAAAAATGAACAGATTTTGCTACCAAAATGTTTAAGAATATGGGCCAACAGGTTCTGCTCAACTTCTTCATCATGGCTAAAAAGTCAGCTTGACTGTTGCTCAGTATGTAGGTCATCTGAAAGAAAGCATCTCACAAGAAAACTTTGTGATATATTGTGATATATGTTATTTTTCAAGCACAACTTTATTTCCCTGTCCTGAAGTCAAAAACTTAAGAACAAAGTAGGAAGTTCAGTCTGGTCCTGGACTTAGATATAATCCAGTTGAGATAAGGTAAGCAGCAAACAGCAAAATGCTGTGAAAAGGAAATCAAGTTGAGAAGCTGTTTTAAAACTGACAGAACAGGAAGCAGAAATACTGACTCAATCAGCGATCAAAAAATATTATTGCCAAAAAAGGTAGCAGTACTATCTTTACTACCTTTTTACTTTTTTTTTTGTTTTTAAATTAACACAGCACAGAATGGGCATGCCTGAAGAACACTGAATGAGGCTAAAAGCCTCTAGATAATGCTATTTTCAGCATCCTGACAAAAGCTGGGATACAATGAGTGTTTTAGTACAAGATTCAGCAACTCCTGGCACAAATATCAGAAGCCCAGGCCCATAAAGATTTTGGGTGAAGATTGCAAATCACTGACACCTAGGAAAAGCATCAGAGGGGAGCTAATCCCACCAAATCAAACAAAGCTTTCCAGAAGTTAGGAGCATCTAGCACAGATTGAAAACATGGCCAGTAAAATATTCAGTGATCTTCTGTATCCAAGAAGCAGCACCTTCTAGTTGTTGCAGCATGTGTAAACATGTAAAAACTTCTGACATTAAAACCATGCAGAATTCCTCAAAGGCTACTGACCCCTGCATTACTACACTGCATCCTCACAAAACTGCAGATTTTGTCATTGCTGTGGATGTGCATAAAGTACATCAGTTTGTTACACCAGTTACCAAATAGTGAAGCATGAAGTACACAAAGCCACAGGGTATCATCCTACCACAGTTGTGATTCAGCATTAGATTCCTTCGACTTGTTCTCTGATTAAAAAATGAATATCCAGTGACACAAACCGTCTCTTCATCCTTTGACACTGATACGAGAATATAGAAGCTCTGGAAAGGGAAGGCAAAATGAACCAATCCAATAAAAACTGAACTCAATCCCACACAAAGATTAAAATAGAGTTTTTATTGATGGAATAACAAAAGTGCTTTTCTTAAATATTTTTCAAAATACATTTATACAACTTACAATAATATATCCAAAATAACTGTATATACAAAACATTACCTTGTTTAATGTATGTGCTTTTTTTTTTTTTTAAAATTACAAAGCAACTTTTTGGCAAAGTTCAACCTTAAGAGGTGATAGTTTTGAAGGTTGGATTAAGAAAAATAGAACCTGAGGGAAAGTGACACAAGTCCATGACAAGCAAGAAGTTCTCCATTTAGTTAAATAAAAATGTTTTTGTGATATTTTTCACATTACAAAAATAACAGAAGTGAAGAAAAAAAAAAAAAAGATGATGGATACTTTCCTCATCATTTTATAGAGCAGCTTCTCGTTCTTTCAGGTATAAGAACTTGAGATAAGAGTGCATGTCAAAAATGAATGCAAGTAAGGACAGCAGTGCCCTGCTGTGGCTTTCTCTTGTGTGCAGTGTGTCTTAGCTGCTGTTGATATGATTGACCTGATTGGATCTGCGATGGATTTCTTCCAGAAAACTCTCAAGCTGTTCTATCAGCATTCGTTTTTTAAACCTGTATTTAAAAGAAAGCATAATAATGGATGCACAACACAGTAATACATGAAACACTGTTCACAAAACTTCTACTGAATCATAGAAACTTCACTTATTATTTTAGGTTCAGTGCACAGTGAGGTTAAAAGTACCTCATGTATAAAGATTGTCTCCTAAAGTTCTGGTAAACTATTAACTTGCTATTCCATTTAAAGAGAGAATTCAAAACGGTGCTTACTACAGTTTCTTCTAGCACCTTGCTGAACATCACCTAGCCCTCAGAAAGTCAGAAAAATTAGTTAAGTGTTTGCTATTTCCAGAAGTAAATTTCTGAAGTACAGAAATAATGTATATGCCAAAAGAACTATAATCCTAAAGTTGACAACAGTTTTTAGGGACTATTTGCATGCCTCCATGGCGCATTCACAGAAGTGAAGTTGGTACGGGCGAAGGAATAGCCATTACATAGTGCGGAGCAAATCTCCCAAGAAGAAAATACAAATTAAAAGTTTGAGAAAGAAGTTAAAGAAAATACAGATGTAATCCATACCTGGAGTCTCTGCAGTTCTATTCCCCGTTGATTACATAAATTTGACCAGCAGACATTTTGTCACCTTTGCTTACAGCCCTGCCTCGGTGCACACAGCTCCTTGCTGCTTCCAGCTAGCCCTCCCCTCGCAACACTTCTGCGTCCAAGGAGCCACTACTTATCAATGCTTTGGCAGCCGTATGCATACTCAAAGATCAGCAGCAATGAAGAGATCACCCCCTTTCTCAACTCAGTACTATTCTGAACTATCATAGAATCATAGAATCGTCTAGGTTGGAAGAGACCCTTGGGATCATCGAGTCCAACCAGCTACCCTACTCTACAAAGTCCTCCCCTACACCATGTCCCTTAGCACTGCATCTAAACGGCCCTTAACCCCAGACAGGGATGGTGACTCCACCCCCTCCCTGGGCAGCCTGTTCCAATGCCCTATCACTCTTTTGGTGAAAAATTCTTTCGTAATGTTCAGTCTAAACCTACCCTGTTGGAGCTTGAAGCCATTCCTTCTCGTCCTGTCACTAATTACCTGTGAGAAGAGACCAGCACCACCCTCTCTACAGTGTCCTTTCACGTAGTTGTAGAGAGTGATAAGGTCTCCCCTCAGCCTCCTCTTCCTCATACTAAACAGCCCCTCAGCTGCTCCTCATATGATTTGTTTTCCAGCCCCCTCACCAGCTTCGTTGCCCTCCTCTGCACTCGCTCCAGCACCTCGATATCTCTCTTGTATTGAGGTGCCCAGAACTGGACACAATACTCGAGGTGTGGCCTCACCAGTGCCGAGTACAGGGGCACAATCACCTCCCTACTTCTGCTGGTCACACTATTTTTGATACAAGCCAGAATGCCATTGGCTTTCTTGGCCACCTGGGCACACTGCCGGCTCATATTCCAAGTTCAGTCCTATCACCCCGTTAAACCCCAGCAAAAGCCTCTAGTCCTAGCAAGGCCTCCCAGTCCATGTTCTTGGCTCACAGAAACACGGCATCTGCCCTAATTCCCAGACCACAGACCTCCCCACAATCCCAGTTTGACTACGGGGAAACAAGTTCCCATTTCCAGCCACTTACTATCTCACTGAATCCCCATGCTCTGGGTGCTTACCCAACCTTCTCATCACAGTTCTCCACAGTAATCCCACAGAAACCCCACACTCCAAGTACTGCTTCCCCTCCGTTCCTCCTCATTGCTTTCACAACTGCTCCCTGCTTGTTGAAAAGCATTAACCTGGGAAATACATAATTATTCCTTCTCATTCCCTCTAGTAAAAGTCAAATTATTTAAGCTAGCAGCAAAGTGCTTTAATCTAGTATATCCTAGTGAAAATTTAACATGCTTATATTCTGGGCAATGTTACTTTCCAGAATACCTTCAAGCCCCTTTGAAGCAGCTGTACAAGTTAACAGCAGACATTTCCTAGAAACTTAAAACCTGGTGGAAGGTGGGAAAAAACCACATTGCTAACTATTCTCACGTTACTGTTGGCACAAGAATTCAGGTTCACAGTGCACTATGCCCAACCCCTCACTACACCTCACTGGAAGTTCTTTCCCAAACGCTGAACCCTACAGCGAGCAATTTTTTTATTCAAGGCAATAGAAACAAGTTATCACATTAAATAATACTGTAATTAACAGAATTGATTCCAATTCAACTGTCCATTCTGCTAGGAAAATTAGTACCCTTAATAATAAAACTTTCTTGAGTACTTCTACTCAAGAAAGCATAAAACTCCATGATTATTTTGAAAAGGGTTGTATTAATTCTTGCCGGCACTTCTATCCCAAGTGGGAATTTTTCAGCATTTCATCTAGGTGCACACTTTGGGCTTTGCTACGTGCATTAGTAGCTTAAAGCTCCTAGTTTGGAGAATAAATAAAAGGGAATTGAATTTCTCATACTGAGAAGTTGTTCGATTTGGAGAATTTTGATCCATGTTTTGTCAGATTTTGCTCTAGACTATTTAGCAGAGAATAGAAAGAACACTTACTGTTAGTGCTAGGACCATAAATGGATTGCTATGCCAACTCCAGAAATACTGAGGACCTCTCCACTACATTGGCTCATTTCTTTTAGCCCTTTCCTAAATAACTGTTCATTTTGTACATCCAAAGTTATAGCCAACTATCGGGAAGTCACGTCTCTTGTGTTCAGTAAGCTCTAATACTACCCACCCAGGCTGAGCCAAATGTGTATCACTAACCACAAGAAAAGTCTTTGTCAAAACAGAAATAGCCAAGAATTTGAAATTGAGATGTGGTATCTCCTCATCCTTCATACTTTTACAATTGACTGGAATGAAAAAAATGGAAAAAAGAAATCCATTGTCTACCCCATCTTGATTTTTGCCCCCCAAAAGTGACAGCTTTTCTATCAGATGGGGAACTCTGTGGCAGTTGGTTTCCAAAGGAAGCTGAAAACTGTGTATTGTTTTAGAAGCCTTTCTCTCCCCTTGCAACTCTCTAGAACTGAACAGGGACTGTTTTCAAAAAAACACACACTTTCTTGCCGAAATGCTTGAGAGCTTTCTTAAGTCTGAGTCAGAGCCAGAGCTCCTTGGAGCAGGGAAAGAAAGCAGGCATCCCAAATTCAAATTGCATTCCATGGCATTGCAAAGGTCAGCTACCAGTTAACAAAACAAGACTATCTCAACAACTCTGGAAAGCCTAGAGATGTTTCCTGCAGGGAACCTTGGTTAAATGTGATAGCTTGCCCGGACAAGGAAAGCAGCAGAGAATTGCATAGGGATTGCAGGCAGTGTTATCCAGGAGGATAAAATGACCACAATATAAAAATCTAACCTAGGAGAGAAGAGGAAGGAGAGAAACCAAGTTGTTCTTCCACTCAAACCAATAAAAATTAAAGTTTAACAGCAGTAGAGAAAGATGGAATTGCCAACTTTTTGCACCAGTAGATACAGAAAACTGTTGGCTATGGTGAAAGACGGGATTTAATTCTGATACGTCCAGCAGCAACACTCAACCACTGTCAAATTTATAGGGAGAGTCAATTCAGGATAACTGGAACAGAGAGGCTGTGCAACAGAAAAGAGAATAACAGATGATCTAAAGAACCTAATTTTAGAGATAAAAATATTCCAATCCCACTAAGGGCTGTCACAGACTCCAGGAGCAACAATATTGTTTCGGTGCTCTGGAACAGTGAGGAAACATGTATCATCTACAGGCTATGGAACAATTCTGACAGCTGATATAGCAATAAAGACAGATCAAGCAAAAGCATGATAAAGTAATTGTTCCTATAGAAAGAACATGATCTATATAAACCTCTATACCCCACTGTGCTGGCAGTAGAAGGCTAGGGGAGCTATATGAATGTCCAGCATTTCACTGCACCTTAAACTCTCAGCATGTTTTTATCCAAAAATTATTTTGAATTTTTGCGTATTTTTGGAAAATTTGTTTAATAATGCCACAGGAAAAAAAAAGCTGACTACAACAAAAACAGAATAGAGAAAAAAAATCAACTATTCTTTGAGACTTCTGAAATAAGCCTCAAAGTTACAGTCATATTTATGATCCAAGCAAGACACCAGCATTATTAGTTCAATTCAAACACTATTGGTTCTAATCAAAAATCACAGATTTCTGCTTGCTGCCTTCTTAGTTAACATGTAGAAGGTTAAGCAAGTATGGTCAGTCTAAGGGTGCTTTAAGAAGAGTTTCCACCTGGATTAACAACACAGGGTTTAAATCCTCAGCAAGTCTCTCTATTGCAGTGACAAACTACCTTCCATTTCCACCACCTCAAACACTGAAGAGCAGAGGCATATCTTTGTGGAAGTATACCTGGATCCCAAAACTATTTTTAGGACAAGATTTTTGAGTTGAGGCAGAATAAAGAATTTCAACTGTTTCTGAAAGCCCAATTCACAACAAGATGCAGTTCCATCAGTTTTTCAAATTAGCAGTACACTCACACTTGAATTTTGGAACTTGAATGATTTTCTTAAGTTACCTTCTCTTTCTATACTATTATCCATCTACATTTATGGTGACTTGGCAGTTACAGCTGCTAACATTTTTAAGACAAAATCTGAGGCAAAAAGGTAAGCTTGTGCAAAAAAACCACACATCAGGAAGTTTGTGTTTCTATTTTTTCCTAGGGAATCATTTACTTGCAGCGCAAAGCAAGTTTCAAACAAGGAACTGCATGGTTGTCAAGCAGTTACGTGTGGCAGTATGTGGTGCAGTTTTATAAGATTAATACAATTCAGTTACCTACCTAGAAGCTTCTTTAATAACATTTTGCAAGAATATCAGTCGGGTTTGTAAGCTTCCTTGTACATGCTTCAGTAAAAAGAAGATTCTTTCATACTCTGAAAGATAAAGAGAAGAGCAAAATCACAGTTACTTACGAGAGACCTACACACATATTGGTTCTAACACATCTGAGTCCAAGTGAAATGCAACAGATTTCACTCATTTTTTGTAAGTTTTTAGAATATAACTCCTATCAACCAGGCTTGTAGCAATGACATACTGTTTAATGAACACTAACATTAAAAAACGCAGGACAGTGCAGTTTAGGATATTACTGGAACATCTAACAAGCTAATACTAATATTATCTAGTACTGATAATACAAAGCCCATGACTTTCATAAACACTGATAGGTATAGCACTGTTTTAATCACTCCAGGAAGTTTTTCGCAGAGGTTTTAAAACAAATCTTTTCAGCTTTAAGTTTATTTTGCTTTAGTCTCAGGCTTCAGTATTTTTAAAAATAGTGATCTAATATGAATTCTTTGTCTAGCTCTCGTTCCAACCACCTGAAAGAGAGATATGATATACTTACTCCTTCCTGGTTTTCGGATCTCTTTCATAATTTGTGCTCTTAGCTCTATATTAACCTCTCTGGTACTTCTGCAATGCACGGGTTTTTTCCCTTTGCTTGGTGAAGACATTGGCAAGTTCTCTTCAGTACTTTGTTCTTTACTGCTTGATTCCTCATGATTCTCCAAAAACCCATCAACATTCAAGTTATTCCCTAAATGTTCATGGCCTACATCCTCTGCATGAGCTGCTGGTCGATCCAATGAATTGAATGGAGAAGAGGACGTTGAAAACTCTGAATCCACAGTATTTGGGAAAACATCTGACGAAAGTGGGTCTGTAACATGATTCTCAACCACATCATTGGTTGAAACCTCATTATTTGTTTCTGATGCTGAAAAAAACAAAGATTACACTTGCCAGTTTCACATTCTTTATCATCTCATAGAAGTCAGTTCAATATTAAACTCTTCTAAAGCTATACTCCAGCTTGCATAATCTACTATACATGCTAGGCGTAAGAAAATGTGTTTGTGGGTTGTAACACTGAGCACATTAATATATCTCCTGGCAATTAATGGGTTAAAAAAACCACAGGTCTATTCTTTATATGAGAAGGGAAATTGCTATATGGACTACCGTCAAAAGATGAAAAGCACACCTGAGAATGTGCTTTGATGACATGCTTGTCTTTCCCCATTAAATTGAACTGACAAAGTTTACTTTAGTGCTGAACAGTGAGCAAGACTATCACAGCACCTCAGCTCCACATTAAGGGAAGTGAACTCACTGCACTACAGCAAAATTCAAATTAACTTCATGGTGTGATACTTCTGGAGCATCTGAATTCCCAGGCAAAGGAAGAACATCCTTCTGACTGTTTACATTGTCTCCTCATTTAATGCAGGAAATACATTGTTTATACTGGGAAGTTCATATGAAAGAGACTTGTGTCTGGCATACTATATTAACTCTTTCTGTAATTAACCCCAGATGCACAACCGCATTTTCAAAAAATGAGGGATAAAATCACAATATTTGGGAAACCAGCCAATGGTATTTCTATATAAACAAATCTTCTGCATAAATTAAAAAACAAATTCGCTCAAGAAGATGAAGATTCACTTACTTTTGTGAATAGGAATAGGTTTAACAAGGTCGGGCTGTGCTTGTGCGATGGGTGTTGGTGGCCCTTTTCCTCCAATGTGGTTATTCACCACCGGAGGACTTTGCGGTCGACCTCTGAGCAGGGGGGACATACAGCGACGTCTTTTCGGAATCCCTTGCATATTTGGTTCTCCGGGTCTTTTATGTTTATTTTGAGGTCCTGATACAAATTCATCTGCTTCATCTATCATCATTCCCTGCAATTAATTTAATGGGGAGAATTCTTAAACTTTAAGCCAAAACCACAAAATATAAAATACGACGAATGCTTTGATGTTACAAGGATGTTTACCACGTATAAGGTAACTATGTTCTACATGCCATCGTGCACTGAATTCTCAACTGTCAACTTAAAGTAACACAGGAAAACCCTATCAAATCTTGTCAGACTAAACCAATGTGTGAAAGACCCTTATCCAACAGTCTGCCGGGTAAGACAATCGAGTGGGCTGTCAACCTTCCTTTTCAGTAATTGCAAAATGACTCATTTACAAGAAGAGCTCTAAATGATATTGGCAATTTGGTCAAGTCTAAGACCAATTTGGACAAAGGGGAGAGTCCATGCTCTCAGAGTTACAGGAAGCTTTTTATGGCGTAAGTCTGTTAAAGGAAACATGATTAGGTATTAGCTATACTACAGTGACCAACATATTTCATTTATAATGCAATTCAGGGGCATAATACCAGTTTCCAATAAAGACTGCCATCCACAGGATACTACTGATGGAAAAACACTTGAGATTATTTCTTGTAAGCACTACTTTTCCAAATACTTCAAAGTGTTTCCCCAATACATTGCTCTTTGAATGGTTTAATCAGCAGCGCGCACACTCACAGCAGCACATTTTTTAAAAAGCATTACAGAAAAATCACCTTTTTGTCCAATTTGAATGGATTGCCAAAAGTGTGGAGCCTTCGTGGTTGATCAGGATCAAGCTCTCGGAGCGGAGAAGGTATTTGTTTTAGATACTCCTGGTAGTTTCCCATTTGTGCTATAGGTACACTGTGAACTTGATCTACCATAAAAGAAGGGTTTATTAATATATGATAGTGCTCATCTTATGAGAATGTAGTCTATATCCACTTCATAAGTCCAGTTTTCAGTCTTATCAAATGCATTAACGAAATAGATGTGCAAAACTCAACATTATTCTTGCCTAACTGGTATTTATTAACATTGTGTTTTGAGTGCAGAAAACTTGCTTAAATGAATCAGTATGTGTCTTGTAAATTTATCATTATGACACAGAAATAAGCAATAGTTGTCATGCATGGATGTTAAGTTTTCCAATCCATACCATAGCTTTTCAACAGGGTAGATGGGCGAAATAACAGAGTGGGTACAAATAACTAAAACATTGCTACAAACAAAAGCTACATTAATGTAAAGTGGTAATGCCATGCCACATACATCTTTGACACAACTCTGCTCAGTTTTAGCCACACGAAATTTAATTGTTGAGACTAGCATTTTCCCAAAGCAACAGTGATTTTTGACCACTGGAATCAACAAATTCTTAAAACCATAGGACCTGATTCTGAACTTCTTACGGATTTACTTAAAGTTGCCAAACTCAAGCAAAACATATACTAGCAGAACCGCCCCCCTAACACTAGTTTTTATGTAGTTTAACCCCCTCCCCAAAGAGCAATTCCTCTGCATTTCACATTACATTATCACTTGTTTATCTGACATAAGTAGTGACAGCACTAATGTAACACACGCTTTCACCTGCATTGCCCTTCTCATTTTGTCCACTTATTTCATTGTCTCCTGTTTGTTAAGATGCCATAAAGCAGTGCCAGAAAATACAGTAGAAAGGTAAAGGAATAAATTTGCAGAATACTGAACTATTTGCTGTGGGCCTTAAGGGCAAAAGAATCACATTGGCAGCACCCAGGAAGCAAGTTCACTTTTCCACTGCTCACAATACACTTCTATGGAGAGAGATTATAATGCTCCAAACTGCCCTGTGATTTTTTTTCTCAGATATATCATCAAAGTTGGGAAAAAACAAACAGTGAACAAAGAATCTTATGTAAAAGCACAAGTCTCCTCATATGGACTGAAGGACAGAGCAGTGAATCCACATCTTCTCTACCCTCACTATTTTTCCTAAAGTAAGTTATTTAAGGAAAAACATCTTAAAAAACATGGAGTTTAAAGGCAGTATCAGACATCTAGTAAGTTTTAAAGAACTACGCTATTTGTTACAGTCTCCATTTTTTAAGTACCAATCATATCACAGTTTGGCAAAAAATAAACTGTTATCTAACCTTCGTCTTGTCCTTTGAGGAACTTGCGAGTATTCTTCAGTAAATTAGATCTCATTCGTGTTAATTGATCCAAAAGATTTCTTCTGGGTATGTCATAAGCATTTCTAAAAGTCTGAGGTTTCAAATCCTATGGTTCCAGTAAATAAAGCTCCAATTAATACCACGTATGAAACAATATCTAGCATTTCAATGGAAGTATATTGAAAATAACAACATTACACACAGTGGTGCTTACCTTATTCAGCAAAGCTATTTGGAACCCAGCATACTCCTTCATATTGAGGTCTAGAGGTCTATGAGGAATTTCCCCAGTAATCCCCTGTAGCAGATGTTGAAAATCGTTCCTATGTGCCATAGACAGGTTGTGTGATCTGCTTCTGACCTTAATTCCAGTCTCTTGCGCTACCTTTTTGCCTACAGAGCCAATGACTCTATCGGACTCTATTTTGGCCTTAATTTGAAATAAATAAATAAATAAAATTGACAATATGCTCTTAAAAGGATTAGTCAGACTTATTCATTTTAAATTCCTACCTAGAAGATTCAACAATGTGCTAACACACTATGACGACCATAACCAGGAAGAGTGCTTAAGGAGTGCTTAAATACATAACCACTTAATGCTTACTACAATTTTAAATATAGTCAACAGTTTGTGCCTAGGTCTTCTGCATATTTCTCCTCTGCTGCCCATTATGGTATCTAAGCACCAATATGCATGCAATGCTTTTATTTTCATAAAATGCCATAATTTAACTAGCAATTCTCTGCAAATCTACCTGTACTCACAAAGACTGTTTTCTACGATAACAGCTGAAAACTAAGTCTCAAAAGACCGATTCTCCCACAACTATAGTTGCGATCAGTCACACAAAGGTATCAACTTTTTAAAAGCTCAGTATGAATAGTCATAACATTGATAAATATGAACTACATGATAATACCCAATTCTGTTTGGTTAGACAGACCTAACCCCCAATATTATGTTAGATTTGTACCAAAATTAAACATGTTCATTAACACCAGCTTTTTGGCAGAATACAGTTGAACAAAGAGCCAAAAGTAATTTAATAATACACCTGCCAACATCGGGTTTGTAGCTTCACACAAATTTGTAGGCTACTCAAAAATCTGAATATGTACTTATTAAGAACGCTAAGTCTCTACTGGCAGAGCTTTTCATAAGTTAGAAAAGCTTACATTTTAGGAGTCTAAGATGTCTAGGTTGAGAGATGAGTTCACAGAATATTGAGCAATATGACTATGATTTAGTAGGATATACTGTAAACTCCAAGAGGTTTGCTTCCTCAAATAATCATTTATATTAATGTTTTAAGAAAAAGCTGGTCCATAAGAACTAATTAACTAAGTTACAAGTACTCGCACTACTGTTTCTTGAAATTTCAAGTCTACTGCATTATTTTATTATCTCGAAGAAGAAAGCTTAACATGCACACTTCAACAAAATAAAAGTGAAGGTAGCAGGGCAGAAATGCTTTAGCTGGTGCAGGAGACTAGTCAAAGATACGGGCACTATTCTGAACACTGTCAACAGTTTCAAAAGGTCACTTGCAACTTCTACGTCTGTACCCTTATTTAAGATTCTGAATTATGTCAGTTTACTTCATATTTAGTGAACACTTTCATTTCACAAGCCAAAGAAAGGACACTTTCCGATTCAGATGCACAAAGTACAAATCTCTAGTTTCTCAAAAAATGCTAGAACATCTTTAATATCTAAGGTAAGACAACATGTTTTCTTTTGGACAAAAGTATGTTACTGTGTATACAAGTAAAAATGCTCCTTAAACACAAAAAATTTCTCAATTTCTACCTCCATATCTATCTTTATAGTCCAGCCTATAAAGTCTGTATTTAAACGTCAAGTTTCCCTTCAATTCAGAAAACCAAAATACTTTTTTTTTTGCTAATTGCTTATGGGAAGGTATTAACTTGATCTTTCTGCTCTTTTCCTTCAAAGCCACTGAATTAAAGTATTTTATGATTATCCTGATATTAGAATAAGTTTTTACTGCACTTTTGCTTCAACATTACCTGCTGACTCAACTTTTTGAGATATGAAATGACACTGTAACTAAGTCCATATTCCACATTGTCAGCTATAAGGTTTGGTGCTCCCATCATTCTCACAGCTTTCTTCAAAGGCTGAAACATGGAATATATTGCATAGTCATATTTAACACGTGTTGTATACATACTTCAACTAACTTCATCCATTTCAAATAAAACCTGTGGTCCTCAAAGTTAGAAAAGAATAAAAACAAAGACTTTCAGGACAGCATTTTTTCTGTTGTTTTAAGGCATTGTTCCTTTCATACAGAATCAATCATTAACATTTATATATGAGACACACCTGATGGCATTTTCATAATATTCAGGTCTCAAGCCTTCCAGAGAGCTCTGCTGAAAACACTAAGTATCATTATGCACGAAGTTTAGCTATTCTCTCAAAATAATATATATTCTACTTGAAATAGGGAATAATGCAAAGATAACTATAGTTACATAACAAAATAGAAATTTTAACACAGTAAGTCATCTTACCCCAAGATAATACGGGGGCATTGTCTTCAAATAGCTTTCAAATGACTGTCGCCATTTCAACGTAGGCTTTGCCTTGTGTACTTTAAACAAGTCATCTGATGATTATAAAAAGAGACAAAGTGAAAGACATTTCTACACAGCATTGCATCTTCTTTTCTAATAAAGGAAACTCTCAAAGAAATGCCAATTCCTGAATGACTAAATTAATGTATGTATTTTAAACTAAATAAACACACAGACCAGATTAAGGTTGCAGCCAAAAGATGAAACCTGACAAATTATGTATCAAAGGAAATTGGTAATTGAGACAACAGATTGGGAAAAATGGCTCCTAAAACATCGAAAGCAGTGAAAACAAAACATACGTGAAAGTATGATGATTAATTAAATCATCTTACACATTGAGTCTGAGTCATGAAGGTCAGCCAATTGGTGACAAGTAAAACAAGTTACTGATGACAAATACATTGCTCAACATTCTACTTTTCTACAGGTGTGTGATTAATACTGGCATTAATTGCAGTAATCTATTTAGATGAGATCAATTTTTTTCAATTGCCTTCTACGTAAGAAAATGTTTATGAAGTGGTATTTACCTAGCAGCGGAAGGAGGACTGGATAATTGTAAGGCATCACAAATAAATTTACACAATTCAACGCTGTACTAGCTTTCAAGTAACCAAAAGGATGACCAAGTTCACTGTATTTTGCACTATTGCTCACGTATACCTGCAATAAAAAAAACATTATATTGTATTTAAATCCAAAATGTTGTGTGCTGAAATTTCACATCCTATTTCTGTTATAGAATAAAGTCTATGAAAAACAGCATTCTATGAATAACCTCAGTTGAATGTGCAGTCTACTTGCCTGCCAGCAGGTCTGAGGGGATTTTCTCTCCAGGATAAACTGGGTCAGTGGTGAAGGTTCTAATTCATATTTATCAAAAGGCAGTTTGTCAATGACCATCGGTTCACAGTCAGTACAGGAGAATTTCACCACAGGATGAGATGTGCGGGGTGGCTAAACACAAGCATTCCACTGTTAGTAAGTCTGTACAACAATTAAAATGCAATTGTGCTATGACAACTAAAACAATACAGGTTCTTTGAAAACAGACATATTTAAGGAGCCTATTCAATACAGGATTATATTTATCATTAATGAGTCCTAAGCAATTAATTATGATGTTAGCACCATCTTAAAATCTGAAGAAATCTTATTTTCTGAATGAATGCCAATTATTTTACCTCGTAAGTCTAGAACAGTATGCAAGTAAAACTTCTAGCATATACACAAAAACTTTGCAAATGGAAGTAAATCCCAGTGAAGACCAAAAAAAAAAGCATCTTCAATGCTACTCTGGGGCATGAACATCTTTATTCCCCACAGAAGCAGGCACTGTACTTTTGCATTTGCTGACTTTCTCCAGCACTTTTCCTCCTTGGCAAATTTAATGGTTACAAAATTCAAACTGAATTATAATGACCAAGAGCAGCATGAATTAAACAAAAACCAACACCAAACCCAAGCTTCAGAAGAGTTCATATTTTAACTACACCATTTTTGTGAAAAAATATTTAAATTCAAGCAATTTAAGTGTATGGATTTTAATCTTTTTGTTAAGCACAGGGAAAAGGCCTTTGTTCCTTGAGTTTAAAGTATAAGTTAACAATGTATTTGAAATCTCTTTTGCTGAAAGGGAAAGCTGATTTTTTGTGTGTGATGAAAATTGGAGCTGTACACCTTCCACTGAAGGGTTTTCAGGAGAGGAACGTAAGCTGTGATACTTACCCTAAGCCTCCTCCAGGGCCACTAGAATCTGGGGAAGAGCTCAATTGGGAAGTCTCACTCCGTTTACTCTTTTTACAAGAAGGTAACTAATAAATACATCAGATGAACTAGGGAAACACAGAGTTTCTTGGACCTTCCTACCACCTCACCTTGAAAGCAATTTTTCTATGCCTATAAGCTCTAGCCTCTTCCTTTTAGGATGAGCCATCCAAAGTTATCTGCCCACAGAGTTGGTCTTGCCTTGAGTGTCTCCACTCTGAGGAAGATGTACTGTCCAAGTGCACACAAAACAGGAGGCCCAAGCAACTGCAGGAACTGCAATTCTCTTCAAAGAAGATGCCTCCAATAAATAGTTGTGGTGGAGTTTTTGACCAAGCCATGAAGCAGTTATACTAGGAATAAAAAGGCTGCAAAAGAAGTTGAATGCTAAGACTTGAGAAGTCCAATAACCCTTGGCTGGACAGCAGAACTAATTTTACCTCGGAGCAGTAAAAGCAGCCATTTACATGTTGATCTGCCAACATAATTATTAGCAGACTTCCATATACATTTAAGAAAGCTTTGATAGTATCATTACCTACAGTACACGAAACAGTTGTTGGGGTAGGACTGTTTGAGACAGCTCCACTGTGGATCAGGTAACAGGGAGGAAAAGAAAAATATCTTAACTATGGACTCTTCAGTAAACAAGAGTTACAACATATGCTAAGTTTTAACACTATATTTTGAGAACAGTAAGGAAATACAAGTCTTGAAACACTATCAGCAAATTTAGGTCCCCAGCATTGCATAAGGAAGGTTCAATGTGGAATTCCAATTCAGGAATTTAGCTGCACATACAATAACCCAGTGCTTTATGCAGTTATGAGAGCTATACATGCTACAACCCAGAGAAGATTTTTTTTTTCATCTTCTCACCATTTGGCTAAGTCAACCTCATGTTTTTAGCAGATTTAGTTCAACAGCTCTTCACTTGGCAAGATCTATTTCAGCAATCTCAATCAAGACCCGCAGTAGCAGATAAAGTGACTCTATACAGTGAATGGAGGCAGATATGCCATTGATAGTGATTAAAAGGAGTACACAGGACAGTTTTCCTACAGAGAAGCTTTTTAATATCCAGTACATAATGTTTTGTTTTTTAACTTACTATAGAAGATTTACTTTTATTCATATATGCTAGCTTGCTTTGTAGTTCAAAAGGGCATCCACGTCCTTCAAGGAATGTGGCCACAGAAGCCAGCGCTATGAAACCAGTAAATGACTAAAATTTCATGGTTGTATCACTCCTCAACAACCTGCATTTTAAATTACTTTATATATTTTTTCAAACAAATGAGATAAAATTTATGCAAAGTTCAATGAGTTTTCTAGTCAGCACACTAGTTTCAGATTAAAAAAATCCCAAAATTCAGTATAAAACTTCATGAAATGTAGAGAAAAATTATAGAACAGCATTACTTCCACTTTTATGATTTTCAAAGATTAGCAGAAATAAGAAAATACGTTATACTATACTAATGATTAGTTCTCAGACCAAATAAAAGGCAGTGGCATACATTCTTTTATTAAAAAGAAAGGAATAAAATTAATTCTGTTGGTAGTATTTAAAATGGTGAGTGTCTCTACTTGGGATAAATTGAAGGTATGGCTACACTGCAAAACTGCAGATAAAATTAGAGAATGCTAGAATGAGGACTTAACTATCACAAGGATTCAAAATTGGGAAGATTATACTATCTTCTATTAATACCATCTGCAAGGCAATAGAATTTAATAGGCTACTATCAAAGTGTCACCTTATTTCTGGTTTGATATTTTAACAGCATTCAAACAGAAACACTATATGCACGTGCTAGGTTGACAAATAAAATGGTTACAGGCAGTTTCAAAGTTACAAAAAAGCAGACCCCCCCCATAGTATTATTTGTTCATCAGTAATTTTTCCAAGCTAACTGCAACATGGGTTTATTCGTGTCTTTCATTCTTGTGTCACATTGCTTTTACAGCTGCTACAGTGAAGTACATTAACTCAAGATTATAAAAAACCAGTGAATAGGAAATCCTGGAATATTCCCTCACACAGAAACCCCTTGCTTTATCTAACTTCAGTACGTACCAGCGTTGGAGAATTTTGATCTGGCCAAAAGGATTCAGGAACAGGCCAATGACCTATAGGAACCCCAGTTTTAGGATTTGGTCTGACATAAATAAGTTTGTGACAGCTATGCCAAGGTTGGGGTCCAAAGGGTCTAGATATATCCACCTGCCCATCTACAGGAAAAAAAAACAAAACACAAAAGCTTTATGAGTCAAAATAGTGTTAAAACTCAAAGAATATTAAACAATTTCTGTGAAGAGTTTAAGAACTATACCCCCAGGGAAGCTCTTCTTGCAGTTAATACTATTTCTAAGAATAGCAGATAGTTGTCAGTAAGCATTTCTGCAAAAACCCCAAAACCATGAGAAACCAAATAAGCATTGAATGTTTACAGGATCAGAGCTGAGAAAGCCAATTTTCTGGAGCCCTTCGTAATATTCCGTTTCTTTGTCCTCCCATTGTTATTAACAGATAACCTTCATATCTCCATGCATAAAAAGAATTGATACACACAATTAATAATGCCGGACTTTTTATTGCAGCAAAGCAGGATTAAAAAAAAAACCCCAAACACCTCCCAGTAACATCCTAACATCCTTAGCTAGGTCCTAAGAGGGACCTAGCTAAGCCATTTAGAACAAGAAGTTATGGCTGCAGCTGTATTTGCTATTTGAACTCTTAATACAACCACTTTACTATATTAAACAAAAAAGAATAGGTGTATAAACCCACAATATTTCAATATCAAGCTATTTACATTTCTAGTTCGTTGAAAACTACTGCTTAAAACTCATTAATCTATTTAACTATGCTTGACGTGAATAACTGCATTTAAGACTGAGTAATACAACCAAATGTAGAGGTTTTAAATAGTGTCTAGCAGCCATAGGCAGTAATTTCAAACAGTACAACAGAATTTCAGACACATAGCAGGTCCTTTTTGTAGCAATGTCTTTACATTGCAACAGTTTTCCATTTGTTTTGGCAACTGTTACATTAAGTTCACTAAACTATATTGACAGTCATCCCTGCCATTTGATAACAGTGTAAAAAATTTCAAGTACCATCGATTGGTGAGGGATCCGGTCCAGCTTTTTCAAAATTTATTACCACTCCACTTTGCACTTTTTGCACCAATGACTCAAGACACTGATTCAGCATTCTTGGAGAGCACACACAATATGATCGACCTAGAACAAAACAGCCAAGGTTAAGGTTGTTCAGTGTTTCTGCCCTTCTTTTAACTTGGATCATTTAGAACTGTTCACCCGCCACACACATTGATTTATGTATGGATCACTGATTTAAAGCTTCTCCCGAACACTCCCTCTTTGTTTAAGCAGCAAAGCAGCCTAGTGAAGCAGTGACAGTGTTATGTGCCCCTCGTTGGAAATGTCTGGGTTTTAGCCCCTTAATGACTTTAACTCCAACTCTTGGTTGCATACATGGAAAATGGGCTCCCCCTTGTGACAGACATCAACACCTAACTGTCCATGAATTTCAGTCAAAGCCCTGTCAGTACAGCCTACATGACAGTCAGAAAGCAGTGGAAAGAAATCCTTTTGGAATGCTTTTTAAATCCCTTTATTTGCTCTCTATCACATCCCCTCTGAAGCGTCAGAAGAATCGTTATGTGATGTAATCAAAAACTTTTACACACCAATCATAAAATTAATGCCTGAGTTTGATCTGGAATATAATTTCTAAGACATTAAGAATACAAGTTATGATGGAGAAAAGTATCAATTTTGCAGAATACTTATGCACTCTGCATTGCAGAAATTCCACATTGCATTCTGCATTCCTTCACTTTTCCCTTGTTTAGATAACAGGGATTTAGCCAAACTACTGCAGAACAGACTCAACTCTTAGAATTTCTAATTGCGATACCAAAGTGCATTAGAAAAAAATTAAGTTTTTTCTTCTAAAAAACTGCTGAAGAAAGTAGATTCATATTCTTCCAAGACAGGTTACATTACATTGTCTGTAGCTTTAATGCAGTGTCTTCAGTTTTATTATATCGGAGTTCTGAGTTTTTACAAGTAATGTAAGAATTTAGAAATACTTATTGCATGACATGCACATGATTAATAGAGCTAAATGGAATTAATTTTCAAAAGTATTGACTTGTGAAAGGAAACCAGGGCACTCACCTCCCGTGACTTCGCACATAGGTGTGATTGCAGAGTCATCCACGGGTACCCCTGTCATCTGCTCCGACTCCGGTGCTGTAATACCAGGCAAACGGAGAACCAAAGCAAACAACCTCTGATCCCATCGAAAGGGTTCCTTGGTCAACTCACTCCCAGGCAGAGGGGAATTGAGAGGTAAATGAAGCTGAAAAGGAATTAAAATCTCTGAATACACTACTTTAAAAAAAATAATCATCTTACATAGTGATGGCAATTCACTCTATACGGAGTGAATTTACACAGTTATAAACTCTCCACAGATACTTATAATTTGTTTCGGGTACTGTATATTACAAGCAAAACACCCATCATTTAATCAACACTTCAAACATTTCAAGGCAACATGACGCACAAAGTTGACAGTTACAAACCAAGTGGGAACAACCACTTTTTAAAACCGATCTAAACTTCAGAATCAATAGAATCTTCAGAATTTCAGCAGTAAGAACTGCTTCACTGCAGTGTTCTTTTGTTCAAACAGTTTTCTGCAGAACAGGCCCGTTCTCAGTTCAGTCTTTTCCTCAAATCTTCAAGATAAAAAGCCCAGCTGAATGAAAAGGTAAAGTTAATCTAAGACTCCTGCAGAAGAAATGTAACTTGGATATAGTAGCTCAAAAATATCTACCTGCCAGGATCACCTACTCCAAATACCTCAAGCTTCAAGAAGTGAACTAATGTGGTAGTTATGTTGTAAAATCAGAAGGCAGAGATTTCACATAACGCAGGTATATCCCACAACTAAACTCATGCCTGTGCATTAAGTAGAAACATCAGAGATTAGGATTAAAATCAATACTGAAATGCAAAATGAGGTCTCACTCTTAGGTAACAGATAACAATAGCCAGAGCTACCCATACAAGGAAGAATTGCTTGCTATGTACCATTGTGTTGCCTCTATCTGCAAAGAACTACACAAAAGTCTTACTTCAGAATACTGAAGATGCCATCCAGGGACGTACAACACATAGGAACATTTTCTTCTTGCTTTAATTCCCAGAAAAGATAGTAAAAAGATTCAAATTTCAGGCTTCAAGCATGCTGCACTAAAGATACAGCAATGCTCAGGGTATTATTTATTAACCACTAACAGCAACTGCCAGAGAGACTAATAGAACATCTACAATCCCCAGGGTTAGCAGTAGTTTTTTAAGTAGTTAACTGAAACAAAGAAAAAAATAATTAAAAAAAATATCAATGCTTTAGCTTCTAAGGGACAGCACAAGGCATTCAGAAGACTCTCGCCTCTCTTTTTTGCATCCAGATACCTCAACACATAGACCTGAGGGGAGAAACAGAAAGCTTATCAAAACATTCAACTGTGGATGCCCTGAACAGATAGACTAGGCTTATAACAAGTAATTACAAATTTCAGAAAAATTTGATACACCCCTGACTGTCAGTACAAGCAAAATTCTCATTTCATCTGGAATATTGCAGCCATAAAGGGAAAAAAAAAGCCCCCAAAACAATGACTCAAGTGGTGGAAACAGTTTCATTACTTGGCCAAATATAAGCGTTAAGCTCAAAAGCTGACGCAAACTCAATGCTTTCTCAAACACTTTCCTTCTCATGCAGCAGTCAAAAAAACCCAATTCTCCATCTCAATGCCATGTTAGCAAAGGAAACTACTATCCTGTTCCAAAATTTGATGCAAGCCCTGAAAAGCACCCACAACAATTTGGCTTCAATGTTTAGTTCATAGCAATAAGGTTTAGGAGTTCGCCACAAGCCATTGAAAAAGTTTTTTTTATTTCCTTGTTTTTAAGAGATGAACTTGAAAGCATTAAATCTAACTTCCAAACTGGAAACCCCAGCTATTTCTATTTACATAACTGGAAGTGCCTCATATTTGGAAAATACATGTCTTCGTGTTTGAAAAATAATCAATTTGTTGATACAATCTCAAAGCCAGGAACAAACACCAAATCACAGAATTGTAGGAAGGGAAGGGACCTTTGGAGATCACCTACTCCAACCCCCCCTGCCAAAGCAGGTCCACCTAGAGCAGGCTGGCCAGGAACGCATCCAGGCGGGTTTTGAACATCTCCAGAGAAGGAGACTCCACAACCCTTCTGGACAGCCTGTTCCAGTGCTCTGTCACCCTCAAAGTAAAGAAGTTCCTCCTCATCTTGAGACAGAACTTCTTGTGTTCCAGCTTGTGTCCATTGCCCCTTGTCCTGTCCCTGGGCACCACTGAGAAGAGTCTGCCCTCCATCCTCTTGATATATTTACATATTTCTAAGCATTCATGAGGTCCCCCCTCAATCTTCTCTTCTCCAGGCTAAACAGACCCAGGTCTCTCAGCCTTTCCTCATGAGAGCTGCTCCATTCCCTTAATCATCTTTGTAGAGCCCTCTGCTGGACTTTCTCCAGTAGTTCCCTGTCCTTCTTGAACTGGGGAGGCCAGAACTGGACACAGTAAATCAAATAAACCCACAGTAAACATGATAAACTCACTCTCGTAACATGAGAGCAAGACTCAGAATGCTTTGGACTTTTCAGTGCACTTGATGCTTCCTCCTTAGTTTTTACTTTTACTGACGCAAGCAGAGAGCACATGTGAGAAGAGCACTATTTTCATGTGAAACTGGTCAAAGAGCACTCAGCTCTGGACCTGGTTTATTACTGATTCACATGAATGTCTCTCCTCTTTTCACACAGAGACAGCAATGCTTGCCTGACAAGGGATATTCCATTAAAAGACTGTAAGAGGACTCCGTTGCAAGCACAACACTGTCCTCACTTGGGGCTATTATTAAGGAATGCCATTCACCAAACTTTCCAACTCAGATCTGAGTGAACAGAAGATCTACTAGCTTGGAAGAGTACATTTTATCCGCAAAACATACCTGTGTAACAGCACTGTTCTTCTTCAGGCAGCACATATACGTAATTTTAAAATATATATATTTATATATAAGTATCCCATTGGAGACTGCACGACCACTAACCTGAGTTCAGTTTATCTCAAACTACAAAACCTTTCTTTGACTCAGCTGGTTGTATTGACAGGACCCCAAAACTGAATGTCACTAGATTTTTTTTTAGAGTTGGAAGGGACCATAGAGATCATCTAGTCCAACTCCCCTGCTAAAGCAGGATTGCCTAGAGCTTGTCAGGGCACACCAAACAGCACCCCTTTGCAGGCCATTGCATTATGTACATATTACCATCAGAAGTGTTTTAAAACTGTAAGACAACATGCAAAGCCATCAGCATCAAGTCAAATGTTCTTACTTTTTTTCCTCTCAGTTTCATTCCAGTTAAATTCAACATTCACGTTACCAGAGAAGTTACAGGTTCAAACCAGGCTTCATTCTCCACAGACATTAACAACTTGGTCATCTCACCCCCAGTTACTTTTTTTTTTAATTGGTATTGTATTACCATAGCGACTGCATACCTAGCAGAAAATAAAATGGGCCTAGAAATGTGCACCTTGCATTTCGTTTCTCTTTCCCCACGCATATTTCAATATGAAGGCATGCACATCTTTTCCTCTTTGTCCTTCATATTGATTGTTGAGAAAAAGATAGACTGAACAATTTAAAGGGAAGTTATTTACCAGCAATGGTCTTCAACATGTTGTCTGTATTTCATCACACACAAATGTCATCCCAGCTTAGTACTAAAAAACAGCTGTTTTGTCTCAACACTACAAACCCTACCATTCCCAAATGCCATAATGCTACAATAAGATAGCAGTGTGTGCCTTTATGCTGCCCTGCCCTGCCTTCAAATCCACTATTTCAAGAACAGAGAGGGGTTGGAGGACAACCTGTTACTGGAGAGATCTTAAAGAACCCTGGTATTGGTGAGCAAGTCTTTTGCCCATTCTGAGTCCTTGTTTCTACATACATTTATGCAATCATAAGCAGCAGCACAGTCTAAAATCCTCAAAAAGTCCTCAGAGGATCCTAGAGAGCCCAAACTGAATAAAAGCTAGATTAGCATTGGAGAAGTCTGCAGCGGGGTGATAGGTGGTGAAATAGTGCAATGCTCTTCTGGCAACAACTGCACAGAAAGGCTCATACATTACAATGGCAGCACAAACACTGCTCAGGCTTGAGTACCCAGGTAATTACAGGCAGCTCCATGTTGGGAAATTTCATAAAATGTTTTTACACAATTAGGTACTCAAAAATATCCATATAGAGACAGCCAACTTGTCTTTTGTATCTTAAAAAAAAAAAAGATAAGCCATCTGGAAGAAACCTTCCTTGCAGGCTTTCCTGTTACCCATGAAAGGACAAGGCACATCTAACTTTCTAACTAAATGCAGCATTTCACCCTCAGAGGACGGAAGGACTAAGGATGAGCAGTAAGATTCAAGCCCAGCTGAGAAGACAAGCCCTGGATAGACTGAGAAACTCTCCTTAGAGTTAACAGCATTACATTTTCCTATCTTTTTTCATCCAATCGTATGCGGTTATAACGCAGACACAGAAAGTCACAAGTTGCTCTTTTCATAGGGAGTAAGATCACAGAGAGGCACCAGGTGAACTGGCACATCATGTCAACAACATAATGTACTTGGCCATTTTGATGCCAGTATTAACCATGAGCAAGTGCACACTGAGCTGGATAGTTACACAGAATTCCCACATCAAGAGCTCTGGGGCTCAGTGCTAAAATGTTGTGATCCTGGCAACTGCTGCTAACAGGAATAACATGGATGAGGAAGAATGGGAATACACATCTAGTGAGATCTGACACGCTTATTGCAGAGTTTGTTTGGAAATCAAAATTTTTAGCTGGAGGAACTACAATTAAAAAAATACCATTTACAGTTCCTGAATATTTTTGAAAGTAAGCAGGACCTTGCCACTTGTTAGTTATCACAGCGGGGACGCAAGATTATCAACCCTGGGAATGATCAATGCGACAATGCCAAAAAAGTTATGGGTTAAGAAGCCAAAAAAAAAAAATCACTGATTCCTCTGGTAAGAGTCTCTTGTAACTGGAAGATCAGGAGAATGGCAACACACAGAAGCCAAGCACCATTGCTCATGCTCTTTGTTTGCATAAGCATTCATCAGAATGTATCAACTGGTCAATAACCTTGTTTCAGTCTCTCAAACAGGAATTCAACGCTTCCTCTTAAACAACGATTATGTAGAGAGAAGAAAAGGGAAGATAGGCCAGCAGCTGCAAAACTGCAGAAGTATGACATTTTATTTTGTAATATAAAGAGGAATAAGAGAAATACCCTCAAGCAATTAAAGAGTTGTTAAAGGAAAGATCAGGAAAAGGCTAAAACCAAATTTCAGGGATCAGGACAGAAGTGAAAGCCAGCCCAAGAAGAATCCGGAGCATGAGACCAATAATTAAGGAGGGTATTCCAACAGCATGAGCTGACCCCTTCCCTAAAGTTATTCCTGGGACAAGTGAATCCAGGGAAGAATTTGGTTAGCGTGCCATGCTGAATGTAGAACTCGATGCCGGTATTATTCTCCAGTACACTGACACTGGTGCAGTGCCAGAAGGAACAGGACTGAAAATCCTACTAACTTGTGCTGGTGGAAATTATAATTGCATAGACTGCATCATTTCTGTCTTCAATCTGAGGAACCATATACATCAGAGACAAGGTAGCACTCAATGGGTAAGGCTCTTTACCTGGAAAACCCATACTAAATTCCAGAAAGGAAGTGGACATCTGAAGAATTCCGCAAGAGCTCTGGAACAGTGTTTAAGCTTAACTGCTTCACACTAGGGCACATGACAGTGTTCCCACAGTGATAAAGCTGATTTCATTGGTAAGAATGAAAATTTTGAAAAAACTTGCCTCCAGGTTCCATTCTGGCTTCACAGCCTTTCTGAAAACTGTCCATCCTCATGTATGTAAGTTTTAAAAGGACTAAAAATGTACTGCCTTAGCCCATGACAATAAGTTTACACAGGAAGTAAAAACACTGTTGTCACGGCCAGTGCCCTATGATCACTTCCAACACCAACTCTGAGAAGTATCTCCAAAGTCAAACCCAAAGAACAGAAGAGACATTTGAAAGTGACTGAAAAGCTTTGCTATTGAACAGAAGAACAACAAACTTCCTTATCCTCAGGGTGATGTTACTGTATTAATTCTGCTTCCTTTCTGCATGTCCAACTCGAGACACAAACGTAAATGACACTCAAGCTACACTAAGAAAAATTCTAATCAATAGGTCACATGTTGACAAAAGCAAAGATCATCCCTGAAAGACAGAAGCACCCTTGGATGCTTTGTTCCCTTCCTCTTTGATAGCGTTAAGGATTTTCCTACTGGTACAGCTACAGCAAAAGAGGGAAAAAAAAAAAAATCACATCCACTGCTGAATGTGAAATACATATCCTTTAAATACATATGGAAGACCACTCAAACTTGCGTTTTGTCTTGCAGGAAGCAAGAGCAGTTGTCACTTTCAGTTCCTCTGGAAGGCAATTTGATCATTTACCAAGAAATCATCAGTTCACTACCATTACGGGAGCAGATTCTGAATCTCTAGAATGTAGTTTAACAATCATCACATTATGTGTCAAATTTGGCCCAATGTCATGATCATGACACTAAAACTCCGAGCATAGCATGCAGTTATCTGTCAGCACCGCTCATGTGCCAAGCTTAAGTTCAGTAGATTAAAGCAGCCACCAGAAAAAACATTTTCTCAACATCAGTTACAACAATTTAAAGGTGTAAATCTGTGACCAACTGGTTGCCTGACCATAAGAAGATGTCTTAGAAGACATTTTGAAGACTAAGGTGAAAAAGCTGTACCCACATTTGAAGGAAAAGGAACACAAAACACTTGCCAGCTATAAAAAGTCCTGACTCTTGCTGAAAGAAAAACTGCTCATGACAGCCAGTAGAGCTTTCTTACCTAAATTTTTGATAAATTTTGGATAAATAAACAAGATGAAAGGAACAAAGAATCATAGAACTGCGTACATTAGAAGGGTCACGTGAAGGTTATATGGTCCAGATATGGCCTTCTGAATGCTCAGGGCCTCATCCACCTCAGTTTTGAGCACCTCCAATAATGGAGATCTCACAACCATTGGACAGCCTATGTCAGTGCTCAGTCACCCACACAATTAAATTTTTTCTTGATATCCAATCAGAAATTGCAAAGGTATAACTTGCAGCTGTTGCCTCTCATGTCAGCCCCGTGCACCTCCAAGGAAAAAGCCAGGCTCCCTCCCCCATTAAGCTGCTGCAGATGGTGGCAGACATCCCCCACAGCCTTCTCTTCTAAAGGCTGAACAAACCCAGTTCTCAGCCTCCACCTACATGTCGTTTGCTTCACACCACGAGTATCTTGGTGTCCCTCACTCCAGGATGTCAATGTCAGATTTTACAAGCTAGTCATCTGACAGCAGAGAAGTTGCTTGTCCTCAAGAAAGGACCTTCACAGCTAAGTGATTACCCAATTAGCTCTTAAAAAAAACCAAAACAGTATTCTGCTGCTAACAGCACTAAATGTTGTAGAAGGCTCTAAAAGTGTCACACTACCCTCTGACTAATTAACACTTGCTCACTGACAATCACTGTAAATATGAGGCTGCTATTCTACTCAGTATTTTGGACCACACCCAATCAATCACTGGATTAAGCTGAAAAGAGCTTATTGGGTAAAAAAATATGATGAAAATGAGGTATTATACAGACAATCTACTTGGTATCATGGATCCATGCATTCCCTTTCCATTACTGGCTATGGCTGTTTGTTAGTAGCCCACACAGAATTATCAGGTGATTCGACTTTCTTCCTCTACAGTCAGATACATTATAAAAACCCTCAAATACCACCTTCCATCCAAACAACTTCTGTGAGTGCCATAAGAATGTGATATAATAGTGTATTAGGAGAAATTGGAGCAACTAATGAACAGCAATGTATGACAACTTTGTCTGTACAGTCAAGTGTGGTGTATCATGTGGTTGGACTCGATCTCGGAGGTCCCTTCCAATCACTAAGATTCTGTGATTCTGTGATCATATGGAAAAGGCTGAATCTTCCCCTTAAGCTTTAGGACAGACCTTTGGATATTAACCTTTTCCCTGAAAACAGGATTTTTTTATTGTTGGTTGGTTTTTTTACTACTGGATGAAATGGGCACTGAGATAATCAGACCAACCCTATCCTTAATGACCTCTTCCATCTTTTTATGGGAAAAAAATATCAAAACAGCCAGTAAGTTAAACAGCTCAGTGCCTCAGCATTTGCTATAGCTCTGAGTTTGCCAGATGTCTCAGCAGGTACTCCAGTATATTAAGATCTGGTGTTTTAAATCACTCTACAGATTTAATTTGAAATACGTTTCTTCAGCTCTTATCTTGGATTATAAGGACACAACCGATTTGATTATAATCACTGCAAGAGCCCAGTGTGAAAGATGTACATATTTCACATACTCCCTAGTGGCCACATCCTTTGGGAAATCACCACATTAATTTGGGTCTATACATAAAGAACTTACATCTATACCAGTTAAAGACACACATGCTTTACAGAAACCAATTTCCTCTACTAACTTATTTCAAAAGCCATGAACTCCCCAGACAGAAATAGCAAACTGAGTCTACTAAACAGGCCAATAATTGTACTACATGCTTCTGTCACACGTGACAAGCAAAAAGAGCTATTCAAGATTTTTGGAGTACTATTGCATAAAATTACTTCAAATTAAAAGAAAAACACACTCAAGTTTAAGCTATTAATGAGCAGACTTTGAGGAGTCATTTATGCTCCTACTGTGAACAGTGTTCTACCACAACATTGAGTACACATCACTGTAAAGAGAGGTCAGATCTTACCTCTTCCTGTATTCCACTGGTAGTAGTTAATTTACTTCCATCAGTAACTGTTATAATTATTGCTGGCTCCAGAAAAAAGGGGTTTCGTCCCTAAGGGAAATAAAAAAAAGGCTATTTAATCTCAAATGCCGCAACAAATTCATAAGCTTCTGTTCAGTCATTAAACAGTCACTGATACCCACTGACAAAACCATGAGGCCTGAGGTACTTATTCTCATGTGCCATATAGTACAATGGATTTCTGAGACTTTTTGCAGTTAGGCCATGTAAAGCTGGACACTTAATATATCCGTATTCAATAAATGCATACAAAACCATGGCAAAAATGGTTAACATTTCAAGAAAACTGTACTGCAGTATTTTGACAAACTAGCAGCTGTTTAGAGGAGCAATTGTCTCTTCAAACCAGAGATACTTCCAATTCCCCCTATTCCAGGGTTGACTTTATGCACGATTTAATTACTGTGACCAACTAAAGCATTTGCATAGTACCCTGTGATCATGATCCCTGGGTTAAGAACTAATATTCTATGTATTAAGGAAAAATCTGACATGAATAGTACCGGTTACATTTTGACTAAGGTGGTTCAACTACGCACGCAAGAGTTAAGAAACAAATACTTGAAAAAACAGATAAACTTTCCATATGAATCATTTACGACAGAAACATATGTAATGTAAGACATTCTGTGATCCCACCAAGACATTCAACTAGTTTAGCTGTAACAAAATAAACTTAGTTTGCTATTGGCACTTCTTTTTTCTACTGTCAGAACGCTATAAGCCTTCTGTCCCTCCTGAAAAAGAGGATCCCAAAGTAATCTGTGCACATGTCAACTCCAAGCCCAGGCAGCATTCCACTCTAGCTAGGGTTAAAGATGGACTGGATAAAAGTCACCACAAGCTTTTGTTTAATGGGTCCTACGCTCCTTCTATTGGCAAGTTTAAGGCCTCATTTTCCTTCTTCAGAAAACAAAGAAAAATACAACAAAACCCACAGTCTAGTCCTGCTTATAAAGACAAACTATCTTATGAATGCTTATAAATTACTCTTAAAAATATGGAGAGGGAACTAATAGATGTTAAGAAAAAGACCTTTTAAATCCATTTTTAGAACCTATTTAATAAAAAAAAATCATCTACTAATTGTGTGCTTCAAACAGAAATATCTCCTAACAATTTGAAATATGTCTGCTGACGGGTGTCCAGTTTAAAGTGGGAACACCACATTTCCAGTGATCAATTGACTATATGCCAACAGAAAAATTAAAAAGTTATTTGCTCCATATTTTCTCAAACCTTAGTAAAATCCTAAAATTTTCTTTTAAAACAGCATACCATTGCTACAGACAAAAAACATGCAAAAATAAAATTAAACAGTGAAGATCAATCTTTCCCATGAAAGCAAAGTTAATCCAATTGAAACAATTACTCAAAAGAATTTAAGGACTCTCAAAATACACTCAATTTTAATTAAAATAATTTCCTAAGAATATTTAGCCTTATTTAATTCTGAAGAACAGCTATGGCACGCTATTCTGCCAACTAGTAGTTCACCACAACTGCAAAATCTCAGCTGGAAGCTAATTACATTGCACTGAAATAATATTGAAAGCAGAGTTTCTCACTAGAGGAAAAGGGTATTATTTTCATGAATACTGAACATAAAAATACTCTAATCCTATTGCTAATAAATGATTGTAAAAATAAATTGTCAATTGATAAAAGCAACAAAATTTTAGATTTAGAATGTCATAAGCAATACTTTTTAGGTCAATATCCCGGTCCAATTTGAAATATAAGTATTAAAAATTTAGTCTCTCACAACCCCTATAATCCAGGTGTCTTTATTATCGTAAGCACTTTTTCATACTTCAACTACAATCTGTTTCAATTTTACCCACCTAAAATTTAAGCCTTAAATTTAAACACTTTGGGCTCAGAATTATTAGGAAATTATAAGGAAAGAAACAAGAGATTCTAAGCTCAAGCCCCCCCCCCGAAAAATGTCTGAGGGAGAAATGACTTCATCCTGAGTCTATCTTTTATAATTTCACAGATGTTTTACCTATACAATGGATGATCTCTAACATACATCAAAAATCACCTCACATAGCAACAAATTTACAAAAGCAAAACTCTCTTTTTACCAGAACAAGAACATTCATTTGTAGACAGAGTAACAACTGATTTGAGAATCTCAGACTCCAAAGTAACTCACGTTTCCACCTGTATCATCTACAGGGTAACTGTGGAAACACCAGCAGAGCACTGCTGCAAAATGCCTGGCACCTGCTTATGTAATAAGGGAAAAGTTTCCCCTTGAAATCTCTTCTTCACTAGCTAGATGTGAAAATACAGTAATCTTGAGTTCATCAATTCATCAATATAACTGTAACTATTATCCTTTCTAGAAAGAATTTAAGAAATCAAGTCACAGACTACACAATTCACCACTGAATTATTTAAAGGCAAGTGAACAGAGCTGAGTTCATTTAGCTCCACTGAGGTTCACAGCTCCATGCAATTTAGAAACATGAAACAAGTATATCCCTTCCACCTAAAGAAGCAGAAACATAATTAGAATATATCGCGGAAGAATTTCAGATGAAATGTCTATTATTGAGGTTTACTATTTCTGACTAAAAATTTCCATGTCATTAATTCTTAAAGAACACCATAGACTCTTCTGACCCTACTCCTCACCTTAGCTACATGAAGGCATACAAAACCAGCATTGTCAGGTATTCCTAAAAAAAAAATATCCAGCCCTCTTATTTACATAAGCTCTCAAAAAACTCAGAGATGTTTTAGTAAATTTGGCAAAATGAAATTCTGGAAGACTTACACTCTAACATTTTTTAGAATAAACTGCACCAGTTTATTCTTACCAGTTTACACTTTTTAGAATAAACTGCACCCATTACGATTTTAGAATTTTATTTCAATCTAATCAAATAATTTTCTATTACTCTTCCGTTAGAAATACACTATTAAAATAAAACACTGTGAATTTACACACCTTAGAAATATCATATTCTTCAAAATACGTAGCAGCACCATTGTGGATACATACGTGAATGCATATGAAATTAATTCAGTACAGCTCAATTATTCTAGTTATTTTAGTTAGGCAGTGAAACAGTGAGTGACTGAGCACACATTACCAGCTCTTTGGCAGCTTACTGGTACGCCGAAATGCACTGGAAATCAGCTCAGCATACCAAGGTGCAAATAATAACCCTGTTTACAACTTACTCTGACAACTAACTAATCACCAGGAGGTTTTGTTCATTTCAAAACCAAAAATAATCCAGCAGCTAATTTTAGTATCATCTTATGTTTCCACACAGGAAAGTCAAAGATAGAAAGTGTGAAACCCTGAGTTCTTAAAGTTAGTAGGGTAAAGATCAACTCGGCCTCCGTACCAATACATTGGGAAACAAAAGGCATCACTCATCATTTAAGCCAGCATTATCTAGGCCTGTTCTAACAAGCATAGGAGCAAATATACTTCTGTTCTTCTGTGTTATCTGTTTCCAGACAGATTATAACCCCTCATAGTGGATAAACATTTTAGAGTCTGGCAACTCAACTGCGATATTTAAGCTGTGGCAGTTTGAGTCCTAGTTTACTACTCAGGCTACAGTAAATGGAAAAGTTGCTTTCAAGTTTTATTTTAAACCCCTATTTTTAAAGACATTTGCTTATAAACATGTATTTTGGAAACCCTAAATAATATGACTTATTTTTCCAGCTGAAAATTCAGTGGCAACTAGCTCTCACGGGGATTTCAGCTAATTGTGTCATTGTAGGCAAATTGCCTCATTTGGTATCCTTTTCGGTCTAAATAGCTGCTAGAGTAATCTGACTGCAAATTCTTTTCAATAATGCCCTTTTCCCTCTGAAGGTTCGAAGCAGTGGTGAAAAAAAGCACTAAGGACAACGTTTTAATGGCTAATCATCCTGTCCAACATGGTACAAGAGGGTTTTTCATTCACCTGCAATCTGCATTTTCAAGGACAGATATGCACCAAGGTGACAAAAAAAACCCACACACACCTCTTTCTGAAAGAAAGTTATTTAAAAAATCAGCATCAATCTTGCAAGCTTGCTAGGCTAAAAAGGAACAAGCAAGAGATTTAAAGCCTTAAAACTAACTTATCTGTTACACAACACACATTCTTTTGAACAATTTGACAGCTTCACAACTATTTGTTCCAAATCACAAAGCGACTCAGCTACATCGGCTGCCATTTATTCAGTCTCCAGCTGAAGTAGTTCTGTGCTCAAATACAAAAGCAAGCGAGAGCTGTGAGCAGCACCGAGCTCCGTGCCACTCACACAGGGTAGGCAGCAAAAGGCACCACCAGCCCACCCCAGTCTGTGGGATCTTCTGAGAGAGACCCTCACATCCAGCCAGAAGTGTATCCGATTATCAAGACACGTTACTGTCTGGTTAAGACTCTCAAAAAGAATAATTCACTTTCATAGGCAAGTAAGCTTAGCAATGCGTTTCAGCACGACCGATTAATACGTTAATGGAGTATTATTTTTTCTTCCCCTTTCTTCAGAGTGTAAAGGTAAAGCAATTCAAGAGCTATTGTGACCTTTAGATGTGCAAGTATACACTATGATACATGCAGTAAAAGAAAACTAATTTGACCACTGTTACCTCAACACGCACATTTAAATATTAAATTTCAGAGTCAGAAGTGTTGAAAAACTTAAGAAATAGCTGGAGTAGAAACATGACCCAAAAAAAGCCAAGCCAGAGACTAAAAATGACATGTTCAACAAGCAACTACTATAAAAAGAAATAAGTATTTAGTAGTACAAAAGCTTCATGCCCAAGAAAGGCTAGAAGTTGAAAATAAATGTAAACTGAAATAAAGAGCATATTTTTAAGAGAGCACATTACTAATCACTTGGAAAAACACATTTTCAGATCACGATCAAATGTCTAAAAGGTATACTTTCATTTCACTAAATCAAAACATTTAACAGAAGTTGTATTGCACATCCATCATACATTCCATTGTCTCAGCAGAGCCTTTTTATTTTCAGAAGTATCAGCCCTGACTGCCAGTAAATTTAGTCATCTGACCAGGAAATACAAAGTGCATTATCAGATTTTTCGATTCAATCAGGTTTTTTTAGAATTTAAAAGGTCAAGATACTCATAAATGCTCATGAGAATCTGTGAACAACTATTGTTCAAAAACAATAGGTTAAAATGAAATGTGAAGTCAAGATGATGACAAAATTATTAGCTTTAAAGCTATTATTTTAAACTGATAACAGCTAAAAAAACCAACAAACTGAAACACTGAACTTGAATTTTAACAAACTATAACAGATGGCCCAAATCCATCATAGTTTTCGCTTGCTTATCATATCTTAGGAACTTCAGTTCAGTTATGATTTAGCAAAATCATGAAATGTCTAAAATATTAATTTAACATTTATTAGAGACTTTCCCCCTCATTGCTCAAGGCAGAACACTATCAGTCAAGTAGACAGAGGTATTTAACAGCTGCTCTATGCTACATAAGAACTCTAGCATCTTGTGCAACTTCTTACTTGTTCCACTTGCATTTTCAGCAACTTTGACTATTTTCTATTATCCCTGCAGCACCAAGCAACGTAGTTGTGAAGACCTATAGAATCAATTGTATTTTACGCATTCATACAATTGTTTCCCAGGTCACCCACACAGCTGAATACACTGACATCATAGTAGTATGTCAGTGAATTCATAATTGGCAATATAACTCTTCCCAAAAACTATTTTGCTTTTAATATTTTTTCAAAAGTATGTAGACATGCACAGTAATCATGCACATATATGTACACACTATAGTACTCAGGAATGAATGTGCTTTCTACTTCAGTAGATTAGTAAATTCTTTCCTACTACTTGATAAGAAGCAAAATGTCTTTAAATGGAAGCTTTCCCAGATGAAGTTATGCTGCATATCACTTAATTAATATTTAGCACAAACACACTATTAAACTCTGTGACTCGGCAGAACGCAAACAAGAATACCCTGGGGGGCAGGGGGGTTGGGGAGAAGGGAGAGGGGAGCGAAGAGCAAGGGCAGAACATTTGCTTTGATCAATCTGACTTCTCACAGGATATGCCATAAGAGCTCCATGATTTTGTGTCCAGACTGAAAAGTACAGCACCTCTGAACTCAAAAAGTTCCACCTAAACATGAGGAGGAACTTCTTTACTGTGAGAGTGGCAGAGCACTGGAACAGGCTGCCCAGAGAGGTGGTGGAATCTCCTTCTCTGGACACATTCAAAACCTGCCTGGACAAGTTCCTGTGCAACGTGCTGTAGGTAGACCCGCTCCGGCAGGGGGGTTGGACTAGATGATCTCCAGAGGTCCCTTCCAACCCCATATGATTCTATTCTATGAACTCTATATTCTATTCTATGTATCACGGTGTCATCTAAGTGATCGAACCAGCATGATAAAAACAGCTTTGAAACTCTGTTTGTTTGTTATGGCTGTTTTAGAATAGGAACTGACCCCGTGAATGGGAACCACTTAAGTGTTAGAGACTTCTGTGATTTCAGCCTGGATGAGTAAGAGCTGAAGAACATACTGAAATTCCGTATGGTATTAAGATCTCTGACAAGCCAGGCTTCATGCACAAAGAAAGTTGCTAACTCATCTCTGTTTTGCTGTCTGTAAGATTTTTATATATTCCCTTGATGCTGTTGATTATTAAATAGATAATGTAGTTTTGCAGTGGTAGCAGTTCTGTCTTACTATTGGATGATCTGGTATTTGTAGCGTGCATGTATTTCAAGATCACTTTCAGAAGCCTCAGAAGAAATTCAATGAAAGCTACACTAACCAGTTTGAGTTTTGCACAGGATGTGTCTTGAAGTCTGTTATGAAGTTTTCAAGTCATAAGAGAAACGTTAATATAAACCAGAAATCTCCCTTGATTCATGGCACAGACAGACACCAGATTGTTCACAGATCGGAATCTTACAAAACAATCTAATGAAACACTATTCTAGGAATTACACTACCACAAAGAAAAAATGCCCAGCGTTTCTACGAAAGGGCTGCAGGACATCAGGAGAATTTTTACTACTAACTCTAGTCCACAAACATCTGCAGTATGGACACATATTCTCTATCATAACACTTAAAACCTTTTAGCTCTCCCTGCAGTATCCAAGATGGGAAGACTTATGCTCTATCTCCCCTTCATACTAGGCAGAAAAGACAGCTTTCAGGAAAAACACAGGTAAATTAATCAGCTGTTAAAGGTAATTTGAGAAAGCCCCTTACCACACCTAAAAGAAGAGTGTTCTACATCTTAAGGGGAACACAACTCCTATCAGAAATGCAGTTGATAGCAGCAGGTTTTAGAAACTCGAAGTGTAGTCCTCCATAGATCCAAAGATCTAGTTCCTCTGTATATGAAACAATATACACACACAGAGTAGGTAAAAACACCAAATCTCTTCAGCTGAGGGATGAGTGAAAGAAACTGGTTTGGCAAATACTGAAGGAGTCCTGACTGAGCCCGTGACAATAACTATGTACTATGAAAACACCAACTCTCAACACCATCACTGACTCTTACAAATCAGGACTCACATGGGTTTTGTTGTAGTTTTACCCTAATAAATGGGACTTTTATAAATTGATGTTTGGCCGAAATAGCATATCTCACCTATGTAAACTTGTCTTTTCACTTTGTAATTGGAAAACTAACCACCAGAGGGGGCACAAGTTAATAAAATCTATCTCCTTGTATGAGGTGATTTGAGTAACAAACAAGGAGATAAACACGAGGCACACACTGTTTAAATACTATCTTAAAATACATAAGAAGCAGGTATATACTTCTTTCCTAGAACCTAGAAAATCCTAAATTATTGTGTAAGTACAAATAAGAAGTAATCAGTCCCTGAACCCTAACCTCATGATTTAATCCAACAGTTAGTTCATGGTTTCTGACACCAGGGACAGCACACACTATCATTCCACTTCTCCCTTTTCTGCTGCCAATTGCCTGCCTTTTGGACGGCTCACACATAAACATTCAACTGTATCTCTCACACACACACTCCCTTTTCTTTTGAAGCTAAAAAATAGTATTCCATCTCAAATTATTTCATCTTTTGGAGAAGACCTTAAAAACAGAGTTTTAAGAAACTAGGATCTATCAAGGTTTGAACTCATGCTTTCACTAACTCACCATCTTTCCCCCCAAGGAAATGGAAAACACTGTTCAAGCCGTCAAGATTTCTCCTGCACTTATTCACACTCTGAAAGTCAGGGTATCAATGGCAATGACTGTGCAGTAAGGATGGCTACCAAAAAAGACTTTTCCTCCATGAGGTGAGGAGATTCCAAAACCTAAATTCACCCATGTACAACTGTCCTTCCCTATAGGCTAAAGCAAGGTTGTAATAAGTAATTTTTCATGTCCTAAACAATTGCTTAGTTAACCAAATTACAAATATGTAAGAGTTACCACAATGCCCAAGACATGCACTAATCACAGTTTCTTATTTGGAACGTCTATGGAGGATTATAAGGCAGTTACATGGGTTTTGCTTCATCCCTTACTGGCACTACACATTATCAGTAGGTAAAATTATTTTTGCACATGCAGTTATGCGGTTGATTTGGTGGTACAACTGAAGCTTTCTGTATTTCAGATTGAGTGGAACAAACAAGTTGCAGGTTTAAACAACAACAACAAAAAACCAAACCAGTTAGCAAAACGTTTTCGAAGCAGAACACAAGTGCAACTACTGACATTTCCTAAAGCCAGGCCAGAAATTAAACTCCTTAACACACCAGTTACAGAATATGAGAATGAAGGGAGCATTCTTGAAACAACTAATATCTCTATAACACAAGCTATGTAAGTTCTGTTTAAGAAAAGCAAATTTAAGGTACTTAGGAACATAAATGGGAAGAAAAAAGTAATTTGCTCCTCAGTAACTTGCTCCTAAGCATTTTTAAAAAATAAAATAAAGAATCTTTTAAACTAATAACCATTTATGGCTTCAATTAACAATTGGAGCTCCAAACATATGTGATCCTACACATGTCCTGCCCAGACAGAAAGCCCTACAGCAAAAAAAACAACCCAAAGATCCAGTCAGATATCACTCTTAAAATTAAAAATACTACAGAGAAAAAACAGCTAGCTGAATTGCACAAGAGACAACAAACCCTTTGTCCAAAATAAAAAAAAATAAAAATCACAGAAATATATTTAAGCATATCAGCTGCTTGCTTTGCCTGAGCTTGCAAGTTTATGTTCTATAGGCAATGATTTCATTGCATACCCATCTTGAAACATGCAACAAAAGATTTCTCTGTGCTTCGTATCATTTTTATAGATGCTCATATCTTTACACATTCTGGGTTTCCAAGTCTGGCACTGAATGTGCTGCCTAAAGACTATTTAATTGCGCAACTTCAGTCATTTTGAAATTCTACTCAAAAAGTTTGTGCCAGAAACAAAACCAAAACTAACTGCAGGAAAACCAAAAAAAGCAACCCAAAGATCCTCAAAAGGAGATCCAATGCAAGAAATGATCATGCTGGTAAACAAAATCTCCATATTGAATAGTGCACATGTGAAAACAGAAAGGATGCATGTCAAGGGAGCACTTTTAGACTACGTTCATACTCAACAATAATGTAATGATGAATACATGGTAGCATTTACTAAGACATCAAAGTTAAAATCTCAAGATGTTAAGATGTCTTCGTGTGCCTAAATCATAGAGTTCCCAACATTACTAAGTCACAGAGTTTCAAAAATGCCAGTTCAGTATAAAGGTTTGTCCTGTTTCTTTCATCTAAGAACAAATTTAATTGAGTTCTAAATCACATATTATATAAGTGGTAACGTCTTGATTAACTTCTAACTGCTCCAATTTAGATGAGGTCCTCGGTAAGTCTCAAAAACAACTCAGTCCTTGAATCTTCCACTATTATGTGACATTCTCAAAACAACAGAAAAACAAAAAAGCAAACATAGAATGGACTTCATATACAGTGAATTCCAGCAAGTAATTAAACTGTGAAGAACAGCATTGAAATTAAGAAGAACAAAAAGTCACTGACATTTGAAGCACCTAAGCACTGATATGACAGCTACTTGACAATCCCAAAAAGGGAAGAGCTTTAACTTTTCCATACATTAAAATAAATTGAAATATATAAGCAGTAAAGAAACAGTGGTGAAAACTTGAACCTTATTTTTAAGGCAATGGAAACTGTTACTTAAAAAAATATGCATCTTATTAGTTACAGATTAGTAAATGAATCACGACTGAAATCATATGAAATTGGGTAAATCAACTAACAAATCCTGGTGGTTTCTGAAGTTATTTGACTGAATATAGTAAAGGCAAGCTGCTAAAAAAAATAAAGCTTATATTTGAGCTTTTATAAACTTCAAAAAAAACCACCTTAAAATAACCATCCACACCAAACATAACTTTAAAGTCAGCCCCAAAGAATCTGGGTTTAAAGATGATTTTGGTCCTATTTCCTAAAAATATTCCTGAATGTTTTATTCCAAAAATAACTGACCTTGTCAAATCCTGGATCAAGTCCCTAATTACTGCAGCCTTTCTGCTTCACAGCAATGACTGTACATAGCTGGTCCTGGCTCAGGCAGTGCAATTCACAATGCTAAGCCAGGCCTCTGTTCTCCATATACTGGAGAAGGGTAATGAATCTCATAGTTGCCAGCACACCGAGCAGGGAAAACATACAGGAAAAAAAAAAACCAAAACCGAACACCACAAAGCACAACATATTCACACCAAAAAAAAAAAAAAAGGAACACCAAAAAAGCCCCAAACACATCACCCAAGAAAAAAAAACAAAAAGAGAGTTCTCTACAAAATTCTTGTCACCTTTTTGGGGGTTATCAATCCAGAGTACTAATCACCTGACTGAAAACAGCTTATTGACTCACAAACATAGGACAATTCTTCTGAATAACTGCCCCAAGACTCCCCACAACTCCCTCCTGGAGTTTATCACCACAACAGCAGGAACAACTCAGCTGTTTTAAAACAGACTCCAAACCACAGGTCACCAGTCCCGCTTATTAAGGATCTGGATCAATCATTGATTTATTTTACAACATGAAATCACACTCACAACTTGGAGCAAGTTTGGCACAACTATGAGCACATGAGACACCATAATGTATGCTGAGCATCAAAAAAGAACATCAGTGCACTAAACTGATTCCAATGACAAATATTCTTGATTTGCTCAATGTAGCTTTTTGGCTCAAGGAGACATTGACAAAATGCGTAGTGCATTCAGGTAATTTATCCTCAAACATTACTATTAGATGACATCAGATTAACACCCTGCTCTCCAAAAGCAGTAGCAGTCACATGTAGATAGAAAATAAAACACCTATAAATTAAAGGAAATGGGAGTGGCTACACTGAGCAGACATCAAATGTCATTAATTAGGTAAAAGTTTCATGGCTAAGTCAACAAGACGACATTTAGCATTAGTTTCAATATGCAAGTCCTTGAATTGCTGTCAAAACCCCGTAACTAGAGACCTCATCTGCACCACAGCTCCTGCTAGACCAGTCTTCTAAAAGACCTCAGATGTTAAAGATGTGGAACTATGTTAGACACAATCAACACATTTATCTGCTATTCTAGTTATCTACCACTGCACTGCTGCAAGATCCACGCTTACCACCCTTACTGGAACAAGAGTAGGGTCAGATTTTGACAAATCCTCTTGTCCTCTCATACAACCAGAAGTCTTATATATTCAATGTCCCAATCATAGTCATCCAAGGTTCCTGACTAAGGTTTGTGTCGTATCTTGCAGCCAGCAACTTCTTACCTATTTTAATTCAGCTGTAGGCACTAACCTAGTTTATCTACTAGAAAAAATGTAGGCTTAAACCTACAGTAGACTGTAGATTTATGTAAGCTAGGGCAAATCAATTAACTGAGGCAAAGATACTGTCTCTAGAATGAAAACAACAGGTGCTTAGATAACAGATACTCGATTTCTCATTAATCTAAGACTGAAATTGCCTATACAATACATTTTTGAAAAATCTAGTCCATAAGGGGCCAACTTTACAGTACCAGAGTGATTAAATACATCCCTTCCAGCATTTTTTTTAAATAAAATTTACAGGCAGTGATAGAGAACCTGAAACCCTGTTTGCTGTCAATATTCAGAATTGTAATAGTAAAAATATGCTGATAAATGGAAAATACTTCATGAACACGTGATAACCTTTGTAGACATCACAGAAATATACTACAGGATCATTAGAAATCTCTTATGGTGCACAGGCTAGTCCATTAAAAAAAATAACCTAGGATCTTTTAATAGCTATGAAAAATTTATCCTAAAAACACATTTTCTCCTATCTGCAATGTTAATTTTTCTTTAAATGAGACTGGTCTACACTTTGGAAAATTAAAATTAAAATTATAATCGCACAATGCAAAGTGGATATTTGATAAGAGAATTGGCTAGATACTAACACTCACAAATTATATAAAATTCCAACATTTTGCATAAAGAACAAGTGAAAGCAACTTGAAACAAGGGACAGACAATATGATGCTAAAATCACAACATGAAGTAGAAACATTATTATGCTCTTTAAGTGGGACATGCAGATAAGGGAACATTCTATGAAATAGAAGACTCACTGTGTTGTTAAAGGTAAAGACTGTGCTACAAGAAAAAAGCAACAGCAAGACTCTGAAGCAACACAATCAGTTTCAACTGAGGCTCAGCTGAATTAAAACTCAGACACATACACAAGTAACCGTTCTTCCCTTCAAGCTTCAGAGATATGGACTGCCTACAACAGAAATCCAAGACTGAATGCAACTATTCAGTAGGAAAAGTGAAAACAAGCTTCAAGAGAATAAACAATGATGGAGACATTGGCAAAAAAAAATAAATACTTGTGCTTCACAAGATAACCAAAGTCCCAGCTTTATCTATACGTATTTGCCTTGCCTCCCTGACAACTGGCTGTGATGAAGAGCAAATACATTTCAAAAAGACAAGAACACTTCAACTGTGGGATATATGCCTTTAAGCACCCAAAATAAGACATCTAGTAAATCCAAGGAGTCTGTAACAACGTGAAGCAAATTAACCTCTATCTAAGGCAGATAGAAAGTCAAGCCAAGAGAAAAATTTTGGTACTTCTAACAGTCCTCGAGAACTTCCTCTGACTACTTTTCAGTGAATCCAAGAATATCAGCCAGAGACAGACATTTCTATCATCTGCTTAAGCTTTGGCAGCACGAGTGCATTCACCCAACCCTTCAAAATCAAAGCCACAATGAACATGTTATAGCACTGTCCCTTCCAAATCAAATTTATTGAAATACTGAGCACTTAAAGATTCAAAGTGGTCAAAGCATATTTGATATTCAGAACACGAGGAAGCATCCCACTTCTTTCTGCTAGTGAAACAGACCGATGAGATCATTTTCATCGGAAAACATAAAGTAAGCTTCTTTTAACTTTTAAATTATTCTTTAAAAATATACTGGATTACAACTAGACAAGTGATTTTAAGAACACTTCAGTCTGATGTGATTATTATTATTTAGAATTTCAGTCAACTTTGTTGCTCTGGGAAGGCTGCAAGGCATGCAGTGCCACCTCGCAACAATTCCTGACACAGTTCTCATTAAAGGATACTATAAAACATACCTAAAAATTACAACCATTTCAAGGGTGGACAAGATGGCATGTTTAAGGGTTACAGACTAAAAGGTATAAATTTGAAGCAATATGCTTAATTTCATCATGTAGGAGGAGAGAAAAACTGACTTTCACCAGCACTTCACATACAGACTTTTGCCATAACAGGCATACAGGCTTATGTTAAAACCATCTCTATTCCACAGAAAGCAAGAGCCTCTGAGAAATCTTTTCTTATATGTATTTCTGCCGTTACCATGCTTAAGCTTGCCATGTCTGAAATTGCCCCATTTGGTTTTGGGAGGAGGGGCAGGGAAGAATGGGAGAGCTGCTCTAGCAGTGTAAAGCTCTACCCTCCACAAACACGAGAAGCAAATTGCCTGTGCCACCACTGCCAGCGTGACAAAGCAGGAAATGCTAACCCAAACTTTGGTTCCAAATTTGGATGCACACGCAACACAGGCCATTCCAGTGCAGTGTTTATAGCCCCAGAATGACAAGACAGAAGTCATACTCCAAGGATTTTGGCTTTTGAAAGCAAGGAAATCCAGTAACAATCCTCAAAAAAAGCAACTGGAAAATAAACTGCTCAACAATTTAAAGAAAACAGAATGTTTCACTGCAAAAGTGTTATGTATGCAATGTTAGGGGACAATATTTCATATGTGTGATTATTGTTGTTTTTTTAAGCTCAGCACATCTTTAGACACATAGGCACGGATAAGCAAGGAGTCAGTCTACAATATGTGACTTAAAAATAAAGCTCCCATGTGCCTATAATATGCACAATTAGACTTGATCTCCTAGGGATACTATTTACATGTATTTGGAATACTATAGTATTTAAGCCATTATGGCAAACATTGTTCTCTACAGACCAACACTACTCTACAGACTCTACAACTCTACAGACCAACCAAGTTTTACTGTGTGAAATTATCAGCAAAGTTGCCACTGTAGCTACAAACTGATCTAACCATATATTCAAAGAGAACTATAAAGTAGTAGTTAACCTAAGATTAGATTGTTTGATGGTCATACATGGTGTGAATAAAACCCTTGGGAAAAAAAACCGTGGTGTTTAAAAACAATGCCATTATTTGCAGGACACCTTCCAACCTTCAGGTCAGAAATAGGTCTCTTCTTAATCAGTTGAATTCCATTTGGATTTTAGTTTGTTTCAAAATTTCTTAGTTACGCTTTTGTACATATGTGAAATGCACTGCAGGAAAAAAAAAGGCTTTCCCCAAGACTGCAGGCAGCCTGGGAAGTCACCATAACAGTGTTTCTTGTACGAGTCTAAATCCAGAGGGTACCTTATTCATTACCATGAACGAAAAATACCTATCCCAAGTCCACTTGGATTACAGAAGCACTATAGTTGGCTTTTCTGTTTCAAAACACCTAAGTCAGTAGGTGTTTTTGTTACATCAAATTTGTTTAAAAGTCAAAAACTCATCTCTAAGCCAGCTTTACCGTATCAATAATAATTATGATTCTGAACAGTATGTGCAAGATACTCTAGTGAGATAAAAAGCTCATAAAAAGCTTATGTTATTGAAAAGCACCGTTTCTAGCAACAATATTAAAAGGAAGTTTCACCCTGAAAAGATTTGGAAAAATACCTTGAAACATCAACTCAATCACTTTGAAATCAACTCAAGTAAGTACATTTTATCCTCTCAAACCTCATTGCATGCAATACTGCTGAAAAAACAGTAAGAGACCTTTGTTAGGCAAATAACAATAGGCAAGGTGAAACACACAGGCTATCAGAGAATCAGAGCTTTAGCAATTTCAAACATCCATCAGATTCAAGTTTTGGTAGTGCTGTGTTGGTCCTTTGCACAGGAGTAGCAAAACACCACTGGGACATATTTTACCTATCTTAGATTCAGAGCTCAGTCTTAGAAATTTCACTACAAACTACAAATAATTCAAGTACATAGATGGTTCAATTCAACCATTTGTTTACATTTTTGCTGCATTATGAAAATAGCTACATTCTTTATGTTTTCTGTTTTCACAGAAAAAGAAACACATCTATTAGTGTTTAACCCTTTCATCAACTATAACAAGCTGCATGTCTACCTCACTCAAAACCATTCAGTTAAATTGTGACTTCATACGTACAGCAGAACAAGCCGCAGCTAGAAGATTTAGGAATGTATTCCAAGAGGGTAGAAAATCTGCTAGTAAAAGGTCTGGTATTTCAGACTACCTGAAACAATGGAGAAGCTGAACTGGGGTAAATATGACAAAAACAAGTCAATTAGCTGAGTGCAAACTGGGCTAATAAAGTACAATGCTTTGTGTGATACGACAGTGAGCGCTTACCGAACTTAATGTGTTTAAACTGCTTTCTTCCTGAAGACACCCAAATCCTGTATTTTTTTCAAGGCTTTCCATAAAAATGCAGAAGGTGAAGAGGACCACTATTTTTAGTGAACATTAAAAGCTGACAGCCTATTTGAAGATTCATTCTTCTGCTATCATAATCAGCACAAAGCATACTATGGGGGAAAAAAACCCTCTAACTATTATTGGACTCAAGCAATAGAATACAGAATTTATCAATATGAAAGTGCAGTAAAAATTAAAAGAATAATCACTTTAAAATATGTGTACTTTCAAAAATCTCTTGTTGTTGACAAAAACCTTCATAAAAATGTGCATCTAACAACCCCAGATAAGACAAAGGGTATATATAGCCATACCAGAAACAGCTTATGAAAAAATCTTCCAGGTTCTTGATAATCTGAAGGTGTTGACAAGGTCCCTTTAAGATCTGAATGTGAGATACTGGGATCAGCTAATACAGCTGTACAATTGGTAACTCAATCTTCATGAGCAACTGAGTCAGTAATTATTTACTGAAAAAGTAGTATCGTAAGTACTCATATTAAAAATCCAAACATTATTGTTGCAAGAAAATACGAAGCAGGAGATTTTCCTCAGTTTCAGAATGACCATTCAGCCATCACTCTTGTTCAGGAAGTCAGCTGATGGAGAACTCTGGTCTACTTTGAAAGAACTCAAGTAGAGTGAGTCACGCTGCCATTTAAACAAGCAGTTCATACCCAGCAGGGGACAAGACATCATGGCATTGGATGACACAACCAGAGGACCCTATCAAGCTTGTATCATGTCTTGTCATTTGCAGGTACAATAAAAAACTGTTTTATAATTCACACAGGTGGAATCAGTGGACCTTAACACGTATCTTAGAAGCTCATCAATACACAAAAAAAACAAGCGTGTTAAGTCAAAAGGTGTTAAAATGAGAGAAATTTTCCAGAGCAAACCTTAATAAAGTTTAGATTTATTACTTCACGGAACACCACACCTAAGATCATCTAAATGGTGTACTTTTGCAAAGTTATTTTCTCCTTCCACTCTAAGATAATCACTCTTCAAACATGTCTGCTATATTTTAGTTAAGTAAATGACTCAAATATTTTATGGTCCTTAATATTTGTAACTGCTTTTAAAAAAGTGAATCAGCACTTTATGTTGAGTGAAAATTATGCGAAATGCAACTGAGTTTCTGGTCACTTTTATTATCCTGAATTTGTGAGTTTCTCATACCATGTGGGTTTAAACACCCACTTATCTTCAGCAAATTTTAGGTAGTAGACGTGAGCAATAAGAAGTTGACAGGATAACATGACATGGCTCAAAGGCCAATGTGAAGTTCAGGAAAGTTAACTGCCCTGGATCTCATCCTGCGAGCACCAAAGGACCAGTTAAGTGCTCGAAAATTTTATCTGATTTATGAAAAAACACTACTTTGATTAGTATAGCCAAAAAGGGAACCTGTGACTTCAGCAGCAGATGACCCAGCACTTGCAATATATTCATCTATTTTTGCAGAGACTAAACAGAGTTAGAATTTCTAGTTAGTCACCTGACTGCACATGTGAACACCTCTTCAACAGCCAGTTCCACGTGTGGAACAGAGCAAAAAACATGCATAAGCAAGGGTGGATTCAAGCCCAGATAGAGACTTGTAACTGAAACAGATCAGACAAAGAAAAAGTCAATGCTCTACAGACAAAAGAGCAGCTATTTGCAGTAATGAACACTACCAGTGAGTGAAAACAGTCATGAGGACTCAACTGCCCACTTGACTGAGTAGCTGAGCACTGCTGTTTCACTTACAGCAAATTATGTGACATGGGTTTAATGTGTTTGACACATTAGGGGTTTAGAGTGTTATAATAATCAGTAGCAACGGGAAAGAGCAAGTATTTCATGTGTGTGCCTACAGTGCTAAGTGTTCAAAAAAGCTTCATATAACTCATGTAACTAAACAAAAACATTAGAAAATGGGAAGGATTAGCACACAGATGTATAAGAGGACGGCAGATGGTAATAGACAAAAAAATAACCATGTGTGGAACTAGCACCTTTTTTTTTTTTTAAGTTTCATCACTAAACAGGCATTTTAAAAATGTTTAGGCTCACTCGATCACCTAGTGGCAAAGCCACACAATGCAACGTGAGAGAGAAATTTCCTTCCCAAACAAACATGGCATGTTACCACATAGACTCTGCTTAGACTGTAAAGGGGAGGGGGAGAAAGGGGACTTATTTTCACAACCACATTCCCATGTTAAATACCAAGAGCAGTAACTAATCCTCAGATAGTAGAGGGAACATTACGTGTGAACAACAAACGAAAAAGAGGAGAATCAAGTTAGTATGTCCCACGTGAAAAATACATTATTCACTTTGCCCAATACTAGTATCGTCCCTTATGCAAAACAAATCCAGGATTTGATCCAGTGCCAGAAAGAACTGGGTATGCTTCCTAAAGCGCATGTTTAACCTCGAGTTTCTGTCTTTCAGCAACTCATACTACTGAGCAAGAGAATGCTGGCCCACCCCAAAAAGAATTCCTGTTTTAAAGGGATAGCTGCAATACAGAAATTTAGCACAGCTTCTCAAGGCTCTGACACAACAGGCAGATATATAAAAAAATACAGGTATAGAGATGTCCTGTCCTCCCAGCAGAGAAAAGCTGTAGTAAACTCATGGGAAAGAAAGGGGTTTTGAAAAGTTGTGCTCTGTTCAGTTCTTTTGGACATGCGGTGGTGTTAGAAAAACAGCTCATCTCCCAAACCATACCTAATTGATTATCCAGCACTCTATAAAGAAAGCAAAGTGCTCATGACCCCATCAGGCTCACCAGCTAAGGTTTCTGAAACATAGACTTGATACAAAAAAACCTCAAAGTTTAACTGAGAAGGTCAACTTGGAGGCTATATTGCAGTTCAAAAACTGAGGAATAACTGAAGTAAAAAAAAAAAAAAAGGAAGAATTGTTGGGTACCAAACTATAGCGAGCCAACTCCGATTCTATCTGAGCTCTGCTTACTGGTGAAGAAGCCCCCATATTGAGTATTTCATGATGATGCCACTTTGGACAATTACCTAATTGTTATCTCTGGGAATTTTGTGTTTTATGATGTTTCCACCTATTAACAGTCAACCTACCTGCCCATAGTTGTCTATGCCAGTTACTAATCTATTTAAGTTTAATAAATCAAAAGCTGTTCTTAGGGACTGGCCAAGAGTTGTAAGTCCTTCAGCTTGAAGGTTTTTCAGTTCATTCATAAACGTTGCATGGTTTTCCTTCCAGCCAGCCTGAAAAGAGAAATGTGAGAAGACTTATTGCCCAGATATGAGCTTTGCTTTCCTGCTATGGAAAGCGCCTTCCATGCAGCACGCAGCTCACTGCAAACGCTAACAAAACACCTCAGAAGTTACTAATATTTAGTGTTGTTCCACAGAGCTGGAAAAGACATACTTCTCTTAAACCTTAGACCTCCCCATCTGTCAAATGAAGATTTCTGATTTGTTCCACAGGAAAAATTTCTGTGCGGTCACCGATGCACAAACCTTATAGGTCTTTACACTGCTCTCCCCCTGCCCTTTCCAGGTGGAAGCCGACTCCGCCGTGAAGCGACCTCCATCCAACAGGTTCACCGTCCTGTGTCATGTGGACCCTCCGCCCCCTTCCCTCCGCCCCCTCACCCCCGGG
>NW_015094510.1:16996738-16996996 GCF_001431845.1 Calidris pugnax
GGGGCTGAGGGGGAGGACGGTGGCGTGGGTGGGGGGAAGGGAGGTAGATGGAGGGTGAGACCTGCCGCCGCCCCGGTTGGGCTTGTTGCGAGGGCTCGGGGCTGTCGCCTCCCACAGGGAGGTAGCGGCCTGCCCGACCCGCCCGCTGTGGGGCGCGGCGGCGGGCGGGAGGCGGCCTGCTCGTGGGGGGAGGCCCCTGGGGGAGCCGGGGCGGTGACTCGGGCGCCGGCGGGTTGTCCCCGGCGGGAGCGGGCGGGT
>NW_015094510.1:16997006-17014566 GCF_001431845.1 Calidris pugnax
AAGGTCCCCGGGCCGCCGCGGGGAGCACCCGCCTGCCCCGGTGGGTCTGCCACCCCCACTCCCCCCGGGATAAGGGGAACCCTGAGGGGAGAGGGAGGAAAGCGAGCTGTAAAGGCTCCCCCTTAGGCCGGGGGGTCAGGCCGAAGCCCACCGGCCCTGCTGGCGGCCCGGGGGAGCAGGGGGTCTCTGGTGAAGGGAGCTTGGGCTCCTGGCGGGCAGCCCCCGCCTTGTCGCTTATATCCACGGGGTTTAGGGCCTGGAAAGCGGCGGTCGGTACCGTTTTGGTGGTGGTGAATTCCCAGAGACGTGGTCTGGTCATGCTTACGGGGAAAAAATTAAAAAGAGACAAACACAAAAACCTGGCTAGCCCTAGCTGTGACCTTTTCCCCTACATATAGGCAGCGATTAACACTAATGTTAATTTGATCTGTGCTAAGGCACTCCGAATTTGCTTTCTGTAAATCATATAACTGGAGTGCTTCCAACCAATTAATGATGAAGATCTCTGTTCTCAGTTGTTGTTTGTTTGGTTGTTTGGGCTTTTTTTCCCCCAGCAGTTCAGTCTCTGCCGTTTCTGCTCTCATAGCCTTGGAGCCGGACCCATTTCTTAGTATAATCTGTTCAGGAGATTGCTCTGCTTCCTATCTAATATTTTTTTGCCTGATCCAGCTGATGTGCTCCCACATCCACTGCTCTAGAAGGTATGAAGCCACTGTGCTCCTTCCTTCTTTCGTGATAAAATTGGTTTGATTCATCTTGCTTTTCCAGGCAAGATTTCTGACTTGTTAGGCAAGAACTGGTTTGGGCTTTTTTTTTTTATTTTTTTAGTTTTTCCCCTTAAGACCAATGAAAGATTAGCATTTAGTTTCTAGGAAGAGAAGAGGGATAGAATCATATTTCCATTACAGGTTGGTATGCATTCTTACGCCTGCGAGCAGCTTATTTTGGCTTTTCTGTTGGGGCTGCATCTGTGACCTGTGCCACCCGTTCTCAGGCACTGGGGTGAAGTCAGAGATGCTCCTTTCAGCCCAGTTCACCATTCAAGGCCGTTAAGGAATCTCCAATCTCAGGCACCTTGCGAGAGCTGTGAAGGAATCTTTGGAGCTGGTGCAGACCAAAATAAGGCAACTAGGTTTCTTTGGAAGTAACATCTTTTATTACGAGTATTTCTCTGCATGGATCCTGCTAGTGGTAGTAAGAGTGGCCAAGCTTGTGTGCCCCTGGTGGCTCTTGAGCTGCTTGTATCTTCTCAGCAGTCCAGTGTGAGAGCTCCAGCAGTGGTGCTGTGTCTCGTGACCGACAGCAAGGCTGTTCTGGTCCAGGTTCTGCTGGTTAATCTGAATCCCTGCTGTCAGAGGAAGCAAACCAGCAGGTGCCGCAGAGGCCACGTTGCTGGCTTGCCCCGGAATCCGGTTGCATGCCAGCCCCTGTCACACATTCGGACTATCAGAGAGACTTGGTTCACAGCCATTTTCTCTCTAGAGAGGTGTTTTGGCACACCTTTCTTCCCCTCAGCTCCCCACAGAAAGTATCTTCTGCGGCTGCTGCTAGAGTAGTAATTGAGTCCCTATGGCAGTGGGATTCAAGTTGTTAAGTAAAGGCTGCAGTGCTGCTTTAAACAAATCATGCCTTGGGATTAGTAACTTCATTTGGGAGTGATGTTGAGCGAGTATATGATGTTGGCCTCTAATTGGCTTCCTTTTAAATCTCCAAGATAGGCACATTCTTCAGACATGCAATCTTCTCTCCCATTTGTATGTTGCTGATGTTTCATTGACCGTCCTAACAAAACCAGCATCACTTTTACGTGTCAAGCATTGTGTATCTTCTTGGAGAGGATCCTAAAATTAGGAAACTTCTGGAATGGTTCCTTCTCCAAAGTGCTGGAAAAAAGGCATTTTAGAGTCCTTGCCTTACCAGGAAAATGTCATGGTGAAAGGCAGCCTGGGCCATGGAGATTTTGCATAAATCCTGGAGGGTCATTTGGAATTTTTAAGTTGTGTTGCCAGTAAGTGAAGGGGGGGGGAGAAAAGCCATGTTAACTCCTAGTGGTAGAATCAGTCATAAACCAGCATGAATTCTGAACCAGCTTTGAAAATTGCAAGCTGTAGGCACACTGTAATTTTCTTACCAACAAGGTGAGACTGAAGCAGCTGGCCCTGCTCTGTCCTTAGTCCCCTCAGCCCTGGTGATTATCGGTGATAGAAGAACCCCACAGACAAAACTCTTATGCAGTTCCAATGGGATTTATGCAAGCAAAGCCACTTTACTGTACTTTTCTGTACGTACCTGCTTTTTGCTGTTACTTTTGAAGCCATTTGGAACATTCAGTTCTTTCCTCTCCTGTGCATCTTACATCAGATCCATATTAGATCCCCTATAGGGCAGAATCAAGGCTGGGTGTGCGTTGTCTGTGGTAGGCATTAGTACTTTTCTGCTGGGAGCGGGCCAATTTGATTAATATTGAGAAAGATTCTTTCAAAGGTAGATAATCAACCCAAGCCTTAAGTGTGTATCAGCCTCTTGATGTCAGAGTCATAATGGGTAGTACTGCCATCAGAGCCACATTTACAAATCCGTACAAGAGATGTGCTGCGAAGGAGCAAAACCCAGTGATATTAGTGCTTATGCTCATTACTAGTAGGGCTGACACAGCTGAGCAGGGGGAGAGCTTGAGACTGTCACTGAAAACAGATGCGTCTTTCTTTGGTTTCAGGTTTTTTTACACGGTAGGCAAACTTAATACCCCATGCATAGTCTAGATGAGACAGTTCTACCTTTTCTTCTAAATCTAGATGGATGATTTTAGCATGGTTCTGTCTGAAGGAATGCTCTTGCTGTCCTGATGACGCAAAAGATTCCAGCTACCTTCATACATGTCATTTGTCATGGATCCATGGGGAAGCATGAACATACATGCATGTCTAAGAATACTTATTTTCTGATCCTCAGAATGGGTGTTGTCCATTTGGGGACAAATAAGACAGTATTAAAAAATGCAAATTTCACTTGGAATGCTAAGCCAGTAAATCAAAACTTGTATTTGAATATGAAAATATACCTGAAAAAAAAAATTGAAAAAATTGTTACCAAAAATACTTTGATATCGTTTGTTGTCACTGTGTTTTTTCCTTAAACAGCTTCTTCTCACAGTCGATATTTGTGAAATTTTTGTTGTATTATCCCATAGCGTTAGCCTTACTTTATCTTAAACTGCAGGCTTGACTGGAAGATGTTATGCTAAAGACCTTCAAGCAGGTCTGAGAACTAAAATTGACAGTATAACCTTTTTCTTTTTTTTTTTTTTAATTGGCTTTCTTCTTCTCAATACAGATTTGTTTCACAAAGAATATTTCAAGAACTTGGTAAGCCCAGGTTTTAATGATAGGTGAATTTTCCAGAGCTTCCTTTAGAGTATCATTCTATAGCCTTGTAGCTTGTAACCATTAAACTTTTTTTTTTCCTGTCTGGAAGTCTTATATTTTCCATTGTCTAATTTTATGTAACTGCTTATCATTATAAGATATATCTTTACACAGCAGTCTGAGCTTCAGTTTATTATCTCTTAATAGTTTTGTCCTATTCCTTTTAGTCTTCCTTTAGTCAAGTTCTGTGCATTCAACTTGATTTTTTTTTTTAATAAATAAAATTTTATTTTCCACTTGTCTTGCCAACACAGTGACTTGTTTTGTTGGGGTTTTGGGTTGGTTTTACTAGTTTCAATCAGCGGGGTATGACCCTACTTTTTTTTCTCTTCCTGAAATTGTTACCAAAGAGAAACTGATTTAGCTTTCTAAATTCAGGTAGGTTAGATAAGCATATAAAACTCATCCTAGACTGAGTAATTACTGCAAAGCCTGGGATCAGATAGGATCTAGTCCCAAAAAATTTTCAGAGAAGTGGCATTAAGATAACTGGATATCAGCTTTTTTTTATGTATATTTTAGGACTTGGACTGAGGATGCCTATTTTTCTAAAATTTGCAGAGGCAGCTGCCTGCCTTTGAAACTGTCTAGCACCTTTTAGAAATCTGTACTTTGGCTTCCCCAGCACCAGAACACAGTGAAACTACCTCCCTTTGCAGAACGATGACCTCTAAAAGAAGCTGCATTCTGGCTTCTCTTGGCCCATCTTCAAAGACAGCCTCCTTTTCATTGTCCGTCCATCGGGGAAACCCAGAGGATAGCCTTTGAAGCTTCCTAGGGATTTTTGTATTCCCCACCACCCCTTCAGTCATCCAAATCCCTTGCTGTTTCCTGCCTCGGGAGTTGGAACGGCAGCGAACGGCAGCCTACCATCCAGGGGAAGAATAGTTCATGGGGAATTGCAAAGAAATCGAACTGTACGGAGTGAACGTGGGTACTGGGAGACTAAGTTCATGAATATTTGTGAAGTACTTGGGTTCTTCCAAAGAAAGTTATGATAGAAGTGCACAGTAAGATTATTTTCAGAGGAAAAAAATAATCTCTTTGAGAACCATCTGTGCTGTGACAGCAGAAGTGAGTCGATTAATGATGGAGAGGTTGCAAGGCACCTGAATAGAAGATAAGGAGGCTTTTGTCATTAAAATCAAATTAAACTGTATATTTGATACATGCTTTTCCTTTAGTATTACTGGCCTTAGATTGAAAGGTCTTCTAGGCAATGAGTTATTTCCATATGCATTTAACAGTGTTTAACAAAGCAGCACCTCTCCTATTTGGTACCTTGGGGGAATATTCAATCTAACGTGGAGAAAGCTGCTTAAAATAAACATGTAAAAATTACAGCTGTGATAAGGTAATACATATGAGAATTCAAACAGATTTACAGTTCTTATAACATATATCCTTCCTGACATGGTATGTTGCTTCTTTCACTTAAGGTAGGATTCTGGTCAGGTTTACAGTTCTTATATATCCTTCCTGACATGCTACATTCCTTCTTTCACTTAAGGTAGGATTCTGGTCAGAACCAAAAATTTGTCTCAGCTCCAGGCCTTTAAATTTATTCCATCTCTTGGGTATCTCAGCTGGCCTGTCAAGACCCAAAGAGCACAGAAAACACCCTCTAGCATACAAAAGCTAAGGTATTTTACTTGTGGGGTTTTTCTTTCTTTTTTCTTGAACTTATTTTCCCTCCTTGAGATGCTGGTAGCAGCAGGCAGCAGCAGTCACCCACTTGATTCCTGATCACACCAGAGCACCCAGGGAAATACTGGTAGAGACTTCTCAGCGTCCCTTCAGCAGGAGTCCTCTGCATTCATCAACACAACAGGTCTGAGGTGACCTTTGCTTATCATGGAAAAAAATAATAATCCTCTCTTGTCAGGCTGGCCAGAGATAAGAGTTACATCTGTGGGACAGTTTGAGAGAGATCACTTGTAGCAGCCCACCCTGGTTTTCTGTAGCTTTCTCTTCTTGTAGCCCCGGGAAGGGGTTAATGCACTCCTTGGCATTAATACCTGTAACACACAAATGTTGCCATGCAGGCTCTCCTCCTCATGACAGGGACAGAACTAGGATACTCCTCCTTGCTTTTTAAACCACTTTTAAACAATCTTTCCAATGGCTGTCACATCCCTCCCAGGGAGGCTTTCCAGGGGTGGCAGTGCCCTGCCTGTACCCACTGACCTGAGCCATCCCCCCTCACTCTTCCAGCCATTTCTTTTGTTTGTTCCTCCATGCGTTCCTTCTTGCCTATGCTACCAAGTTTCAGTAGCTCCAGAAATCATATCCTCCTCAAAGCCCTGGACCCTCCCGCACATCTCACAGCATAGCAACGTAACTCCATTACCATGGATCCCAGACACAGGCGTGCAGAATTTATCTAACTAATCGAGCAGCTAAGGGACACCAATTCCAGCTACAGTCAGCTTGGAGGATAAAGCAGTTACAGTTAAAAGACATCCTACAAGCACTTCTCAAGAGAGGCAAAACAGTGGGGTGTATTTTTCTTTCTTTTCTTTTCTTTCTTAATGGCCAGTGTAATGGGTATAGTCTTGGTAAACAAGACTATAGAATTATTCATTCATCCCTAAATTGCTTCCCACTGAGGTATCACACCTGTATGTGGTATTTGAGAGCTGGGAGCTCTTTCTTTAAAATATTGCCACTCTGTAGAAATTTAGTATCCAGCTTTTAGTCTAAACGTTATTATTATGCATTGCCATCTTTTGCCCAAAATCAAAATACACTCTAAAAGGAAGATGCACTTGGTTGCTGTCTGCAAAGCAACTGGCATGACTGGTGTCAAATGGAATATAGACCAGTTGGTCTGTCTTTTGCCACTTAGCAGTTAATGACAACTTACCAAATCTCAGCTAATTGGAAATTTCTACAACAGTCATCTATAATGCACAGACATAGGTCTGCTAGAGTAAAACAAACCTGATAAAGCCTGTTTTATCCAGGGAATAAATCTGTCCATCTGTATTCCCTGACTTGAAGCACCTTTGGCAAGGTGTTTGGGACTATTTATTGACTATGTTATTCAAAAGGTGCAGTTAAAATGAAGTGAGAGGCTTTTTTTTTTTACTTTTACACACACATTGAAGCCCTGATATAATGCCTTTTTGTTACAGAGAACTTGAATGGATGTCACCATGGGCAAATGTGTCTTGTACCAACTTGCAGAAAAATAATGTCTTGGTTTAGAAATATTTCAAACAGGGAAAAAGGAGACTTAAAACATGGCTTTGAAAAGCACAGAAGGATAATTCTTACTGAATTGAGATTACACTGAGTTTCTCATTAAGAAAATTTTAGAACTGACTTGAAACCAGCTTTTAATGAACCTTGAATTACAAGTGTAACCTTTTTTCATAACAACAGTCTTCACCAAACAGTGCTGTTTTGGTCAGCAATGAGTTCTTTTGTTGTTGGAGATGGCTTTCGATTTCATGATGTTGCAATCGGAAAGCCTCTAGCATTTTGGGATCAGTTCTAATATTTTCCTGTTGGTAAGCCATTTTTAAGGCAATATACGGTTTATGGTTATTTTCCAAACATGAGTCCAAATTAAAAAGTCCAAGAAAGCCCATTCTGTAATTCAGGCTAACACTAAGCGTGCACTTCTCCAGGTTTGGCAGAGCGTGTTGTCTACACTGGTGGTATGATGAATGTAATATTTTCTCTGATATTCTCCTCTTCTCCCCTCCTTTGAGGTGTTTCTATTTTCTGTTATCTCTGTTTTCCTAGGGCCTTGACACTGTTATGTGCATTAATGTTGGCTGGTTTGTCTGAGTTGTGAATACACAGCTGACAGTGATTTCTGTAACTGGGGTCTTGAAGGAGATGAAACTTTCAGTGTAAAGGAGACAAAAAAATCAGGCTTTTAACTATTAGATTCATTCCATTTACTTTCAAGGCATTGCATTTTTTATTATCATTTTATTTTCCTTGATCAATTCTTACTTTTCTTCACATCTTCCATTTCAAGTCCTCTTCATCTTGCCTTTTCCTTCCGAAAAAGTTAACAATATGTTTTTCTTGACATTTCCACTTGGATATTCAGTACGGCTTTCCTCAGCTGGCCGAGGGAAAAAAGCCAAAACTACTCATTTACCCTGACAAGTGTTTTCACTCTCCGTGTTGTCAATGATTGGTTGTGCTCTGTGCTTGACTTCTGCAGCAGCTAATAAGTAACTCCTGATTCCAGAGTAACTCCTGATTCCAAAGGCTGACAGATATCACTTGAGCTCTCGTTTCAGAGGTAAGTGACAGCCCTTTAACCCAATTATAGTCCAGTGCAGCATAATTGGACTCAGTTTTGAGTCCGCGACCAGCTACTTCAGTTAATTTATGGGGAATGGGACAGTGTTCCTTTTTCGAGGGGAATTAGGGTTTGTTATGCTTTAATTTATACACTGTTTGGAATGCTCCAGCCTGTTTCCACCACAGCACCAATTTTTCCATTGCTGCATCTGCTCGTTGTTTCCTAACTCCCTTTTTTTATACTGAATTCTATTACTTGTGTGTTAACATGTTTTACAGTAGTTTGCACTGAGATGTTTGGAGTTTTTACTTCTGTCTAGTTAGCCGGACTCTTTTGTCACAGTGTCCCTCTAATGAATATGGCCAATTTTGCTATAATGTCAGTTACTTTGGGGAGTATGTTACTGTAATTCTGACCATCGTCTAAATCCCTTCTCACACTGGTAGCAATCCAGCTCTAGCACCAAACTTTCCTGTAATTCTGACAGCGTAGTGAATTCCTCCCCTACTGGCAATAAGAAGGTTCTTACCCGGCTTTTTCTCTGCTTGAATTCTCTGATTTCTGGATTGTGAAATTATCCTCTGCATAATTCAAGAACCATTTCATGATCTATGTTTAGCAGAATTTGTTACCCAACAGATGCCTGGACAGTTAATGACCTCTGTAAGTACAGCCCTGTGATTTCTTGCTACTGATGGTCCAAGAATTTTTAATCTCCTCTGCTACAAGTCAGCACTAGGGCAGCATGACACCTCTTATTAAAATACAAAAGCATAAAATGTGTATAAATTTTCCCTTCAGAATAGTTATGCCTAGTCAGAAGTGGTGTTTCTCCCTCACTCTCTTTTGAATCTTTATGTTTGTGAATGTGTGCATACATAAATGCACATAGTTCCATATTTTTCTGGCCAAAAACACAGGACATGAACAAAACCCCCTGAAATGAATCAAAATATAACTTCAAAGAAAAAGTACTTCCGTAAATACAAGTCAGAACTGACACTGCTAGCCTTCAAGCTGGGGAAGGAGTAGATGCCCAGAAAGGTCCATGGTAGGAAAGCCTCTTCAACTGTCACTTTTACACATATGGCAAATGTAGTCTTACAAGAAGATTTGGAGGCGCTGAAGCCAGATCATTACCCCCAGCCAGTGATGTGTTCACAGTATAAAATCATGCTGCAGCTGCACAACCATTCCCTCTTTCCTCCTCCCCATTCAGATGAGGATTGGGCCCATCCCTGCATAAGAAAGTTGTCCCAGTTTCTCTTGTGTTTTTTCTCTCCTTTCAGTTATCAGCACTTGGGAAAGGCAAAGTAACAGGCAGGATTGTATCAAAGAGAAGGTAAGAGAGTCCCTGACACCTAGCACTCCTCTTGCAGGAGGAGTAGAGGAATTGAATGCTGATCAATATGGGTCTGGTCAGACATCCCTAGATGCTAGGGAGTTTGCTAGATGTCTTCTTCCTACAGTGAAGTAGGGATTGTGGCCTAACTGGGGGACCGGAAGGTACTAGAACCCTGTTTCTTGTCATGGTTCAGTGAAAAATAAATATTGTCTTAGTTCTCTCCTATTACTGGGAACTGATCTAACACACCAGACAAGTTCTTTTGACTTCAAGAACGTCACTTGGCCTCACATGGAGCCTTTTGAGCACCTTTCTTTTTGAGACTGATACCTGATTTAGAGCCTCTGTGCAAAAATTGTCCTGTGCTCATATTAAGCATACAATACAGAGGCTATTCTGGGGCCAGTTAGCCTGAACATAAGGGGCTAATCAAAGCTACTGGGAATGTCAGACCCTTTTTTTTTCTCTTTTTTTTCAGTCAGTTCCAGATGGTCTGACTCAGGGATTTTCTTTGTTTTCCCATTTGGAGTTTCCTCATCTACTGTCAGAGGTACACGATGTTCACCAGTTCCTCAGTCTTACAGAGGTATTTCAACTATCTTGTCAGATAGTGTTTTTACACAAGGAGGTCACCAAGTTACAGGTGAGGACATGAGTGAATAATTGGTTTTCTCCTTCAAATGTGCGTGGCCTCTTGTCTCTAGAGCATGCACTGTTTTACAAATAGGGTATTTCTCCCACTTTCATGAATTTTCTGATTTGGTGGCTGTCCTGAAATGGGCCAGTGCTTCCACGCCCACTCTTATCCCAAAGGATGTCTCCCCAAAGGAACTAAACCTGAGTCAGATATGGTCTCTCTTCAAAATCAAAGGGCACTCCGTAGATTCTGACTGCAGACATATGGGCCTACTACTGTGCAAGATGTTCAAAGCAAATCAGACATTCTGGCTGTGATCTATCTAGAATAAAAATGATGCTTATCAGGAATGGCCATGAGGTAACAGGGGAACCAAATGCTCCAAGGCACCATCTGTGAATAGTGCCCATCTAAATGGGGTGTCACTGGGACGTATATACGTGCTCGCAGGCTGAGGAGCCCTTTCCTGCGGTGATGGCCAGAAATGCTGACTTACCTGCTAAACTGAAGGTGACTCATAACATTTGCACAGAACAAGACATGAAAAAGTTTGATTAGACAATCTGGGATTTTTTGTATCTCCTCGAACAGCCCTATGGTACTGAGTCATAAGTCCCTGTGTACACTGAAACTTCTGCAATTTTGCTCTCAAGCTGCTTCTCAGGAATTGTTTTCCACAGAAAGGATGAATTCAGCCACCTTGCTTCAGGAACCACAAGTTTCTAAAGCAATCTTTAATCACAGGTTTGTGTCAACAAAAATTGGCAGCATTAGTGAGGGTCTACCTATTTTTTTAAAGACTCAGATGCTTCTATTGTACAATACGAAGCTTTCCACGTAATTGCAGTAAGGGGTAATCTATAAAATGTCTTGACTTCAAAAAAACAGCCCAGCTCTGAAAACTTCCTATGGAAAAATGTGTACTGAAATGATGCCAGAGCTTTGTTAGCAGCAGCACTGTTAGGATATCTTGGCCATAAGTTGTATCAGACTTTTTTTTTTTTTTTTGTAAAATCATAGAATGGTTAGAGTTGGAAGGGACCTTAAAGATCATTGAGTTCCAACCCCCCTGCCAAAATATTCCTTCATTCCTACTTTCAATATTAGCAAGCAAAAAATGAGTGTTTAATAGTAGTTTTCTTGTTTGATTTTCTCTTTATATGCTCAGAATCTAGAGTCACAGAATGTTTTGGGTTGGAAGTGACCTTTAAAGACCATCTAGTCCAACCCCCCTGCCATGCGCAGGGACATCTTCAACTAGATCAGGTTGCTCAAAGCCCCATCCAGCCTGGCCTCGAACACCTTCAAGGATGTGGCATCTGCAGCTTCTTTGGGCAACCTGTTCCAGTGTCTCACCACCCTCCTCATAAAAATAAAATAATTCTTCTTATGTCCAATCTAAACCTACCCTCTTTCAATTTAAAACCATTGCCCCTTGTCCTATCACTACAGGCCTTGGTAAAAAGTCTCTCTCCATCTTTCTCATACACTCCCTTTAAGTACTGAAAGGCCACAGTAAGGTCTCCCTGGAGCCTTCTCTTCTCCAGGCTGAACAACCCAAACTCTCTCAGTCTGTCCTCACAGGAGAGGTGCTCCAGCCCTCTGATCATCTTTGTGGCCCTCCTCTGGACTTGTTTGAACAGGTCCACATTTTGCCTGCGCAGAGGGCTCCAGAGCTGGACACAGCACTCAGGTGGGGTCTCACCAGAGTGGAGTAGAAGGGCAGAATCACCTCCCACCACCTGCTGGCCGTGCTTCTTTTGATGCAGCTCAGGATGCAGTTGGCTTTCTAGGCTGCAAGCAACATTGCCGGTTCATGTCTAGTTTTTCATCCACCAGTATCCCTAAATCCTTCTCTTCAGAGCTACTCTCAATCTGTTCATCGCCCAGTCTGTATTGATACTGGGGATCGCCCTGACCCAGGGCAAGGACCTTGCATTTGGCCTTGTTGAACTTCATGAAGTTTCAGATGGTTGAAAGCATTTTGTCGACCAAACAACATCCACTGTAGGTCCATATGTAGTAAAGGTAAGAAAATAAAATTTTAAAAAACAGCTAAATGACAAAAGTTGTTGGAAAAAAATGTTCCTTGATAGTCCCTGGACTTGCTCTTCATTGTACAGTTTAGGTGAAATAAAAGGAAATACTTAGAAGCTTTCATATAGTTTGTGCATTATGTAAGAGAAATTTATTTACCCTTCAAGCAGGTTACATAAAGGATTTTAATGCATTTTCCAAATAAAAAAAATATTTATTGACAATACTCCGTGATTCTTCAATATCACAGGAGGAAGGAAGATTTAGGGAAAAAAAGATAGTCTGCAGTCCTGAGGCCTAGAAAAATGCAAGAATAATGAGCTTAGAAGAATTAGTGGTCAGAAAGTTCCACCAAAAAGAGAGTGAATTAAATTACAGAGTTTTTTTTACAGCAAGTCGGGAGCCCAAAATGTGAGTAATACTATAGCAGGATCAATGAGGACAAAGGAACCAGCAATAAGACTGCATACAATGCCAGAATTGCTTATGGGGCAAAATGTATGAGCCAGGAGTTCTCATTTGCAGCCCACACACTGACACAGCATCACTTTTTTTGTTCTCACATGTTCACAGTTAGTTATAAAGCCAACAGTACTTGCACGGCAGCTAAAAAATGAGTGTATTTCTCCTCGATAAGGTGCTACACAGTGATACTGCCGTGCATATTTTTTTAAAGCTAATCTTTTTCTCCATAAGTTTGACATACAGGAGACTCAGGCCATGCTTGTCTTAGGTCCTCATTTTCTGAATGCCCGCATAAAACAAAACTAATGACATACAGGAGAAAATTCTCCTAATGAGCATGTAGGGCTTATTAATAGAAATGTGATAGGCAGTACTATTCATTGTGTGAGTGATAGATACTTGGAGGAAAATAAGGAGAAGTGTCTAAATTTGAGGGTGCATTTTTACAGCAAGTTTTGTATTTTTAAGCAAGATGGACAAGCGAATTTTCCACAGAACATTTTGGTGCTCTGTGAAGTTTGCCTTTTCTATATAAAGAGCTCATCTATATTTGTTTCCCACGTGCTTCCAAGAATGATGTAGCATCTGAAATTAAAAATATTTTTCAGTAACTATCTTATGAAGGCTACCACTGCTGACAAAACAGGAGAAGGAGAGAATTTTAAGCCTGCACTTTTGCAGTTGCATGAAACAGTGAGTTTTGAAGAAATTGTGAAGCCCATATACTGTAAAGCTGGAAAACATTTAGTTTACAAACAGGCAGAGGAGAAAAGCATGGGAGAGAATAAAACTGCCACGTTTGACAGCTACTGAGAGGCAGCTCTGCTTCTCGCCAAGTGATTTTACCTTTTTTATGTGGTTATCTTTTGTCTGTATAAGTTCTTTGGTTTTGCATGGGTGATTGAGGAAGAGGCCTCAGAAGCCGAAATCTGGCTCGCTGTCAACAGAGCAGTTTTAAATTTAAGCACTGAATCAGTCAAAGTGCAGTTTCGCTCCCACACTAGTTCCCTTCTTGCAGAGTGAGAGCAACTGGAATCAGATTACTTAATGGCTCAAAGGGGCACGCATTGAATAGCTTGGGCCTAAAATTTAATCGCCATAAAATAGTTTTTCTTTATTAAAGGCTTGTTCTTGGGATTATTGCTATTACTCTTATTATTGTTGAGCGTTTTATTAAAGGACTGTTTTTGTTAGTATCTGAAAAGAAGCCAACCTGTTTATTAAATTGTCCTACTCCTACTCAGTGCCTCCTGTGCTCACCAGTTTCAGCTGAAAGGTCATGCAAGATGTCACTATGTGGCCAGATCCTGTAGTGATCCTAATTTTGCAGAAAAGTCAGTTAGAATCATAGATTGATAGAATTGTCTAGGTTTGAAAGGGACCTTTAAGATCATCTAGTCCAACCATCAACCTAACTCTGATAAAAAACCATCAGTCGTGCCAATAGAGAACCCACTGCTGTGATTTTTGGCCAAGGGGTTTCCCCTCCTCTTGTAACAGAAGTAAGAGCTTCGCAGACAGGAGCATCCAAAGACAGGGCAGACAGCAGATCTGGAGACCTTCCAGCTCCCTCCTCTCTGGGCCACCCTATCACCTGCGGGTCGGGATTCTCTCCTGCTTGCTTCAAGTGTCATGCAAGACCTACTTTTTAAAACAAATTCAGTTTGTAAAACTCAGAAGAATCTCACCCTGATAAACCAAAAAAAAAAAAATTAAAAAAAATCAAGCCCACACCAACCAACCAACAAAACAGAAGATGGAGCCAGAGAGCAGCTTTTAAATCAAATTGCCAGAAAAGAAGATGGGGGATCCAATTTGCTCCAACTCCCAAGCTTCCAACGAGGCTGCAGATGAGGAATTGGAGCAAGTCCCCCAGGTCTCTGGTGTGGTACGAGGGCACAGAAAGTGGCTCCACTGTGTGTGAACACATCAGTTCCGACCAGAGCTGCTTCTCCCCAGAGGTCATCTGTCATCGTCCTGTACATGAAGACATCAGCCTCTATTACTGCTCATAGACCAGGCAGCCTAATGCTGCTCTGCCCAAATCAAAGGAGGGAGAGGCAACCCGCGTCAAGAAAATACAGGCCAAAACTAACAGAGGGAAGGATGTTTCATTCACCGTGGTGTCACGCAGAGAAATGACACTAAGAAACAAAGATGAGGTAATAATAATTCAATATAAAGTCAGCTGCATTTTTCAGCTTGTTTTTCACTCTGTGCTACTGATGGAACTTTATTCCAAGAAAGTTCAAATAACCCAAGAATACCATACTAGTAACCACACTCTTTACCAATTCAGAATTTATGAAGAAGAGCCTTTAAATGAAGTAGTCATATGAATTTCTTTCCTTTTATGCTTACCTGCAAAAGGCACATACCAGCCAAGCATCATATAATTCTTAACCCTACAATTTTTTCTTGAATGTGGAGAAAGTAACTGAATTTGAATCCAAGAAAAGCAAGCTTATTTAGTTCTAAGTCATCTTGCTTTTGGCACTAGCAATATTTTTAATCCATGCAATTTGACCTGAAAGCTATGAAAGACAATGAAAAAAAATGGATAAGAAGTATTTATAAGATTTAATTTTTCTTAGGTTTTCTCTTTTTTTTTTTCAATTATATGGGGAAACACTTTTCTAATTTTGCTTCTGTAGGTACTTGTTAAACTTGATGTCTATAGTGATTCTAACTTGAAGTCTTTTTGTCTATTAGTTTTCGTCCTTAGGACAAAATTGTTTTTTAAAAGTTTTTGATTGAATTGTGTGTGACCGAGATAGATCTGGGAAAACACTCAGGTCTTGTTGGTAATTTCAGGGCCTTTTCCACCATTGTGACAATGTTCTTTTAGCCTGTCGGGTGGAATGCAGGAGGAAGCTCCGGGTTCCAGTGTCACTTGGAAATCTTTCTATTTCTTCTCTGCTCCCCTTCCTCCTCTCCCCAGTTTTCCATATATTGTTTTTTCTTCCCTCAGTCATAGCAAAAGTGTTTTTGTGTACAACAAAACCATTATTTCCCCATCTTATAAGGGAGAGTAGAGCACTGACCTCAAGTTTGGACACCTGGCAAAGTGATGTACTAGACCTCAGGACACCTTTCTATTATTCAAGTCCGTTCCTGGTCTTGCGGAGGAAATCACCGTTACAGATAAGTTTTAAAACATGCCCTTAAGATTTTTATCTGGACTGGCTGCTGGAGCCTGTCTTGCATGGTGGTGTGGGTCTGGGTTTTTTTTGTTGTTTTTGTTTTTTCAAAGAGTAACTTATTTCCAAACCTTTTTATAAAGCGTATGTTTGATTTTGGCATATTATTATTTGGCTTTGGTCCAAAATGCATGTCCCTCTTTCAGTGTTTTCCTCCAAACAGTGTTTTAAACCTTGAAGGAATAGTGTTGGACCTGAAACTGTTTAAGGATGTATGAGAGACAAGGTTAATAGGGAAATGTATTATGACTCAATAGGCAATCGAAGAAAATCGAGCCCATTTGGGGGATACGTAGGACCTACTTCCAGTCCTGTGAACTATGCCTTTGCCAATCAAGACACTCGTTTTCTCAATTACTTGCTTCCTTAAAGGCCTGTTGGGCAAAAAGTATTCTGTGTATCCCAAGAGCCAGCAGTCTGTTGTCTCCCACATACTCTTAGCCCCTGTTTAGCTGTCAGCGATGCACAGTGCCTAGTCTTGAATGCAAACAACTGCAAAAACAGCAGACCTTGCCAGACTTCGGTTTTAAAAGACATTCTTAGATACACATCCATTCTGAAAACTGTCAAGTGTACGGCCGTCTTCAAAGAATATCTCACATTGCCTCATCAAGTAGCAACACAGGCATTCCTAGGACCACAGGATCATCCATAGCGGTAAGAGGATTGGTCTTTGCCTCTTTAGTAGTAGTTCCCTTCTAAGAATTGTGAGAAAGACATGTTATCTGGTGCAATCACACATCCTCTGGGAAATAGCTTGAGACTGCAGATTCATTTCCTATAAGCTATTATACACCCATGGGCTGTTGCTGACCAGACCTTTCCCTCCACAGGGAACCTCGAATAGTTTAGTTGAGTAAAGCTTAAACATCTTGCTGCGGTCCTGCAGATAATGCTTGTTTGTTTCACGTAACACAGATTTCTAAACATTGTGAACATTTTGTTTCTGTCCCAAAGAATTCACTATATCTTTCTTCTGTTGCCTGTATCTACTACATAGACAACGTTAAGTGCCGAGTGGGCAATCAGGATTTGTTCTGTTGCTGGCGCTGCTATATATTTCTCACAGAGAAAAACTAAACATTTGATCTTTGAGTTTTTCATACTTGAACTCTCACAAAAATTCTCCTCAGTTTTTCTGCTGATGGGCGGGAGCACTGAATTTTTTTAATGGAGAGCTGCTGCTTGTCGGCTTAGTGTGGGTAAATTTAAAGTTACAGCTGAAATAACGCTTTCCAATCTGCTGAAAACTTCTGCAATGTAGGACAACAGTTCAGACACTGAGCGTGATTCTCCAGAATCTTTTGAGGCAGATTATGAAAGTTTGGCATATACCTCAGGAGGAAGTGCTTTCTCACTGGCTTTAGCACAGAGCTTTGGATAAGTTGCCCGACCTTCTTGGACCTTGACGAATCTGTCAGGAAAAGGGAGTGAAAAGTAGCATCTTGCTGAAAACGAGCTGCTGGAAGTCTGTTGCGTTTCCCTTGGGAATAAGCTCTCTGATGGTGAATTTCTACAGTTTTAGAAACTGCAAACCTGCTGCCAGGCCCTGCCTGCCCAAGGCTTCTACTGGCCCTTACCCGGGCTGGCCCCGTCTTCTATTTCATCCAATTTCAGCATCGAATACTGAAATCCACGTAGAAACTTTTAAATTATGGAAACCTCGCACAGTGCAGAACACACCACAGAAAGTTTAGTGCAGGTTTGCCATTTTCTGATGGCAGGAATCCTATCTTTACCTCACGTGCTGACCTTCAGTCCCAAGATAAAGTCGGACAGGAAAATAGTAATGTAAATAGCGGGAAGCAATCGCCCCGTTTAATCTTTGCTCCCCTTTCTTTCACAAAAGGGTCGATAGCAATAAATAATACCCCTACTCTGTGTATATTGGCGTCTGCACTCCGGGTGAACGACCCCGCTTTGGGACAACTGCGGGGCGACAGAGGGGCAGCCGAACCCTGCCAGGAGAGGAGCACGGGGCGTCTCCAGTCAGAAGCGGGACGCGTTTACCCGGCTGCCCCCTGAGGCCTACCCGCGCTCGGCCCGGACAGCCCGCACCCCTGGGAGAGCGGCCGTGAAGGAGATGTGTGTTTAAACCGCCGTCTGCTCGAAGGTTTTCCTTCACAGAGGCGCCGCACCGCAACCCCACCACACAACATGGCGGCGGGCGGCCGCCATTTC
>NW_015094510.1:17014944-17257198 GCF_001431845.1 Calidris pugnax
GGGGCGGTGCCGCCGCCGCCTCCGCCACCGCCCCGCCGGTTCCTGCTTCCCAGGGACGGCGTCGCCCGGCTCCGGCAAGTCCCTCCTCCGTCTCGGCAGTGCGGGCCGACACCCCCCCCTCCTCCTCCGCCCCAACCCGGCTGCAGCGTCCTCCGGCCGCAGCGGCGGTGTCCGCCGGCCCCGCGGCGCCCATGGCGGCGGAGCCTCAGCCTAAGGCGCTGACTCGCAAGCCCCTCCTGCTCAACAAAGTGGAGGGCTCGCAGGACGTGGTGAACATGGCAGCGATCGTGCCCAAGGAGGATGGGGTCATCAGCGTCTCCGAGGACAGGTACCGGGAGCGGGCGTCCGCAGGTCCTGTGGGGCCGTGGCGGTGGCCTGTCACCTCCCACCATCGCTCGTCGGGAATGGTGGTGGTAGTGGACTCACCACCGCAGGACCCCGATGGTCCACCACCATCACCGACCAGCGATGGTGGGAGGTGACAGGTCCCAGGGTGGTGGTGACAGACCACCACCATCACTGATGTGGCTGTCAACTCCACCACGGGAGTCCAGGCGGGTCGCGGTGGTCCAGCATGGGGACATGGCTTCAGGCAGCCGCAGCCAGCTGGTCCTAGAGGAGAAGGAGCTTGGGGCAGGGGTGTGCAGCTTGGTCCATCTCCTTCTCCACCGCCGTGTGGGTCAGGGCAGTGGGTGGGCTGGGGCGCTGCTGAAACTTGCAGGACTTGAGTGACTTCTGTAACTCGGGTAAAATGGGATCTGAGAGCGCTTTCATCACAAGGATTGGCCGGGGTGGAGATGGCTGTGGAGGTCTTTGACCTTGCCTTAAGATTGCCGTGGCATTGGCTAAAACAGTAGTTTTGGTTCCCTCTTCCCCTCTCCAAACGTTTCTTGGTAATTGTTTAAAAATACCGTGTGTCAGTGATAAGATCTTGGAGTTAAAATCTCATGCTGTAAAGCTGCCAAAGAGGAGAATGTTTTCAGGCCGTTTTTGCCGAGCTCTGAGGCTGCCCCGAGGCAGCTCCATCTCTTCTGAAAGAGCTCAAACTTCATTCAGCCCTGCAGCTGGAGCTTCAAAACTCCATTCTGAAGCTGTCTTCCTTTAAAGTAAGAGCTTATTTTTGTTGCAGAGTCCATAAGTAATTATTTTAAGCAAAGTTTCTTTGCAACTCGGGTGCATGGTGTAACCCACCTTGAAATGTGTCCCCACCTTGAAAGACAAAAGTTGCTCAGTGTGTGAATATATTTTGATTCTCAAGTCTTTTTTGGTGGACTGTTTCTCTTGGATGTTCTCTCTGTTATGGTGCTAAGTGTCTGCTTTTATGTCTCTGCTAGCTTTCTGGAAAACTATCAGTATTTCTTTCATCTCATCCTTGTCCACAGTGTGAGTTAGTTTTCAGCTAGTTGTCAAATATGTGCAAATTTAAGATTATTTAAGTTCATCCAAACTGTGGTCTTCAAGTGAACTCTCATGCCCCATAGCAAGAGGAACTGAATTACATAAAACAAGTACACTGTCAAAGCAACTTTAAGTAGAGTTTTACATTGCTATGAGCTCCTGATTTTATTGTCTTTACATTTTGTTGTGTGTCTTTGTATTTTTGGTGAAAATGAATTAAGCTTGAGTGTGTTTTTCCTCATAGTAGCTTCTTAGGCTTACTCAGCCGTTTCTTTTTATCTGTAAAAAGGTATTCCTGAAATTCAGTTGCTCTCGTATAGGTCTCTCTCAATCTCTGTCTGTCCCCACACCTTAGAAAAAATAAGTAGCTTCTGCTGTTTTAGCAAGTATGGCTTGTTGAGAATAGGTTGATTCTCCAAGTTGGTATTTCTATGTAGAGAAAGGAATTCATCAGAGATCTTTGTTTCACTGGTAATTGAGATGTTAGGCTGAAGAAACCAGTGGTGAAGAAGAAGCCAGGGGTTTCACGCTAAGAAACTTGCTAGTTCATGAGCAACCATCCCTATTCCTTCCCATCCCAGAGCAAACCCCTGGGGTAGGTCAGTTAGGTCCTGCTTGCTGGGTAGAGAAATCTGTTGCTAGATGTGGGAGGTGTCCCTGCCCACGGCAGGGGGGTTGGAACTAGATGATCTTTAAGATCCCTTCTAACTCTAACCATTCTATGATTCTGCGATGATTCCATGTGCTGCTAGATGTCTGAAGTTTTGCTGGTGATACAGGATAGCTCTGCGGACATTAAAACACTGTAGTAAGTCTGGAGGTTCCCAGGCTATTTTCTGATTAAAGGCACTAACCAGATAATTTGCCTGCTTGTGGGGCTGGTTTGCAGTGTCTTTGAGATGCTATGAGCTATGATCGTGCCTTTCATTTCTTTAGGCATGAAGATGTTGATTGATGGATTTTTCCTTAATTTTATGTCTGCATTAGCATTTTTATTGCAATTAAAGCATTCAAAGGCTAAAAGTTATTTGGAAGGAATAGGATTTTGGGATACCTGGGGTGGAAGCAGAGTTTAAGGGACTTTCAATACCTGTGGCTTATGGTTAGGCTTGTGCAGATCCTTCTGTACTTTTTCCTGTTTGGACCTGCCTTCTAGTGTTAGTGTTGATGTGATTGTTTAATGGCCTTGGAATGTGGAGACCTTTTAGAGATTCCTGGAAACTGTAAAGGACAGGTTCAGGAGATGTTATCTGTCTTTTGTTAGCTAAATAAGTGAGTTTTGGCCGTGTTTCCCAGCCTGTGATAAGTACTGCTCATCTGAGAGAAATGTTCTGAAACTTTTGCAGAGGGTTTCAGCTGGAACGACTTGCCATCTCCAGCACTTGCTTCAGGCTGAGGAGGAAGGGTGTTCTGGAGATGTAGAGGAGGGAGTTCTCCGTTGCTTTGCTGGTTAATGGCTGAATATATATATATCATTGTTGAAGTTGCTGGTAGTCTTAACATATGCCAACTACATATCGCTTTAAAGGCTTTCTGTAGTGCTTGATGTGGCTCTATATCAGTAAACCCTTCAAAGCAGGAGCTTCATCTCTAGTCTCTATTTTTATGGCACCAGTGGTTATATTTGGTTTTAAGAGACATGGAAGTGGTTTCAGCTATAGCTTGCAGACATAGTAATGCATTATATAGCTCTGAATTGTTGTATTTGTAGCACATACATGCATGTATTTTAAGAAATAAAATTAAAACTAAGCAATAATAGAGAGTGTGGTTATTCCTCATAAAGATGGCATAGATGGGGAAAGAAGGAATCTCGTGGGGGGTAGGGGGTATGTTACATATTTAACTAGATTATCTAAACTTTACATAACCTGCAAGGTTGGAGTTTCTTTTCAGCGTGCATCACCTGTATGCTCTACGTGTTTTCTCTTCTGAAACCTAGTCACTCATGTTAGTTGAACAATGTGCGTTGTGTCTTATCTTAGTTAATTTGTCTGATTCCTTACTAGGGTAAAACAGACTTAGCCTCTATCTGCTTACAGCACAGCATTGGGAGGGATAAGACATAATTTTATTTTGTGTTTTGCTTCTAAGTAAAAGAGGTGCACCTATCTAGGCAGGTGAGAGTTAAAGGGATGGCAGCATTTGTTATCCAAGAATGTATAAATTTGATACAGGAAGGCTATGAGAATGAGATTATTAGCTTTCATTCATGCTTTTTTACCTGCCAGAAAATGAGTGGAATTAACAGACAGATGTATCCAAACATGTGGAGTCTTGAGTGATCCATAGCATCAAATGCCCCAGGTGCTACACATGAAGCTAAAATGGGATTCTCCTAATGTGCACAGCTGGCCCCAAGTTGTCATCAGCTTCCTGCGTGAGTTAAAAGCGTGCGCTATCTTTTCAAAATTGCTGAGCATCCTTGTCTTTTGTTGGCTTCAGAGGGAGATGTGGGTGTTGGGCATGTCTGAAAAGTAGGTCACTGGCATGTCAAGTTGAGACATATCAACTGTGCTCCAGAGGAGATTTAGTATCATTAATCTTACCTGAGTGTGGGGATACAGTGGGAGAAGTGCACTGACTCACCCAGCTTTGGATTCTGCTTGTTGCTGTACGCTTCTGTGTTTCTCAAGAGCCTGCCACTGATGTGAGTGCTAATTCAGCTGGGCGTCTGATGGGCTGGTCAAGTGTCACCGTGAAACACTGGCAGGAGGGGGATAGGTGTCATCGTGGTACACCTGCACTTTGCCACTAGCCATCTTTTTTTTTTTTCCACTAGCTATATTGTGAGAAAATTTTAGACACATGCTGTTGTAAGCAACTTTCTTGATAATTTTGAACTCTGGTCTGTGCCCTCTTTTGGGTGGGAGTTTTGTTCTCTCTCCCACGCTACAGACCTTCGAAATGTAGGTGTTGCAGTCAAGAGCTCTTCTCCTTGGTATATTCATGGGAGGTAAAAGCTTTCATAGTCAACTGAAAATTGTCAAAATCCCCCTTTTTTTTTTTTTTTACTAAACAGGCAATCTAGTCTTCTAGAAGGTGACAAAACCTAGAGGAAAAATATTTATGCCATAGGAACTTTTCTCTCTTTCTCCCTCTCTCTCTCTCTCTTTATAATACAACAGAGATCTCTGTCTTCTCCACTACCTTGTATCATCTTAAGTTCTTTTTGAACTGAGATGTCTCAGCTTCCTTGTATGGATTGCTATATAAACAGTGAGCCTGGATAGTTTGTGGTGTACGTTCATAATAGTATCTTCATCTCACATAGGGATAACTGTGCAGAGCTTGTATTGCCAGGTTTGGTTTACAGTTTGAGGTTTTTAAATGCAGATGTACACTGGAGAGGTTTTTAAATGCAGATGTGCACTTAAGCTGTTGTCCAAAGCTTGTCTCCTGGGTGTGCTAAGTAGGAGGTATTTTAGGGGGTGCAAAAAATGGATGACCATCTTGTGTAGATGAAATCTTAACTTTGTTAAACTAGTGGTAAACTAGGAATGGGAATGTGCATATATGGCAAGAAATGTGGGGATTGTCTTTTGGCATTCTGCTGATGTGCCTTCTAGCATGGAGGAGTGTGATCTTTCCACCCTTCAATATATCATATATCAAAAACAATCTTTCGCTCCTTCTGGTTTTCTTGTCCAGATCCAGAACATAAGGCATGTAACATTATAGTTCATGCCTGTGAAATACCTCTAATGGAAAGGTGGGATTCTCCACTCAGTGCTGCATCCAGGCGGGATGCGAGGAACTGCAGACCCTTGGTAAACTCTCTGGGTTTCCTTTCTGCTGTGGTGGAGTGGTAGAGAGTGATTTCTTTGCGTAGCTATGGTTTCAATATAGTGACTTTTACCTAAGCACGGGGTTATGTCACTGATGGCCACTCTGCTGTGTGTGTGGCTGTTGGTTTGCAGCAGAGGTGCAGGTGGTGTGAGAACTGATTTTGATGCTGGCTGTTTGTTTATGTTCATCGGTCCCAACCTGTAGGTTTCACACCCAGGTTATTGCAGCATGAGCAAGCAGCCCAGAAGGTGTGGATACTCTTCACAGGTGTAAAAAGACATGTCCCTGCCTGGAGGTTCTTTAAATTTTTATAAAAACATCAGTCACTGGTGAAATTGTTGAGAGAACATGAAGGAACTCTCTATGAACAGTGCAAAGGTTCGTAAGAGACCTCTTGCTGTAGATGCAATTTGTTTGCTCTGAAAGTTTTTAAACTAAATGGATGTGTTGCAACTTGATGACTGTGTTTGGAATAAAGCTCAGGGTGGAGGTTAGTGCTGGCTGTTTGAGTCAAAGAAGTGGATACTGGCAGGAGGTTTAAGAGAAGACAGGAGGTCCAAAGCTCTTGGACTCAAAAATTGTTGCAGATGTTGAAAAGTAACTGTTCCTGATTTGACTAACATGTATCCTGTTGAGATGCCAAAATCCTGGGAGTAGCACATAAAATGTTTTTCTGAGTACTTGTTGGGGATGATAAACTGTACTTAGTAACTTGTGGGAGACCTTGCAATGTATTCTCTTTTTAACCCCCTGGGGCCCTTTGTGCCACCTGGAGATGACTTGTTGAAATTTGCCAGAGTTTTTATACCCCTTACCTTACGATGTTCTCCCCTGAGTACTTAGTTAAAGATTTAAAACACGAGCATTTAGTCTTGTCTTGATGTTTGGAGCTATCCTTCAACTGCTAGCTCATGTAGGTCAATGCACAAATTGGTGCAACTCCTGCAGTTGTATGAAGTTCATGTCTTCACTGCAAGGTGGCAGCTGCAAAAATGTGATGGGACATGGTTTTGGACCACGACTTGTACAGACCCAATTTCAGCAGCACAATTAGGCATCAAAATAGAGTGGAACATGAGGTGCTTGAGCATTTTAGAGTCAGAGATGCAGTGGTTTTAACTCACCTCTGTGTCTTAGAGATTATTCTTTATGCATCATATCTTAACAAGCTGTATTTGGAATAAGAAGGGCTACTTAACACACCTTCCATTTGCCTTAGGGTAGCCTCTTTTTTCTGCCAGTTGCTGAACAGTGCTCTTGCGTTTCTGCAAGTTTCAGGATGGTGCATCCACCTCCAACATTAACCAGTTCTTGTTTTTCTTCTCGTCTTCCCTGACCCCGTCTTCATTTCGCTGGCATCTGCTTACACAGAGACCGGATCTCTCATCAGCGTGTCTTGTATCTGTCAGGCTTGGTGACCTTCCCCTGCAGCCTCTCCAGTTCTGCAGCTGAACAACGCTCCTCGCTGAGAGGAGACTGCACAATGCCACCTCTGTGTGTGCCCCGTGGCCCCTGGAAGAAAAACAAATGCTGATTATGGAATATGTGCAGTCCAGAGCCAGCGTATCAGTAAAAATGTACTGTTGCAGGAAACTTGTTGGTTTTTCTCCTAAAGCTGAAGAGGGCTAGAGGAGGCAGTGATGCTACAATGTTAAATGGTTGCAATACCTTAAACTAAAGGTGTTGCAACAGTTTTGAAGCTACCAGGCAAGTTCAGTATGGCTGGCCTTTCACTGAGGTTCACCTAGAGGACTGAACATCCCAAATAGCATGTAAAATTGTAGCACAACAGAAATACATCAGTAGCTTGTTTGAGCTACTTTATAGGATTTTGGTTACTGAGGCAGACTCATTTTTCTTTCTCTCTCTCCAGTTGCACCAGTTCCCTCATGGTGTCTCCTGACCATGGCCTGTGTTTCCCAGCAACATCTCTCAGCTATGTGATAACGTGTACTAGAGAACTGCTCAAAAGTGGCACAAGTTTTGTATAATGTTGCTCGTAACAGTATTAAGAGAGCAAATGGGAAATGAGAAAATAGGAGGGTGTAATGCAGGCACGCACTGCTCCTCTGCTTCTCTGCTCAGGAGCTCTAAAAGCTTTGTAAACGATGTGCAATGCCCTAAGAAGACAACCTGGCTTTTGCACAAGTATCTTATGTATATCACTGTGTTCTGTGCCCTGTAACCTCTCAGGCACTGGAAGACCATTTGCATTAAAGCACCCCAGAAGTCATGTCTAATTGCCTTGCCCATGGTGTTTCTGTCACATACTTGTCAAATGTGAGTTGTTTTATATAAAACTCTGCCAGTATCTGCATGTATTTGCCCGGGGATTTGATGAGAATTGTGGTATTCCCTAGTGCAGTCTGTTGCAAAGACAGGAGCAAAAAAAGCTGCAGCTGTTTCCCTTCTGCATGCGGTGAAGGAGTGATGGATGCAGCCCTGGTGCTGCAGGATGTGACAGGCTGGATGGGTCATCAGGGGAGGGGACAGGAGCGGTGGCCATGGGTTGCTGAGAACAGCCACACATGGCTCTGTTCAGCAGAGCCTTGTCCTACATAGCTCTTTTTGGGAAAGAGAAAATAAAACTTCCTCCTTTATACTTTTTGTGAGATGAAATTTGACATGCAGTAAATGGGGAAACTATAAAACAAACATCTGCACAGGAACGGCAAGTGGCCCAGCAAGCAGGTTGGATGAGTGGCTGGAGCAAGCCTGGAGAAGACAAAGGACAATTTTGTGAAAGGAGAAGCGGGAGAGGGCAAGTTTACCAGGCAGCCCTCCAGGGAGAGAGCTTTACATAATCATGAAACCATATGCATCTCTCAGGGTTCTTCATATGTCACAGTCTGTGTGCCTGATGGCTTGAAACTGTGCACAAATAAGTCAAAATAGATATTTGGCCATCAGAAAGCAGGTACAAAATTTTGCAATTTAGAGTATGCTGAAATTTTAGACAGACAAAATACAGCCTTCATCCTCATAAGAGGAAGAACAGTTGTGGGGATTGGGTTAAAAAAAAAATGGTGTTTTAATTTTTCTCTTAGTCAGTCTGCAGGAAATAGCATTGTGTAACTAACCTTGGCCAGACTTTGAACATATGGGCTTTGCTTGTCATACCATGTGTATTCACCACTTAAATTAAGTTTTTCAGGGAACTCTTAAGGTTTTGAGCACCGAATCGAAGGCGATGCCAAAGCACAGTTCTGGGTAGAAGAGCACTGCTGTTCTGCTGCCAAGTTTACTGAGAAGTTTGATCTAAAGCTGTCTTTTTTTTCTCCAAATCCTGTACTGTTCCCTCTTACTATGAGGTAAAAGATCGATGTTCTTAGCAGGTTTTTGAAATAACAGTAGTGATCGATCAGCCCCAGAAGGCAATGCTTTTGACCTTTACAAGCCTGTAATAGCAGTTTCCTTAGGAGTTGAGTCCTGTGGAGAGAAATCTGAGAGAAGTCTGTCCTAATGTGAATTGGCCTATTTTGCCACCAGGTTGAATTATCTAGATTAGAATTATCTGGATTCAGGTGATAGAGCAGATACAGTGCCCTGCCTTGAAGGGATATGGAGGGAAGATTCTTGCCTATGTTTAGAACATGACAGATAATGAGATTTTGCACCTCCAGCAGTTAGTGAAAATTTGATAAATTTACCGCCAGCTTCAAATTCATTTATAATAGCAAATAAAAGCTTAATTGTATTCTTAAGCAGGTGGTGCATCTGCCTTATGGAGTACTTTAGGGTCTTAAAGTAAACAGCTTTTTCTTTTTTTCTTTTAAAGCTTTAGCAAGGTCTAATCATGAGATGGTACTAAAGCTTTGACTTTAGCTTAAAAGGTATAGTGAAAACATAATTACATTTATGCAAGCTAATGCATGCTAGACAATGGGAGATGAGAGAGGGTTTTGGTGTTGGTTCAGATAAGTGGCACGTACCCTTTCTCCTGCTATAATGGTTTCCAGATTTAGATGTATAGGTATCAACAGTCTCTGACTTTCATACTATCTAGCTTATCCATGGCTTGGAATAAAAAAAAAAGATATATGCAGTGACTGAAAGAGGAAATACAGTAGGTTTATTGTGATGCAAGATAAGATGAAGCAGGAGACCATTGAAAATTGGTCTGTTTTGTTGCCTGCCTTCTTGTTGCTGTTAGCCTTTCTGAAGCAGAACAGCAAAGCTTATCTTATAGACATCTCCTCTGATTTGGATGCTTCTCTGAGAATATGCACGCTGTGGTTTCTTCCCTTCTAAATGTTGGCTGAATATATTGTTAAACTCAAAATGCTGTAAGGCATTTGCCTATATATGTCTTTCTGGGCCAGTTTATTACACAAAGATCTGGAAGAGATACTTCATTTAAAACAGTAGCCTCTTATCTCTCTGAAGAGACAGGTCCTTATTAAGTATTTTGCCCCCTTTATGTATGTTGGAACCTTCAGGAATCTCAATGCCATGAAACTGGAAACGATGGCTTAGATTTTATTTGTAACTAGTTTGCACCCATTTTGCTTATGTGCTGAATTATCCTCACTTTAAATGTTTTCCTCTTGATACTTAGTGTTATTAAGCTGTATCTTCTCACTCCCCTACTCCATCCCTGTTTTCCTGTTTGATAGAAGAAAATTCTGTCCTGCTCTAGCAAAACACAGAGCTGTGAGGAGGATGTGGGCTACGGAGTCAACCAACGAGTGGTTCAAATTGACATTGCAGAGGCCTCGTGTTTTGCAGTAGCCTGTGCATGGCATAGGATGAAAGACCAATTCCTCTTCTGCCATTACTGGAAGCCCAGTAGAACATCTCAAGCCTGTGCTGCTCTCCAACATCAGTCACACAGCCCTTGTGCCTGCTCTTGTCCTGCTGGTCCCATTGCTTCAATCACCCGTGGCACAGGAGTCCTTGGTCAGGCAGTGGCTTCAGTGTAACTTGCTTTCTGCCAGCCAGAAGTCCAAGGGGAGGTGGAAGGACCTTTGCTGAAGAGCCCTGCATTGGCTTCCACAGCTGAAGGATTGTTTCTAGTTTGCTGTGGTAAAGTTTTTCTTCTTTGGTAATGGTTTGCTTCTGCCTGTACTGAAAGCAAAAGGTCAAAATAGAGCAGTATGGTAGGTGCTAATGGGGGAACAGAGGACTAAAGCTGGCCCAACGTGAATTGTGCTGAGGGAGTGAGGTGAGAAGGTAATGTATCCATCAAGTCAAAATTGACACCTTTGGCTTTATTGTACCCTAAGCTTGGACTGAAGTTATTTAATGACTGGAATGAAAAAGTTGATGCTTTTTGCTGCAGTGAAATTATGCATTTTATTCTGTCCACTGAGCACTATTTTATGTCCTATTCAGTCAGAATAACTATAATTAAGCTGCAAAAGTGTGTGTCAGGTGTATCAGAGCCTTGCCTTAGAAGCTGAGGCTTTTAGCACTATCCTATGAGCAAAAGCCTGTCTGATATTACCTCATGTTTTCTAGGTTGTGTTGCATCTGAAGTCAGGAGCAATAGGAGTTTTTGAGACTGCAGTGGCTGCCGTTACCAGCTAAAAGTGGACGTATGCTGGATTTCTCCAGGCAGGAGAGAGCAAGGGAAGAAGCAAGCTTAAGAGTATCAACTGCGGTGGGTGGTAGACCACTGTACTTGGCACAGCGTGTTACGTAGCAGTGGCTGGTTACACAATCTATAGGCAATAATCCATTTCCAAAGAAGAGCGCAGTCTTTTTCCCTCAGGAAGTGAATCGGACTTCATAAACAAATCTCTTCTCGCTAACCTCTGCAACTGCCAGTAAATTAGTGGGAATATATAAATCCATCATCATAGTTTCAAAATATCAACTAGTAAGTGATCCTGCTGGACTTAGCAGGGGCATCAGCTCAGACCCTTACAAACACTTACAGAACTTTTAGGTTCATGTCTTGATTCCTGTTGCTGCTACATATATTTGTAGGCAAAAAGCAAAAGCACGTACAATTTTGGAGAGGGTGCTGTGTTGCTTGGAGTCCCGTGGTTGCCTGAGCTGTGAAGCACTGGCAGATGAGAAGCCCTGTTGAGTGTGGTGGGCTGTTGCAGACATGGCTTCAGCCCTGCTGCAGGCAAGGTCTCTGCACAGCTGCAGACGTTGCTCTGGGGGACATTTGGGATCTCTGCTGATTGGCCCTTCATCTTCTCCGCTGTACACTATGGTTGCTTGTATGGTGAGGGAGCACAGGACCAGCAGGAAGGCAGGAAATCCCACAGTAGTTTGTGCTGCCACTTCAGTTCCAAAGTTAATTTTGTAGTGAAAGATTAAAAGCAAAGGTAGATTTATTTGTTAAACAAGGAATGCTATAAATGCTGGTGGTTCTGGTCCTTAGGTTTCCAGCAGTTAACTTTTCCTCAAATACTGTGGCTGTCCAATATTAGATATCAGAGAAAGCGGTAGGAAAAGGGAGTTATGAATGGACTGATTGTTTAAAAAAAAAATTACATGCTGTAGTGCCAGAAAATGCATGAACTTTATCTGAATTCTGAAAGCTTCTATGATTTAGGGTATTTGTACTCTTCTTTCCCTCCTCCCCAGGAGGTTCTTTGGTAGGTAAGAGATAAGCTTGGTGAGGTGTTCCTTAATACGTTTTCATTAACAGGAAACCAAGGCAAGAAGTCTCCATCCCTGACTAGTTTAATCCACAGCATCCTTTTGGTCACAGCTTGTATTCGTCCTTCTAAAAGCCTGATGACTTATGAACTCTTTTTTGAGGAATCAGGAATGAACATCGTTGCCTGCTTTTTACAAGGTGTGAACACATCTGAATGAACAACCCAAGAACTGCAAAGGTTGAGGTGACCAGCAGGAGGCTTGGATAAACCTAACAAATGGGTTCGTTTGCCTCGGTCAGTGTCTCCCATGGTCTTTCCTTTGCTCTAAAACTAAGATTATGTTTGTGTGTACTTTTTGACATGAACAGGCATTTTTACATAAAGAGACACATTCTTTTAGAAACAAGTGTAATTTTTATTCAGCTCTAATCACAAAACTCTGACTATTAACTATGTAGGTAAGTGTTTTGTGTACAAAGTCACGTGGGAGAAGTAGATAAATAACCATTTTGACAAAAATTCTGGATGTGGGTAAAGCAAATGACATGGGTAATTGTGTAACGATCTCTGTTCAAGTGTTTTGCATGTGGATTAAAAAGAGCAAACAGTGATTTCAGAGGGTGGTGTGTATGCATGTATTGACACCTCGGACTCAATGGTATTCTTCCAGAACTAAAAGGTACTCCCTGTGTTTGCAGGCAGGCCCCTATTTTGAAAGCCAGCCATTGTGATAACTCTGAAGCATTATCCTGACAGTGGTCATCTTTTTGTTTTCAGCTTGATTTCCCTTCGTGGTGGATTCTAGTTAAGCTAGAAATTGCTGTTTATTCAGTTGCTGGCCAATGCCTTTACACCAACCTCAGGCTAATAAAAACAAAGGAGGGAAAGTGGGGAAATATGGATCACCTTGAGATATTATTGTGGTGTACAACGTGACAAGAAAGGAAAGCTCTTGTGAGCAGAAACAGCAAACCCCTTGTTGTTCCAACTTTCCAATTCTTCTAAACAAGCCCTGTATTGCACAGGGTGGTGTATGTAGGGCAGACTTCAGTGGGATCAATATTGTTCCTTTTTTCAACGACTGCATGAACCAGCTGGGAAAAACAGGCGGCCGAACGCAGGGCCACTTGCTGTAATGACTGTATTTCTAACAAATTAAGTAGTGTGAGGGCATGTATTCAGGCACAGAGATCTGGCTGGCTGTGCTGTATGGTTGCTGGTACCAGGCACTATTCTTACCATGAGCCAATTTGCACAGAGTCAAACAATCCCCAGCCAGGATCTGGGAGTCAGCTTGGACCGAGGACCATTGCCAGCCTGGATGCAGCTGCTGTTTATGTCTATGCCATGTGGCCTTTCTGCCAGAGACTGGTCCCAGGCCTGTAATTTAGTAATCCAGGTGTGTGGCTGACCCGCTGGTGGGAAGTCAGATTGCCTATGGGAAATTTGCTCTGTGATTTAAAAAAAAAACATAAAACATACCAAAACCAAACCAAGCTGGTGGTTTAAACAGGACACAGCCCTTAAAGCTGGTCTGCCTGTAAGCGTTTCTGCTGGTTTGAGATCTGTAACAACAAGTTTAATAAAAAGCCTGAATCTGAGACCAAAAATAGTTTGAGATTCTTAAGACTAACTTCAGCCAGATGTCCAGGGGAGTGTAGGTCTCCCAGGGCTGCTACGCTGAGCAGAAGTGCATGTGCTGCCAAATTCCTGTGTGCAACATCAGCCAGTGACCCATGAGGCTGCAGCCAGGGTTGGAACCCAGCTGGAGCACTGAGGTGGCCCTCATGGCCTCTCTTGCCAAGTCCTGTGGTCAGACTCCTGTCTTCACTTGCGGCACCACCATAGGCCCAAGCATCGGACCTGTAACCTGTGTAAGTACATGTCATGTTCCTCAACAGCCATCAAGATAATTTGTCTCCATGAGCCTTTGCTTCTGACACCCAGGGAAGTATCTTTGGTTTGAGCAGAGCATTGCTCCATCATGTCCTGTAGGTCTGGGAGACTGGACACAGGTGCTTCTTTACACGCCAGTTCATTCCCTGCTGACACCATCCTAGGGTGACATCCTTCCAGTGGGCTTGGTGTCATTGCAGCTGCACTGGGGCTGCTCCATGTGTTGCCAGAGCCCGAGCTTCGCTTCTGATAAGTGTGATGGTCTCTCCATGGTTTCAGGCCAAGGGAAAGCTTTGGTTCTATATTTTTGAAGTCACAAAGCAGCACTAAGCTGTAGTAATGCCCAATTTTCAAATACAAACCCTTTGAAATACATATGCAGTTGGGTGTTGCAGGCTGAAAGAGAGAATTCTTCATTGAGGTGATCCAAATGTAGAGCAAAGCTTGGAGAAGATCAAGGAAGTCCAGAGGCCCTCTACAGGGAGGCTTTACCTAAGATTTTTCAAAGATGAAAAGATATTCAGTCATAAAAATGACATTTCTGCTTCTTTCAGTTCGTAAAATACTTGAAATAAATTGGGCATAGAGTTGCCACAGACCTTACTCCAAACATTGTTTTCCACCCATACACCTTTTCATGTAACCAAGGTTTCAAGATCTTTGGTGTTGCTGTCGGATGACTACAGAAAACTCTAATAGGATATGAAGGTTGTATTATAGCTTCGAGGTGGACAGAAGATAAGAAACTTTCTTTTCCTAGTAGAACTGGTGGTACCACAAAGGAATCAAGAAGAGAAAGTGTGCTACTTCAGTAGCTTATGTACCTCAAGCATAGAAAGCTTGAGGTACAATAATTAAATTAATTTTTCAAAGCACATTTGCAATAGAAAAGACACTACAGCTAGAGATGCTTGTTCTGTAATTATTGTATAGGTCTTTTTGCCTTGTCCAATTTGCCTGCCACTGACAATGTAACTGGAATTACAGATGTTGTTAGGGCAACAACAGTTGTAGAGAGAAAGTCTCTCTTCTGTAGTCTTACAAAGCGTATTTTTCTACAAGCTGTTTCCATTTGGGTATCTGGTTGAGGATTTGCATTATATTTATTTCAGTCCTTTTTTTTTTTTTTTTTCCTCTTTACCCACTGATGTGGGAACACCAATGTATCTCCCATTAGGAAGAAGTAGTAGTTTGCTTTTGCAAACATTGAAACCAACCGTGATAATATATCCTACTGCTGTGTTAAGAGTTTTGCTGCTGACCTCATCGTGAGCAGGATCAGAGCGCTTCAGAAGCACAGCTGATATTTGCATTACTGGAGCAGTGCATCTACAGCTGCTGCAGCAGATAGAAGGATGATAGGCATCCTTTAGCTGCCACTGACACACTAATTGGGATGGGGCAGTGGTGGAGTCAGAAACTACATGGTGGATGTAGCGTTGTTGTTCTGACACTCTTTGGCATGGTGCTGCCCTGTGGCAGTTGCATTCTCCTCCTCCTGAGCTTGGCACAAGTTGCTGAGCCAGGATTTGTGTCTTGGTGCCAGGCTTTCCAGTGGTGAGGAGTGTTGGGCTTTCCTCATCTTCCACGGTGTGTTACCGTTCCCTCCTGGATTGTGAGGGAATTTATATATTCTAGTTTGGGTTTCTTGCATGGAATGTCTTGCCTTTATGTTTACTGCTTTTCTGTGAAAAGTTTCTTGTTTAGTTTTTAATATCACTTTAACTGTTCCCAGGATGGTTGGTCTGAAATTATCCTCTAGTATGGCTCCTCTGATACTAAGGAAATTGTGTCAGATTATTTTAGCCCAGCTCTTAAATTGATACAAGATTATGATTGCCTTCTTAAGGTCCAAGACCAGAGGATCAAGAAAGAAACAAGATTTCCATAGAATGTGTACCTTGAATGCCCAGGACATAAAGGTTTTACAACAGTCTTTATAGTATTTTTCTGCAGAATCTGCTGCTTTTGCTGAACCACAAGATTGCACTTTCTCACTCTGGACCCAAATAGAAATTCTGCTTGGCCTCCATTGCATCAAATTTTATGGCAAAAGCAATTTTAACCAGATACTGAGAGGCAGATTTTGGAGTCAAACTTAAATTATGAATAGCTATCAATTATGCAGAAGTAACATGGAAATAAACAGAACAAGATGTCTAACTTGGCTCCCCTTCCTCCTATGCAACTAAATTGATACTGTTTCCTGAAATCACAGATCAGAGTGACGCTGGTGTTGCCATTTGGCAATGTATTATGGTTATGTATTATCTGAGAACAATTAGGCAATTGGGGGGAAAAAATCAATTGCCCAAGCTGAAAGTATAAATTGAAAGTTTCATTGTAGAGGGTGGGAATGTATGATTATCCATCCTGCTTTGCAGAGAAATTTAATTCTTGTTCAGTTGGTGTGTATCTGGTCTCGATGTTATGTTTTTAACTGCTGCTGGAGGTAACTGCTGCAGCTTTGATAAGTTTCTATAGTTAGTTACTGTTGTAAGAACTTAGCAGGTACAGTTGGGTTCTGAATCTCCTGGGGAGAAAATGACCGGGCTAATGCCCATCCTGCCAGGTGATCCAGATCAACTGTTAATTTAATTATTGCCCCTTGCCCAAATGTTTGATTTTGGGGAGGGTGGTGTCAATCCCTGCAATCTCAAGAGATCTTACAGCCTGATTTGTCCTCCTCATTGAGTGATCTTACAGCTAAGCTGTTATGGAGTAAAAATTGGTGTCATAAGGTGAGCATTTGGGATCCAGGTGCTTATGCAGTCCAAATTACGATGGCAGGAGTGTGTCCTGTCTGGAGAGTATGGGCGTTTTCACACATCTATTTGGCATTTTGCATTGATAAGCTTGAACTGCCATATTTAATGAAAGTCCCCTCTTTGAGTACCTACCTCTTTAGTGGAGCAATGCTTCCGGACCCGGGCACTTACCTTGGACCTACTGGTGTTTTTTATCCCTGTCCTTAAGCTCTCTGGTGAAGCTGGGTCACGGCACTGCTTTCTCTACCTGGCTAGGTTTGGTTTGGAAGGATCTCAAACATCTGGTTTTTTTAATTTTGACTAATAGTAATATTTTGTAAATATTCTGTCAATAGGACCTAGTTTGATTCCATTTGTGTGTTTACTTATTGAAAAGCTAAGCTTCTTTAGGGAAAAAAAAAAAAAGAAGTTTTACTCTTTAGGCTTGGTAGTAACTTGACTCAAGTTGGGGAGGGAACAAGAGGAGAAACTTGCAAAGAGTCAGTGTTGAGACTTGAAGCTTTCCATGAGCACTGCATAGAAAAGCGATTGAAGTTAAGCTTTTTCTCTCCATGAAAAAATGTACAGTGAAAGTGTATTATTTCAAGTACAAACTTTGCAGTATGATGAAAAAGACCACTTGAAACCGAATTCAGATAATCTACTTTGGTCATATGACTTCCTTTTTCAAACTATCGTATGTTTTCCTCTATGGTTATTTTGCAGTGGTAGATAATGAACTCTTGTTTGCCTTAAATGGAAAAAAAAAAAATAATTATCCCATTAACAGGAAATTGATAACAGCCTAATGAATGTAGTGTCCCAAGTAGCAGAGCAAGAGCGTCCTATCTGTGAGGTACCAAGGTAAGTGCAAGTGCACTCTCTGGAGAAGCCTTCATGTAGGAAATACTACCCACGATAGATATTTGGAGGTTACACACAGGGTAATAGTTGTCTAGTGCAGCTGGAAGTGTTTTCATTACCATGTCTGACACCACCTCAGTGCTTCATAAATGTAAAATGTGAAGCTGGGTTTGGACTGACCTCATTCACAGACTTCTTGATACCCCAGTAACTGGGATGTGTGGAGAGTCTTGGGGTTTGAAGGGCTTGTCTTCAGCCTGTTGCCTCAATTTGGGTATATTATTACTGAAATACTGTGCTGTTTCAGTTTTCTTCTCTAGGGGTTATAGAACCAGCTGCTCGCTGCTGTCCTTACTGCAGGCTTTGTATCATTCATACTTTATAGCCTGTTCCCTACTACTTATTCTTCCCATTCATGTTTTATCTGTAATGCAACTCCTCTCAACTCGCTCTCTTCTGTCCTCACCTTCCTGTTCATTCTTTTGGTGACCCCGTCTTTTCAATTAGAAATTCAAAAAAGGACAGCTGCCTCCTTCCTGCATGAACTCTTGGAGCAGCCGCACATCCTTGCTAATGCTGACTGCTGTTAAATACCAGTATCAAGCAGTCATCTGCTGTGAAAGTCAAAATGGGGCAGCTTGGATTGGGGAAACTACTGGCACCAGTGATCTAATTAAAACCCCCTTGAGCACTGGTGATGTGAAAGGTGTTTAGCGTGTTTAGCAATTTTTGTTTGCCAAATGTTGCCTCCTGAAAACCAGTTTATTAATCGATTTATTTTTTTTTAGCATGTTCCAATATTATTAAAAAGCATTGAATTGTTCTGAGTAATTGAGAGACAGTGAATGTGTGATGTCTTTCAGGCAATGGGGAGTGGACTGGGATACTACAAGCAGTAGAGAAATTGAAACCAAATGAGAAGAGATTCTTTCTTTTGCAGTGAGGTGGAGGGAATGGCAATATTTGCCTTTGCCTCATCACTTCAAAGACATGCTTGACTTAGTGAGGAAAGAGACAACAGCTGCTTGAGCAGGTATGTGGGCTACCTTGGCAGTTGCTTGAGGGTACACAAATGCTGAAGGCTTACTACTGCCAAGGAGAGGTGACCTTGGTAGCCTGGTATCTACTGGTTAATGGGTGTTTCTGAAAACAGGACTGGGATGCAGAGGGAATATCTGCACCTTTCTCCTCCCCCCCCACCCCTGGCCCCATCAGAAGCTTATGTTCTTGCCAATAGCATGAGTATTTTTAAAAGGCCAAGTCTATCAGGACTTGTAAATCACTGTCAGCCCTTGATGAACCAGAGTGCTTGGAGCCAGAACTCTGGGGAGAGAAATAGCATGGTTGAAATGTGCATACAGTTGAAGGGTGCCAGAGGAGCAGACAGTGTGGGATGACTGGGAGAACTGATGGGAGTACAGAAAAATGTCTCTAAGCTTTTAAGTGTATGATTTGGAAGTAGACTACTGGACTGTCTGCTTTGGTTCCTATGTCTTAAGCAGGGTTACTGGCTGACCACTGGGAAAGTTGAGGTGTGATCCCCGGTGTTCAGTGGCATCTAATTAGCTGCCATACCAGGAGCCTTTGTTTCCCTCTACAGAAATATTTTCCTTTTGAAAGTTTGATTAAACAAAACTATTAAATGCTCTGGTACATTAAAAAAAAAAAAAAGTCAATGGGAAAAGCAAAGACAAACCTTGGTCTTTCAGACTTACGTGAATGAAGCAAGTATTTTAATGGTGCAGGGCCAGGGGGCAAAAACGCTTTTGTGAAATCATCTGGTTGTTGCATTTCTAAGAGCCTTTGTTAGCTTGCATTTATTTATACTGTGCAGCACAGATGATGAAAATTTGTGTGTATTTCCAAAACAAACCTTTTGTTCACTACAATGTTCAAGGTCATAACTGTTCTGGGTCTTTCTTGTAAACCTGCTCTTCCTGTTTATTGGTATTATTTAGAGCAAGCGGTCCAGCTGATCTGTTTTAGGGGCCCAGACCTTGTCCACAGGACAGCTCTGTCTAATCTCTTCTCCCTCTTCCCCTCCAACTGGAATAAAAATTGATTATAAAAATTGTTACCTGATGCTGGCCTCTGAGTAAATTATTAAATGCCCTCTATGTGTGCTGCCTCCCTCCAGAGGGCTCAGTAGTTGGGACATCTCTGAATTAAGTAAACTGCTTAATCTGCTGCAGATTGTTAATGATTTACATTTCTTGATAACCGCTCACAAATTGTGTCTATCCCTCCAAAGCTCACTATGTGTGTTTGATAAGAAGACACGATATGATTTGTGTTAGATATGACATGTGCAAGAACCTGACTGGACTGTCAGGTCATTCCACCTGGATGTTTTCAGCGTGCCTCAGATGCCAGAACGGGAGAGTGGGAGGAGGAACTGCTTGACACAGCAGAACACACGTGGATTTTGAAACCAAAAGAGTGGGGTTTAGTTAGTGGGAAGCGTATCTCATGGCTGGAGGTAACTGGATGTATCATCTCAGCCTTTTTGCATAGTAGCTTAACTGTCTGCAAGGAAAGCTGTTCCTCCCCTCCCTGCCCTCTGCGTAAGAAGCAATCCTGTCTGACCTGTGAAGAGCTGAGCCAGAATTACAGACTGATTTACCGCTTCAGGCAGTGGTGAGCCTGCAAGGCAGCCGGATCATAGAGGACCCTTCCCCTATTTACTGCCTTTACCCATCTCAGCTTGTCTTTTTCCTGGCAGATGCTGTGATCTGATTTTATGCTTTTAACTAATAGCACAAGGATTTACTTGCTCAATGGGTGGTCTCTAGCTGTCTTCTGTCTTACATTACCATTTAAAATCTTGTGTCCTCTGCCAAGGTCAGTGATAGATCTAGTCTGCTTCATTCTGCTGCCATCCTTTGCTTTCAACGGCCCTCAAATAGCCCAAAGTCATTACTTCAGACACCTCCTTCTCACTGTCCATGCCTATGCTAACTAGTAGCCTCATGCTGGAAGGCAACGTGTCAGGATTAAGTGGTGTGGCACAAGCTGTGTTCATGTGCCCCTCTGCTCGTAACTCAGGTCATTAGGAAAATATTACTTGACTAAGAGAGGTGATTTGTGATTTCAGTTAGCACCAAGTTATCCTCTCCTGAAAAGAAACCATACAAATCATCCTCTTGTTACTAGTAGAATAGCTTAGTCTCTCCACATCTTTACACTCCTTCAACGAGGATTGACTGATTTGTTAATAGTAGTGACAGGCACAGCACCACCCTGACTGTGATAGGGATGGGTGGTACAGTGCTTACACTCAGCATACACTGTCTCTGATGGTGTAGAACATTGGATGATGTGCTCTTCGTACCTGCTGTGCTGCTGTTGTAGGCCAGCTCTGTGATACATGTTATAAAATGGTTTGCATCTGCTGTAATCTCCATATCTGTCAGTATTTTTTTAATGTGAGTTCAGGAATCCGTACCTGTCTGAATTTGGACAGGCTGGTGCAGGAGCTTATTGAAAGGAAGGTCTCTGGTAGGGAATCCTGTCTTTATTCAGGATGGGGAAAGCTGATCAGCTTTTTTCAGTGAATGTGTACAGTTGCTCAGTAGTTAAATCAGCAATGACGTAAAGTCCTGATGTAAAGTCCTTGCTTTGAAAGCACTCTGCCTAAAATCCCTGATTTCTGTGAATATATAAATATTAAGATGTTTATTGCGATCACCGTGCCTAATAGCATGACCTAGTAAGAACTTACTACTTTTGAACTCCGGGATGTTGCCTTTTGTATTATCCTGGAATAAGATTTTAATGTGAGGGATTGCAAAACAAAGAGGCAGATCTTTAGAGCTGATTTTTTTTATTTTTTTTTCTCCTCAAGACCTCAAATCTGCTTGTTCCAAGATCAGACTGATACTTCCTCTATGAATGGCAGCAATAAAGATCTAGAGAATGCAAGCTGAGACAGCATCTGGACAGGAATTGCAGAGAACTCGTCTTGTAACCCTCTAGAGAAAAATAGGTCTGTGCAATAAGCTACTAACAAGGTGCCAGCAAAGGGTTTCTAATAATGTTTGATGCTTTTGCCATTAACTGGAAGCTGTCTCTTCTTGCAAAGCAGCAGCTACCTATAAGGCAATGACAAGATAAATAAACAGGAGCAGCTACAGGTTTTATTGGTTTAGTGGATGGGTAGCCGTCACCTAAGCAGTGGCCTCCTGTCACACACAATTCCAACAGACATCCTTGCAAAGCTGCACTGTATTCACATATTCAAATAATGTATTTTTCCATACCTGAGGAGGGAGTTGGTTGTGTCCTCCCTATGCTTATGTAATAAATGTGGCTTTCCTGTCCTGTCTTCATAAGGAGAAAGTGTGTTGTGTACCTTCAAGGTTTTCCCTGGCCTGAGATTGCCTCTGCCTATTGCTCTCCTTTATCATTTTCTTTCTACCTCTCTTTGCCAGGAACATGTGGTTCTGGGATTGCCCCTAGAAGCTGTAGCTGGCGAATCCTCTCCTCCCTCCCCTACCAGTACAGTCTGCCTCAAATTAGCAGATAAGCTGATTGGGTTTGGAGAGATGCAAAGAGCTGCAGGAGAACATTGTAAGTGGACAGCAATGTATCACAGAGAGAATCTAGTATTGATAAATATACATTTTTCTCTCATATGTATTTTGTAAGTTTCTAAACCATGCTGGTGTGAATAAAAAACATGTAAAGCTGCTGCCAAATAAACAAACATTGCTAGGGAACGTACGGGGGGAAGATGGATAAAGAAAAGAATGATAATGCTCTTATAATTTAGCAGGTTTGTCTGTGTCTGGATTGAGACTGCATTTAGTACAGAAGATGCCAGTTCAGACAGAATATTGTCTCATTAGAGGGACTGGAAGACAGGTAAGGAGAACAAAACACACAAACAGCTTTCCAAAGAGACTGAAATGATTGGTTACCTTAAAGAGGAAGCATGTAAGAAATGCTAGGAGTATACACAGGAACTAACCAGGAAAGAAAGTAGAGACAACAGAAACTTCTAGCCTTGTAACACAAGAGCAAGAGGATGTTGCAATTAGCAATTATCTATCTTAAAGATTATAGAATAAAATTAGCACAGTGTGAAGTTAGATGCTGAAGAATGGGAAAGATATAACGAAGCTATATGAAAGAAGTAACTGGATGTGAAGAGAAACTATATGTTTGAGATTAATTTTTTAAATTATGAAACAAAGTTTAGGATACGATGTTCAGTCTTGTGATACAGGTTTGAAAACTGTCTCTATTCATTTGTGTTGTTTTCCATCTCCCTACACAACCCCCACAGTAATGCAGAGGTGACAAACTGACTGTCTTGTGAGCCCTTGAAATGCCAGATCACCTCTAAATTACAGAATCAGAGGTTTGGGCTTTGCTGGCACCTCACAACATGTTCCTCACTATGAGTGATAAGAAGAAATCTGAGATCCCTTGGTAAGACATTTCAGGACTGCAGCTGAAGAGCAGACCTTTCAGGACGGGGTTGGGTTTTCATCACTTTGCCCTCCTTTCTTCGTCCCTTTTTGCTGGCACTGAAGCTGCTGGGCTTGCTGCTTTCCTTCCCAGAGAGTACCGTGAGTCCTCAGCCCAAGTTGTCCTGCAGGATCAGAACAAGAGTGGCTTCTTGCCTCCTCTAGCAAAGCAAAGCAGGTAGAATTGGGTTTGTGCGAGGACAGTGAAAATCTCTCTGAGTCAGGCTTCCCTGAGAGGAAAATAGCAACGAGGAGAAAAGCTGAGGGAACATTTTATCACCCATGAATCATTGTTAAAGTTCAATGGTAAACTGGAGGAACTGGAAATGGGATTCCTCTGCAGAAAGTCCTTCTCAAAGGAGAGCATTTCCAGAGGCATCTTGGTGTGGTGCAGAGCACGCAGATACATTCCAAGTAGAAGTGTTTGCTGTCTTTGGAAAAACAGTGCCATAATTGTTCATCAACATTTGAAATACAAAAGGCTATCTGTTCTTAGAGAGGGTGTTTCAATAAGCATTCAACATCTACAGCCACACGTGACGAGATGGTTGTGCTATTTGTTGGCTGAAGAACTTACCTATACCATACGGGTATGAGGGTTGGGTTTGGTTTAAGTTTGGTGGGTTTTGGTTTTTTTCACGAAGAACAAAACCAGAGAAAAATAATTAAAGTGAAATTTCATATAGCGACAGAAATAGATGTGTAAATTGAGAGGTAACACCTTTATGGTAATTGTGCAGATGTTAGAACTTAACAGCTGCTTGCTTGGAAAGGGGTTCATTTGCATCAAGATATGATTAATGCTCTTCTCAAAATCCAAAAAACAGGTTTTCCTCTACAACTTTGTGTTGCATGAATTAAATGTTAGGTGCTTTCTGACTGAGTGCCATAAGTATACTGTCAGCGGAAAATACCACTTTTACAGGTTGTGCATGCTCCTGCCTTTTTGTAGCTAGAACCCTATTTTCCTTACACTAGGATATCTGCAATGAGTGGGTAAACTGTTTAATACATCGAATACCCTCCAAGAAGCAGTGAAGTAGTTAATGATTTAATTTAGTCTTTTGCAATGGATGATGCAGATGACTTGCATCTAGAAATTAAAATGCTGAGAGAGAGCATCATCCTATGGATGTGGAAATGTGGGTTCCTTCCCCCACAGTAAAGGCATAATTTACTAGATGCTGCACTGTTTAGTTAACCGAGGAAAACATTTATATGAAAAATAAATTGAGGCCTAAGGGTATGACTGTTTGAGCCAGGACCTCTTGTCTTCCTCCATATCCCTTTATTACTTGGAGGGTTTTCTCTTTTGCATTCATCTCTCCTCCCAGGTGCTGTGCTGTTTTCTTACTGATGTCATGGTATTATTTCAGAGCAAATTGGGAAAGAAGAGTAAAGCTGAAAAAGTTCTTTCTGTCCCAGCATAGCATTTGTGTTTGTTGTAAATTCCAGCTAGGGACATAATTTAGTGCTTGGGGTCAAATAAAAATCTTTTTCTGTAAATTAACCTGTATAGGAATATAATTTCTAACAAATGTCATGCTGGTGGTATGTGTATTGAAAATAGATATGTCCAGATTTCACTTCATAGCTTCAAAAGCATAAGCTCACTTTTTCATCTGTTGAGTAATTAATTCATTTTTATGCAGAGTGAAGCATGCATAACTTAAAAATTATCACTAACTTAGTTGATAGTCCATAGTAGTTTTGGGAAAAAAAAATGTTATGTTCTTCTGGACAGCTATTCCTACTGGGCAGCTGGAAGCAGGCTGGTGACCTGGTAGGTTCTTGCTTTTCACCTTTGCTACATGGACAATTTAGAGGGGAGCTGGAGGGTTGCTTTCTTGCAAATTGTTGATCCAGTAGGTATTTTTAGCATGGTTCCACTGAGTCACTTATTGCATAGCAGGCCTGTATTTTAATCTAATGAGGATCTTTCTAATAACTTCCATTACTGAAACATTTGAATGTGGGAAGGAGGTGAAAGTAATTGGGTTGCAATAATTAAATCATCCAATGCGATTACCTTCAAAAGGTTGTCCATTTATGCTTCCTGAATGCAAACGGGAATCGATCAGTACAAGAAGCACCAAAGCTGCATCTGTTCTGGAAGCACATTTGGTGGGGTGTAGGCGGGTGAGGTCTGTGGGCAAGAGAGAGAGATGAAGATCATTTTATTACCCCAAAGCTCTGTAAGGAAGACTGATGCACAGGCCTTAATGAGGGAGTTAATTTTGAAACTTTGCATGAAAAAAAATCCTAGCATGATATAACACTCATTGTTTAATAATTTCCAAAGCTGTAGGTTGATGCTCTCTGAGAACTCCAGCCCTGCATCTACCTGCATTTGCAGATAAAATTAGCCTCCCTACAGCATTTATGCTGGAATGTGGTGTACTCAACTGCACTGCTTCATATGCTACATGATGAGCAGTGCTTTTGTGGAGCTGCTGAAGACCTGAGGCAGCTCAGCTCTCTGAACCTTGTGTTAGTAACCTCAAGGTAACACCGTATTTTTCTGCGGTTGTGACTTCTGGTTCATTTTTTGTTGTTGTTCTATCTTTACTTGCCCCAAGTTTCTGCAGAGGGAAGTGATCAGAATCTGATTTTGGTCCCATGCCTGAACAGCAGAGCATGCACTGCTCCCAGGCATATGTGCTCGGGTAACTGGAAAAATCACTGAACTGCATTGCTCATTGTCCAGAAAACTGAAAAATGGGTGGAAAGTGTTTCACAGCTGAGTAGTAAAACTGTCATGTCACTATCATTTGGGTTTGAGTCATTAAAATCCATTTCTCCTGAGATTGTCTCCTATGAATCTTTTGTTTTCTAGTCACTTCCCACAAAATACCCAAAAAGCCCTCTATGTAAACCAAAACTGTGTTAAATAAAGTGGTGTCTCTTTCTCTTAGGTCTAAGTACCCCTGATGATTGTAACAGTTTTTGCCTGACAAACCCATGCAATTCTATAGCTGCATATAGCCTATCAAGACTTTGACATTTTCCCTATTATGCAATATTCATTTGCATTTAGTTTACGGCAGCATGAATTAAATGAGGAAATAACTTATAAAGCATGGTATGAGTTAGGATGTTGCATAAGCTCTGTGTGAAAAATTCCTGCCTTTCAGTCTGCCTGCCTGATTGCTTGGCATACTGTTTTGTGCAATGTTTTTTGCTGAAGATAGGTGGTAAATGTAGAGTACTTGAAGTCTGCAGTTTCTTCCCTAGTGTGCCTTTGCACTGAGCTTTATTCCAAGATTTTTCCTTTTGTGTTCTTCCTAAGCAGAAAGGAACTAGCAAAGCTCTCTGCAAGATCATTAACCTCTGAGCTTAGTTTGTACTACTCTTTAGTAGCTTATTCCCTGTCTTTGCTGGAGATGTTGGCTCAAAATGAGATTATTCATGATCAAGATTTTTGTATAACATGTATATTTTATTTTTTGTAAGATCCAGGGTCTTGCTGAGGTCTAAGCCAATAAAACTATACGAGTGACTCTTGAGAATGGATGAGGAAGAGACATTCACAGGGGAGGATTATGAAGGAGAGCAAATAAAACTAATTAGATTTAATGCAGAGGGTCATCAAAGGTAGCAAAAATCAGATTCATTGCCAGTAGCTTATGGTTAAAAAAAGTCCATGAGTGAACCCTTTTATGTGTTTCCCCCTACCCTACTCTTTGCACCAGACTATAGAGTTGCTCCTGAGGTCCCTGTTCAGCATCACATGGGTGTTTGCATTTTAAATTCTGTATCTGGCATCATCTTTTGGTGGCAGGAGGAGAAATGAGAAGTCTGGACTTTTATTGACCCCTGTCTGGCAAGAGCCATGTAGATCATTATCATGGAGATTGCTGTAGTGGCAAACCTCACCAAAAACATTCTCTGCTAGCCTGGGCATGGATAAATTTGAAGCGGGGGGTGAGGGGTGTTTATGTCATTGTGTGGGATTGACAGTGCCCTTGAACATTCAAGGACTCATCAGACTCCTTAGTCAGTGCCTATACAACTTCTACCAGGTCCAGCTGCACCCACGTGGTTTTTGGTCTGCTCCCTGTGCTGTTCACATCTAGGACTGCTTGCAGCTGTTATTTGGTTTGGTTCCCTTGCAGCTGTCGTATTTCTCTGGTGCTTCTGAGCTTTGTGCAATGGCAGTGGCATTTTTGGATGAAACAGTAGGATGTCAAAGGTGTTGGCTGTTGGGAGCTGGCCCTGCTTCCTCTTGACTTAGCACTCTATGAAGACAGGCTGAGAGAGTTGAGGCTGTTCAGCCTGGAGAAGAGAAGGCTTCAGGGAGACCTTACAGTAAGTAGCCTTCCAGTACCTGAAGGTGGTACTCTTTATGATGGAGTGTAGCAATAGGACAAGGGGTAATGGTTTTAAACTGAAAGAGGGGAGATTTAGATTAGATACCAGAAAGAAATTCTTTACTATGAGGGTGGTGAGACACTGGAACCGGTTGCCCAGAGAAGCTGTGGATGCCCCATCCCTGGAAGTGTTCAAGGCCAGGCTGGATGGGGCTTTGAGCAGCCTGGTCTGGTGGGAGGTGTATCTGCCCATGGCAGGGGCAGTGGAACTCGGTGATCTTTAAGGTCGCTTCTAACTCAAGCCGTTCTATGATTCTATTGCTTTGTTGCAGGGCTTGAGTCATACAGAGTGTAAAGAGTTCAAATGCAATTATTGTTCAAAAGGCTTTTATTTTATAGGAAATATAAAAGCTTGAGTTACAGACCGAGGTTACAATGAAGGCACGATGCTTGAGTTACAGACCGAGGTTACAATGAAGATATTGTATCTTCTAGAAATGCCCTTATATAATCGCTGAGAAGAGAGAACCTCTCTAAAACAGCCCTGAAATAAAGCCTGTTCTTCAAAACTCTTTAATCTTTTCCCCATGCATTGTCTCCCTTTCCTGAACTAGCAGCTCTTGCACTTCATTTTAAAAACCAAACATGCCCTTTTGTAATATGAACGAACCTGGAACATGTCTACAGTGATGTATAGCTGTACACTCTCTCATATTCTTAGAAAAACTACAGTGAGTAAACCCTTGATTCATTCGTTTTAAATCACACATTTGTTCATCAAAACCAGTGGAAACAAGATAGAAACTGGAATCCAGCCCAAAATTGTAGGGTTTATGCAGAACCCTCCATCAGAGTTGTGTGATGGGCTTTGTGGGGCCTAGCATGGGTGAGGCTGAGAGACAGTCATGCACTTTCCTGGGGTTTTGGGGCTGGGTTTAGGGGTGGCGTGGAAATGTTGGGGATTTGGGTTGGTTTGGTTTTGGTTTTGTTTTTTTTTTTTTTTTTTTCAGGAGGGAATAGGGTGAGGACCTGTTAGATAAAGTCCTTTTGGTGCCTGAGGTTTTGGCACTCTGCCATTAAACTTCTTTTTGTTTTCCCTGAAACACAGGCTGGCTCAGAAATCAGCCCTGGTTTTGACTTTTGCTTTCATATATTTTCTTTCAAAACTTATCAGAGAAACAAAACTCCTTGTTGCTGGTTCCAGTACACTGGCAGTGGTTCATGAGCTGCCACTAAACATTAAAGATCTTTTATTCTTTCAGAAAATCCCAGTAGCAGTTCATGTCATTAATTGGTGGGAGCCAGAATCTCTTCGCATGTCTTGCCCACAAAAGTCCCTGGAGAAGTTGGGGGGGTTTATAGTACTGCAGTATCTTTAGTGCAGCTGTTAAATATTTTTCCTTATCCCACTTTTAATGACAGTGTCTCTCTGTTAAAAGTAGTAAAACTGTCAGTGCTGTATTTTGACTTCAAATGCTACTATTGTCATGTTTATTTAATGACAGCAGATAAAGCTTTTGCTGTTTCCAGTGTAGTTATTTAGTTTCCAGAGAGCTATAGATTTTGAATACTTCTGAATTGTCTATTATTGGATATTTAGGAACAGACAGTTTTTCAATTTTTTGTTTCAACACTAAAGAAGATTTCAATATATTGATGGTGAGAATATGTGCTAATACTCCATTAGTTATGCCTGAAACCTCACACACTGCACTAACCCTGGATATGGTATTATCCCAATCTCTTTTCCTTTCTTCTGTCAAATAAATAGCTAGATGAGCATTTTAATGGATTCTCCAGAATAGTTTAGTGTCCTTGGTTTTTTTTCCTGTTTGGAAACTGTTCTGTAATTGTGTTAAATCAGCTCTGTGGTTAGGACAGTTGACAGAAAGTTGTCTTCATTTTTAACCATGTAATGTCATTTGCACTGATGTCGTGCCTCCCTTTCCCAAGGAGCAGTAATGTACATGGGGCAGGCTTTGATTTCTGGATGAGACTTATGCAACTTGGAAAGTGACATGAAAGTTTCCATACCAGGTACTCACTACAAATAGGAATAAAACTCATTGTGAAGCTTGTACTGGGTTTGATACTTACCCCTCTTGGTCCCCCAGCAAGATAGGAGATCAAAAATACTCACAATATATGGTCCAAGGTATAAAGAATAATGAGGAGTATGTTAAAATGCCATCTAAAACAATTTTCTGAAAGCCAAGAATACCTACGAAATATTGTAGTAGATTGTGTGTGTTGAGGACTACCTCTGCTCTGTTATACAGCTGGTGTATGCCTGGGGCATGAAGGCGATAGTGCATTACACAAGTGCATCTCAGCAAAGATAAATGTTTAAAAAAGCAGGAGTGAGGAAGGCAAACATGGGAGGAGGAATCTGTTATGGGAAACTGATACATTGGATTTCTTCACTCACAACTAGAACTGGTGGTTTTACTGATATTCTGGAGAAGTGGAGTGGAATAGGAATAACTTGTTTCTCTAGGTAATAGGAATAACTTGTTTCTCTGTAGGTTGGATCTCCCTACAACAGAGTTCGCAGTATTGCAACATGCAAACGTCTTGGGACAATGCTTAGACATGTCTAATATGTCTGTACTGTACGTAACACCAATATTTGTCTTTTGCCTTAATTTCAGTTCGCCCATGAGTCAGTCACAGAGACTCAGCTTCACAGCTCCAAGCAAGACTGAGTTTTCCAGCAGTGAGATGAGAAGAAGCTCAGGTCAGACTAGGGATCAAGTAGAGAATCTTGCATCCTGCCCAGCAGCATTGTTCAGGCTTTCATGGAGCACACTGCAACCTAAATACACAAACCAGGATTTGTATGAGCAAAATGTCTTTAGCAGAAAGAATATACAGTGGCATTTACCACTACTTGAATAAGTTTCTGTAGATAGTGAAGAGTGGAGCTGCCACGCTGAGGTGGATGTGCTGCTATTTACACAGGCACCTCAGTGAGTAGTGAGTGCTTAGATGAAGCAGATCCTGCAGATGTGCACAGCCTAGCAGTGTGTTTGAGATGTGCTGGTACAACCACAGCCACCTGGACTTGAGACACGTACTCTTGAGAGTAACAGAGAGAAGCAATTTTTCTTTCAAATCCCCTAAATATATGAAGACATAGCCTGTCTTTTGCATGGCACAATTTTTTCTGCGTAGCCTGTCTCATTTAAAAATAAATCGTATTTGTTATGAAAAGACTTAGAAGAGTATCCATTGATTTGACAGCTTCTAAAAATCTTTCCAAGCCAATTCACTGGCAACAAAATGAAGGGGAGACTAATTAGAGTATCCATTGATTTGACAGGTTCTAAAAATCTTTCCAAGCCAATTCACTGGCAACAAAATGAAGGGGAGACTAATTTCCATGGTGATGCTGATTGAATCGCTCTAGAGCAATTGAAGAATGGATCCTGACTTGGGTGGGTGCTGTGTTTGAGTCCAGTAACCATGCAACCACCAAATACTCTTCATGCTATATTTTCATTAAAAAAGCTTATTTTCATTCATGCTTGTTTTTTTTCTTTGTATTCTTTAGAAGCTTCAAAAGCTCTGGGTTTGGCGTCTAGTGGGTAGTATTGTGATAAGAAGTATCAAAAGTGTGCAGAACTGCAGCTGAATAAAGGACACTTTCTTCCAAGAGCATTTGTCTTCTCCCAAGTTCAGCTGTTGGTGCAATTTGTTCTTTAGCCCAGATCTGCTTTGAGAAAAAGTTACCCAGAAAAGTTTATTGAACTGAGGTGATTTTTTTTCTTCTTTCAATAAAATGCCATATCTAATCCAGTGATCTTAAGGGAAGAAAATAATGAGTCATCATTTTCTGATGACATTTTCTGATACGAGGAAGAATGTTTACACTTTTACATCAGCAGATATGTAGGTGATGGAATTCCATTATAATGCTTAACATAACTTTTAAATGCTTGTTTTGAAGATATGCATAGTAATCACCCTTAATTTTAAAATAAATTGTTTATGAGCTCTTTTGTTTTCCTTTATTTAAAATGATATACTGAGGGGATAAGTATTTCTGTAATGAGTTACATGAACTAACTCGCTGGTTATGTTCCCTATCACACACCTTAGAGTTAGATAACATCTTTTCATAGTCTTTTTATTCTTAGAATGCTTTGTTTCTCATTTTGCATGAATTAGTCATTGAATGGAAATATATTTGACAATGTAAAGAAATGAGCATACTGTGTGCCTACAGAAGAGGCCTACACTAGTAAAAGTAGTTTTGCTCTTAACTAGGAACCTCCACCAGGTTTGAGGGTTTTTTTGAGCTTAAGCAGAAAATATTTTTTGTTTTACTATCATTCATCTAACAGTCTTAATATTGAAATAATTGTCAAATTAATTAGTAAATTCACAATGGGTACAGTTTAAAAAACAACCCAAAGCATCCAAATTATTGCCATTTTTGCAAATAAAATTGAATTGAAAGATCTTTTCTTATACATACTCTTTTCTTTTTTTTTTTTTAACAAGCTGAATTATCTGTAAGATATTGTACTGGTTTTTGTTTCCTTCAGCTTGTGAAACATCTTTTCTTATACATACTCTTTTCTTTTTTTTTTTTTAACAAGCTGAATTATCTGTAAGATATTGTACTGGATTTACTATTTGCCAGAGCCTTAAAGTGGAAAGGAGAGGCAACTTTGTCAAAGCCTGGGAGTTTTGAAACTGGTAGCACTGAATATATAGATTGGGGTGGTCAAGGAAGACAAGACTCTCACAGGATATTGGTGCGCTTCCCCAGTGATGTTTCGTATTGAGTTATTTCAGCTCCCTGTGATTCATCCCATGAGTTTTTTGTGCACACTCATTCATTCCCACGATAACCTCACTTGATGAGGATAAAGACATTAATAAGAGCTTGACTGTCCCAGAGCTCTTGCCTCTAGGAAACAGAGAGGCTGATGTGGTTCCAGAATTACAGTGACCACTTTCTTAGCAAAGGTGGACCCCTTTGGGTGGACCCTGGCATAGAGCCCTGTGCCTGTGGATGTCTTCCCAGACCCAAGGTTTGCAATCAGAGTGCTGCTGTGACAACAGCTATGGTCAGCTACAGCAAGGAATGACAGAAGGATTTGGCCCTATCCCTATTGACAATACGATTATCAGCATTGTTATCAGCTGATGAATTCTCCCTGAATGTGTCAGTGGTTTTGCTTCAAATCTACTTCAAATTTTTCAGTGTGTTTGTGGCAAAAAGGGTGTTAGACTTAGGACGTTAATTATACTGAATTTTACATGTTTTGAGTAATTTGTGAATGCTTTCTAACCCAGTAGAATATTAGTTTTTAGAGCCATGTGCTGTGTCAAAGTGTATGCTTGTGTCACTTCTAAAATGGTGATGCTTGTGTGGTGCCCAATACGCAGGTCTGTGAAACATTTGCTGGAAAATGAGTTTGGATGCAGGGAAGGATGAGCAAAAATCTGATTTTGGATATATGCAATCTGGGAACACAAAATGGTGCAGCCCTTAGCTTGAGGCTTGCAGGATAGATAACTAGTTGAATTGTGTTAATATATTGCATGACATCTTTGTTCAGACTTGTCTTGTGAATGTAACATCTTAGATCAATTTACATTATATTATATGTATAGCTGGCTCCCCAGCTCAAGAAGGACAGGCGACTGCTGGAGAGGGTACAGCAGAAGACCACAAAGATGATTAGGGGCCTGGAACATTTCTCTTACAAGGAAAGACTGATGGACTTGGGTCTTTCTAGTCTGGAGAAGAGAAGGCGGGGGGGGGATCTGATCAACACCTATAAATACTTAAAGGGTGGGTGCCAAGAGGATGGGGCTGGTCTTTTTTCAGTGGTGCCCAGGGACAGGACAAGAGGAAATGGGCACAAACTTGCACATAGGAAGTTCTAGCTTAACATGAGGAGGAACTTTTTTACTTTGAGGGTGGCAGAGCACTGGAACAGGCTGCCCAGAGAGGTGGTGGAGTCTCCTTCTCTGGAGACATTCAAAACCCGCCTGGACAAGTTCCTGTGCAACCTGCTCTAAGTGGACCTGCTTTGGTTGAGGAGGTTGGACTGGACGATCTCCAGAGGTCCCTTCCAACCCCGTATCATTCTGTGATTAACAAGTTGCTCTAAACTTTTGTTGGCTAAAAAGGGCTGAAAAATGCTTTTCCATGAAAATGAGGTAGCAGTAGTAATGACCATGTAGTCTTCCTCATAAGCTATATTTCTGCGTTTCATGAACTGGAAAGAGCCATTCTTGCTTGGTTTTGTTCTGTTTTCCTTGATATTGTCAAGTGCAAATTACAGTCTTTATACAGGAAAATAAGGCTTATGTTTAACAATAGTTTTAAAGATCCGTCTTGTACCTACTATTGCATACTAACTTCGGTGGATAAGACTGATTAGAAGTCTGATTAAGTGGCTGTTGGGTTAAAAATCTCTTGTTCTGCACTAACCTGATGCTGTCTTGGATAACTAAATTTTCTAGAGAAGGTTAGTATAGTTGGTGTAAATCAGTAACACATGGAATACAGTATTATATGGAGAGTTTACTAGGGAAAAATGAAGATAAGGATTTGAGGAACAGTAAGGCAGGTAACAGTTGGCTGTAATTGAGATGACAGTCACCTTGGCTCTGCAGGAACCAGCAGGAGATTACTGGTTGCCTGCTGCTTTAGCTGGTGACACTGTTACTAGGAATGGTTTGATGAAATTAGCTAATGAACTAAAGTTAAGAGAGAGCTTCAATTAGAAAGAGAGAGGTCCAGAGACTGGACCAAAACAAGTGGATGACTGAAATAATAAATATTTAATGACCCAGATAGTATATCAGTCCAAATCCTTTGCTCAGAAGACAAGCAATAGGCTTCTCAAGTGTGTGAAGGGTGTGGATTCAATGACAGGGAGCTGCCAGTGTGACATGGTTATGAGAAAGCAAAAGTAATGCTGAGATCCATTGGGATACATTCCTCTCTTGTAGCAGAGAGGAAACTACTGGTGTGTTTGTGGAGAGGCCTGGAGCACTGTGTGGTTCTAGGTGCCTCTGAGGACAGCAACTCCAAACTGATGGGGCAGAGGAGGACTGCCAGGCTGCCTGTTGCCTTGATCATCCTCTTCAGAGAAGGATAAGAGTTTGGCTTTGTCAGCCTGATGCCTAGTGGGCATCTGATAGCACTCTGAGTACACCAAGGAGGGGGGAAGGTCGTGAAGCTGAAGAGCTCACTGTTGGCACAAATGGAAATAATCTTAGTAAAGAGATGTCAAAAATCTCAGAACCTCGTTTCTTTGCTCAGAAGTTTTCCTGAAGCAAAACAACAAAACAACAGGTAGTAGATGGACCAAGGCCTACCCTGAGACCAGAGGGAAGGCTTCTTCAGGGGACTGGGTGGGCTGGTATAGGTATGGCTTCCTGGGGTATGATGGGTGTCCTAAATCTTCATCTGAGGCATTGAGTGAACAGTGGTATTCCAGTCCTTGGGAAAGGCAAGAAGCAAAAAGCCACAGCAGTTTCCAAATACTGTTGTGTTACGCCAAGACGTTAAATGCTATGGGGAACCAAGGAATGGGCTACCCTCATCACCTTACAGAAGTTAACCTGTGGTTGATGTATAAGGCTGCTGTAGGAGTTTGCATGTTTATTTTCCCCTCTCGGCAAAATAATTTACTTTTGAAGTGCAGTGCACTCATTGTCACCACTTTGTTTTCATTCATGGTTACTTTTTCATTCTTCCTCATGAGTGTGTTGTGGTTTTTTTCTTTTGTAGAACAGTTCGTGTCTGGCTGAAGAGAGACAGTGGGCAGTACTGGCCCAGCATATACCATGCAATGCCATGTAAGTATATGGAGATGTTCATTATCTACTGTGTATTTGCAAAATGGCTTTTTCTGGTTTTGCTGAAGCTTCATGTTTATGTTATGCAAGCTTACCACCCTGTGTTAAATATTATTCTTGAACAATCCTCTTGATTTCTGTGAAGTTTTACCAAGTTGCGTGCTAATGCTTCTGAGAGGCATCAGGGATTACAGCAGCAAAAGGATACAGATATGCTAGCAAGGGATGAGCATTTAATGCAAACATAGATTAAAAAATGTGGGAGCTCAAAATGTAGTCTTATATTCCACCACTAATGGTGTCCATAAAGCTTTGTAAATCTCTAGTATAAATCACTCTGCCCTTCCTACTGTGTGTGCTTAGTCCATTAGACTGCAATGGTAAATGGTTTTATTTGATAAGAGCTTAATATCCTGCAGCAGCTAATATGATAGAGAGGATACTAGACAGGGAAAGCAGATCTTCCAGTGAAGAAAAATCATTTCACCCCTGCAATTAAATATGGAAAACCAAGTATCCCTGATGGATCCCTCCAGTATGATCCAGCTGTATGTCTCCTCTCCCACAGAGAGTGTTCATGCTTTAAAAGAAACTGCAGATGAATGTCCATTTTTGCAGGAGACAGTTGAAGAAATCACAGCTATACCGGTTCGTCATGACCCCTGTGGCTGAGTGCAGGAATATAACTCTGCAGGTCACCAGCAGCAAGGGTGTGCTGATGCTCCTCAGTCAGCTTCAAGATGTGCTAGGTTAGCCTGTCTTTGGAAAACTTATAAAACTAACCTTAAATTCACAGATTTTGGAGCACGTATCAAGCCCCATCGAGGTGTTCTTACTGTAAAAAGAACTATTTTAAGCTAAGATGGCTAGATTTGGAAGAGACATCTGTCTCCATGATACATAAAATGTTGAAGATATAAGTTATAATACCACAATAACATCAGCTTGGGACCCTAGAGTGGCCATGGTGTTTGACTGCCTGCTTTAAGAAAGCATTCATTTTGTAGAGAGGAGGATCTCTCTTCTTCCTTTGGTGATGGACTAGCTCATAAGAGTATGTCAAGCTTCAAAGGTACTTTCTGCTCAATATTTTTCTCAAATATGTACAGGAATCCAGCTAACGATATGGCAGCCTGTGAAGCTTGACAGAACTCTGTGGAGCTCTGTCATGAGCTCCCTTTCTCTTCTGGAGAAGAGGAGGCTAAGGGAGAACCTTATCGCACTCTATAACTACTTGAAGCAAGAATGTAGATAGGTGGGGGTTGGTCTTGTCTCCCAAGTCACAGGAGATAGGACAAGGGGAAATGGCCTCAAGTTGCGCCAGGGGAGGTTTAGATTGGATATTAGGAAACATTTCTTCACCGAAAGGGTTATGCAGCATTGGAATAGGCTGCCCAGGGAAGTGGTTGAGGCACCATGCCTGGAGGTGTTCAAAAGACGGGTAGACATGGTCCTCAGGAATATGGTTTAGTAATTTTTATTTCCTATTTCTTATTTCTTTGTCAGAGTTAGGTTGATGGTTGGATTAGATGATCTTTAAGGTCCCTTCCAACGTAGATGATTCTATGATTCTATGATCACTAACAGTGGCCTGAGTCCCCTTGACCTGTCCTAATGCTTTCCCCAGTCAAACTGTTACGAAATGACTGTTTTAGCAGTTTGGCAATGATACTTCTCTTTTTCCATATGATATTTTTGCATACACTAGCATTTTAAAATCTTGTTAGGTTCTCCTCTGGTCTTAGCAAGGCTGCATTATTGCCAGTAATAACAGCTTCACTGGAAATGATGGAGTAGATCCAGATCCACTCAAAGGGGACTATTTTAAGGCTCCTTCATAAATTTGAACACCTGACACTGCTCCTTCACTTAGAAGGCTGGTAAGCTTTTGAGCCATGAGATATTAAAATTATGCTGGGTTATTCACCAGTTTCAAGAATGATCAGGTATAATTAACAACTGGAGCAATGCCAGTTACATTGCTATCAGCCATGGCTTTAAGCTTGGAAGTCATAGAAGGACTCGGAGTCAGCCTCTGCACAAGTCTGCACTTGACTTGAAATGATCATTCTGTCTATTTATGTGTGAAACACCTTTATGATGGTCCTCTGCTTTAGGTTCACATTGGTTTTTGTTGTCTAGAGAACAATTGCCTGGAGGTTCTCTGTGTAAAAATATAGTAGGAATGATCGGGCCTTTGTGTTGCTTAGCAAGCTGTGAGTGGCAGTTCCACCCATAGATACACTATTAGCATTACTTGTGACTTTGGTTATGGTGGTGCCTGACGCACACCCTTTTATGATTTGACATCAGATAGCCTTAAGAACTGAGTTTGCACCCCAGGGACTCTGGGAAATGAGGAGGATGAGGAGTTGGGCCAAGTCAGCCATGTGCTTTGGTCAAGCACTGCACCCAAATGAGGCCATCAGTGCATTCTGAACGTGAAACCCATTCAATACCTGAAAAAAAGATGAAGTTTGTAGATCCCTTCTAAGTAGGTACATTTGCTGCTTTGGGGATTTCCCCAATTATGAAGTTTTATGCCCTGCCTTATAGGTGTTTCTGTGGTTGGAAAATTCTAGACAGCATGGTGGCCACATTTTTGATCAGCTCCTCTAGCCCATGAGAAAGAAAGAGCTGTGAGTGTTACACCCACTGTTAAATCATCAGTAAGGCAAGTTGGTAAAATGGAAACCTACCTAATGCATCTTCTTCATTCCAGCCAGTGTTGTCTCAGCAGCTGTATTAACAACAGACCTCTGATGAGCAGGTTAGCCCTCCTCATGGTTTGATGTGTACCCTTAGTTACACAGATTATATACATGTAATCGTGGTTAGATGTGTGACTTCTGGGCAGTATCTGTACAGGAGAAAAAAGCCAACTTAGTAGACACAAATTTATGAAAGGAAAAGGAACTGTAGTCAAAAAAAAAAAAAAAGCCAACCAACAGGACCCAAACCCAACCAACCAAAAACCTCTCGCAGATGTGCAACAGAGTAAAGGATTTATTGTAGTGAGGAACAGTGGAGTATCCATATCCAGTCTTTAAGGCAGATAATACACTCTCTGTCTGATGATGGTTTTCCTAGCTAACCCTGTGTTTGGAACAGGAGGTTAAAAAAACTGCAAAGCAAAACACGCCCCTTCAGTCTTAAATGATGCTGCTTTCAGGCACTTCAAAGGGTGGTTCTTGAAACTGCAGGTAGAACGTTTCTATTTCTCTTCTACTTCTGTCGCCCTCTAGTAGAGGTGACACACTGATGAGAGCTTGAAGTATGTAATTGGGCTTTTCTTCCATAATTCATTTTCCAAAAGCTAAAATCAGTGTGTTTGCCCTGTATTTAAGAAAAAGACTACAGTCAGACTTCTGCATCAGCAATATCCTGCCTGTCCTCTGTAGCAGTTCAGATCAATCTTTTTCCAGTCTGAAATCCAAATCATAGCTAGGTACTGAAGTAGAAGGCCTTCAGAGTGCTGTTATTTTTCCTGGCTATTATTTTAAAAGGATCTTAAAAATCTCAGAAGCCTAGGGCTTGGGGTAGTTTGGTGGGGGTTTTGTTTGCATTCTGTTGCTTTGTTGGGTTTTTTCCTCTCTCTCTTCTTAATGAGTCTAAGTGCTAAGTATCTGAAATGTCATTTTATTTCCACTAAAGCATAAGCTGCTGCAGTCTTGTTACAACTGGCATCACTTTAACTACATTAGTGTAGCTTGCATGAACATAGTTTTGGTGCTGACATAATGATTTTTCCAAGAGCACATGTTACTGGAGAATTCCCTTAGGAAAATGGTTATAGCAAAATAAGTATCTTTACACTGCTGTGGCTGTGTACACAGGGGGCAGGAATTTAGAAGGGATTTTTTTTGTAATCAACCTGTGTCAAGCAGTTGCTTGCACCTTTTGTGTCTGAAGTGTTTCAGGCTATTTGGAAAAAGCATACTTCAAATAGCTAATTTACCTGAGACTTTTTCTCTGCGAGCTGTTTATTGCCTTCAGAGTTACTAGTGCCTCTTTCAATGTGTGCACAGTGCCTAGTGTTTGAAAGCTGATATGTAAAATATGCCCGTTCTGGCATTAAGTGCTTTTAAAAGGATTTGATATTTATTCTGCTTAGAATTGCCTTTTTTTTTTTTCCCCGTCTGTTTTTCCTAGAACCATCTAATTCTGCTGCAACCCTAGAAGCATCAATATAATAGTAAATGTACCGCCATCCAAAGGCATGATTTGAGTTTGTCTTTTTTGAGGGAGAGGTATAGGAAGAAGCAATTATGTCACTGTTAGTAGCCCTAATTTAAGTGTTTCCCTTCTGGCAGTTTCCTTGAACTGAAGCTTTTTTGTTGATTTAATACAGTCAACCCTTCCAGGAAAGAAAGAAATGGAGGTGCCTGCCTGGATGTGGATCTGGTAGGCTTTCTGCTTGCAGTTGATTGTCCTTTAGGAAGCTTTTCAAGGGAGAGTCAATACTGAAGGTAGAACCAGTTTTATTAAACAGCCAACGTAGACTTTCCTCTTCTTCATATATCTTTGCTGCCAACTAAACTATCAAGGAAGACTTGCTGAGCTATGGACTGATTAATCCTATGTGAGATGTTACACAAAATGGGTATATACCAGATATACAGTACTGCAAAAGAGAGAGAGGACTCCAAGCTTGTTAGTAACAGAAATACTGCGAGTAATCAAAAAGGAGACTAGAAACCAAGGGGAGGGGGGGATAACAGAGCTAAAAGCACATCTGACTGTACTCTATATTTATCACAAGAATATGGTTTAAGAAAACATTGTTATCGCTATCAAAGAAGTAAGAATGCCTGCTCCTAGCTGCACATGGCAATTGCTGCTGAAAAATGATTCCGGAAGGTTTCTGTTGGGACAGCAGGGCTCCCAGCTGCCTGCTGCTGTGTTAGCTGTAAAAAAGATCCCTGCCTTCTGAACGCAACTTCAGTTTCTCAATTAAACCAACCAGAGCTCTTGAATCCTTGCAAGAAAATTTTGGTTTTACCCTTGATGTGAACCTTGCCAGATCCCCGAGGTAGCATACTATGACTGACTTGTATGCCATTTAAGAGTATATCCCGATGTTTATTAGAGTAATTGTGATATAATAAAGCAGTGGGTAGTTTTCAATACAGTCTTTTATTTTGGCCGTAGTATGTGATACTGTCATAGTTGTCTGTGGGGCAGTTAGACTCACAGTCCTTAATATTGGCTGATATGTTGATTCCTACAAGTTACCTTTTATTACTGTAGGTATGGGATGCAAGGCTCTGACATAATGCTCTGTTTTCTTTTATTGTCAGTAAAGTTCAGGCAAATGTAAAAAACCAAAATTATTCAGCTAAGTAATCTCTCAGACTTATACTGAAATGTCAGGTGCCTCATATCAAAACACCACCACTGTTCTTGTATGACGTGCCTGTTTTCAGATAACTAGTAAGAAAAAATGAAGGAGTTGGAGCAAGAAATAGCCATTGTTCCATGTCCTAATAGGATAGGGTTGAATGAATTGCAAGAACGCTTTTTTTTTTTAAAATGCCGTCTATTGGAAGGGAAAAAAAAATCTGAACAGCATCATAAAGCATGTTAGCTAGTTTTAGGCTTTCCAGAATTTCAAGAAAATGAGAATCACAGTTTTGTTAACTTCATCAACATGTTCATTTTTTTCAGCTCCATGTTCATGCATGTCTTTTAACCCGGAAACCAGAAGGCTGTCCATAGGTCTAGACAATGGTACAATCTCAGTAAGTACATCCAAAGATTTCTAGTTGAAATGCTTCCCTTTTGAGAAGTATATGTGTGATGTTGTGGTGAGGATATTTTTGCTAGTGTTTGGGAGAGAGACTTTTTTACTACTAGTGGAACTGAAGCTGTAGTGTAGAAAATGGCAGATTATTACAATTTCATTCCAACTGCCACAAAGAGATTGAGTGGTGTTTACAATATTTATTAGGCAATTAAACGAACTGTCTTAATTTGCATATCTTTAAAAAAAATAACAACACAGAAAAACAGCTGTTGTTTTATTAAATTTGACTGCCTTGTTAATCACGCCATACCAAAGTTTTCTGAAAGCAACTATTAAGAGGGGAAAAATCATCTTCAGAGAGGCAGAAAGTGGATTTCTGCTCCCCATCTAGCTGCATTTCCAAACTTCAGGGTTCAGATTTTGTTTTCATCTCACTTCCTTCAGAGGAGTTGCTCCTAACTGGTAGTTCTGTTGCTGAAAGATTTGGTTCATTGACACCTAAGAGAAATCTATGTGCACAGAAAGGACGCTGGATATGAAACAAAGTCTGTCTTTTAGATCTGGGACAGAGGGTAACAGCTGACCTTATTCATTGGGTTTTTCTTGTGGGATGATAAGTAAAGAGCTATATCACTTTGTGGAAAGGTCATGGGTCAGAGAGGTATTTTTCACCTCTGCTTCATCAATAGACTCCTCTTCCAGTTTCAGATCACTTTACCATCATTTCAGATTTTTACTGCTATTGTCTCTGCCTTATGGGCTTTATAACTGAACGAGTGTTTGCAGGTTGACATAAGGGCAGCTCTCTGCACTAAAGCTGAGATGGTATTTGGGAAAGGCTGTGTGACCCTTTTAGCTGTTGCCTGCAAGCTGTATCAAAGATGTGAGGTTTTTGACCTATAAAGCTATTAATGGCTAGTAGCAGAGATATTTTTTTTTGGTGTCTGTAGGAGATTTCTCTTTTTGTATGTAGGAGATGGGGCAGCTGCCAGAGAATTCCCTGCACCTCTGAAATTCCCTCCTTCCCACTCCGAAATAGCTGTAATTTGCCAGTCCTACTGGACACTTTTGTTTTCACCAGGCCCATGAAGAATGTGGAGGAATGTGAGGACTGTAAATAAGGTATTTAAATGGCATGATGGAAGAGATGTGTCCTTTGTCTTTGAGGGATTTTACCTTGAAGAATCAGAAGGTGCTTGAGTCTGAATGGAGTCAAATTCCATTCTGAAGCTAAAGAAAGTAAATGAGATACTAAGGTGAGAAACCAACATGTGACTTTGGGTACTTAGATGTTGCTATGTCTAAGGCAGATTCAATTTGTTGCTAAGCTGGGCTTTTCCTAGTCTTCTGGGTACGGGTACATAGGTGGGGGGAAGAGGCTTGTCTGTGTTGGTTGATTTAGTCCCCTGTAGCTGCAGGCAGTTGCGTGGTAGAGGATTGTGCAGAAAATGCACTCCACAAATTTCCATGAGGGATGAAATGTTCCTCTCTGTAGAAAAACAAAGGCTTGTAAGAGAAGCCACAACTGTAACGTGCTACAAGAAGTGGTGCAGGTGGGAATGGAGGAAGAGCAAGGATAGCACTATATTCAAGTCCCAGCAATATTGGGGTGTAAGATAAAATCCCCAGATACTTGGAAGCGGGTTACAACCACCCCCTGGAGGAAAGTGTAAGTTTTTCTTCTCTGGCACAGCTATGATGATCAGTTTAGCACAGGAATATACAAGTAAGGCACACTGACCACAAAATAAAGAGAATTTACTGCAACAAGGTGACCTCAGCGCCCTTACTTTTAACTCTGTGGCCCTCAAAGGGAAAGTACAGGCAATTTACTTGAGAGGCTTGAAATATTTGGGAATTAGTCAGCTGTTCCATGTTGGCATTTCTGATAATGCCCAGCACTCTTGTGTAGGCTGGGTGCAGGATGACCAAAAAATGCTGAAAATCATTCTGAGTCATTTCTTTGTATAAAAAGGACAGACTCCTGGCAAGGGCTGTAAACTGATATAATACTCATGCCAGTGCCACATAATCTCAAACTAATCTTTTTGCAGTACAAGGAAGTACTGCTTTTACTTTCAGATGTAGATGGGGATAAGAATGTGGAACTGCCTTTTTTCTGTTACATGAAATTTTTGTAAACTGTATGAATTTTGCTTGTAAACCTGGCTTATAAGCTTTGAGAAGGACAGGCAGCAATGCTATTGTCAAAGAAAGATGTTCCAGCAAAGCCACCATGAGATGAGCTTCTATGGCCACCTTTTCTTTTGAAACAGGGTGATAATTTTGGCTTCTACAAAGATGAAGAGATTGTTTTCAACCTTTTGTAACTTCTGAACATGAAGGCTGCACAAACGTTTGTGCAGCACAGCAGACCATTCTCTTGACTGAAACATTGTCTATCATCTTGTTTGAAGAGCAGTGGTACCTAAAGAAAAAAAAGAGTTTCTATGATTTTTTTTTTTTTTTCACACTTTGCAAACTTTTTTTGTGAAGAAATTGCATTTCTGTTAATTTACATCTTAGGGACTGCCTAATGTCCCTTTTGGAAACCAAAAGACTTTGTCATGGTCATAAATTCCTTGCTCTGAAGTGGAGAAAAATGTGCTTTAATGGGTGCAAGTCTCTCAAGATTCCACAACAAGAAGAAACAGAGGAAAGGTCTGTTATTTGCAATAGACAAGGGACTTCCACAGGCAAGACGAGACTCCTCACCTAATTTCATCTGAAAGTTAACTTTCTAGATAAAGTTAATCATTAGGTTCTGCAGCCAGTAGAGGAGAGGTGAAGTGTCTTTGGAGGCACCCATGTTATTGACTCTAGGAACTGTCTTAGAATGGCATAAATCTCTCTGCCCATTTCCGGGAGATTTAAATGAAGGATTTAGTTTTTCGGTAGCTGAAGCTAAATTAAACTGATCTTTTTTGCTGACCATGCTTGTACAAAGCTCTAGACAAAGCTGTTACACACTTTGAGCAGGGCCACAAGGAAAACGGGGCACCAGAATAACCCCTTCAGAGTTCTTCCTTGGCAATGGTACTTATTAAGACAGATTCTTCTTCCACATCATTTGATCTTGCAGGTGTCTACATGAATAGAATGAATTAATACTTTGAATACCCGAAACTGAGTCAGGCTCTACCTGCTCATGTGCACACTTCCCCTCTGCCCCTATGGGAAGTTTGCTATTTTTAACTTCAAGAAAACAATGTGATAGTTTCTGTCCTCTCACAGTTTTTATACTTTATGAAGTGAAAACACTGTAATCATTTTATAGAGCTCTCTTTGCAGCAGAGAGAGCTGTAGGGTCTGACAGTAGATTTAACTTCCATTTCTGAAGCAGGCTTGTTGATCTCTGGAAGACGTGGTGAGAGTACTGTTGGCCACTTGTGTTAACAGGACAAAGTCAAGCCTTTAAGGAGATCTGTAATGTGCTGTCAGAATGCCCTCATCTATTAGAGTACGAACTGTAAATTCCCTGAGGTGGGGACTAGGTTGTCAGTGGATAACACCTAACCAATAAATAAAGATAAATAACCAATAAAAAAAAACTCTCAGAAATTGATTAATCTGCCTAAGCAGAGGTCTGTAGTGCTATTTTGGGATGCATCGGTTGGCATCCACCTGCAGCTCTGGAAAGATGTGAGTCTTCCTTAAATCCTGGGCCATGTCAGCCCTCCCTGTAGCCAAGGACTCTGAAATGGCACACATCTGAGTGTACGTTTTCTTTGCCTTAACAAGAGTAATTTGATACAAGATCCTGATAATATTTCCAAGATGAGGATTTACAGAGGTCTTAGGCTCAAGAGACGTTTGTGATGGGTGTATGTGTTCCAGTGTGAGGGAGGTGTGCTCTGTGTCTGTGTTGAGTCTTTGTACAACAATGAGCTTTAAATTGGACAGTCTTTACAGACACGCATGATTTCTCCTTTCTGCTTTGTGAAGGCTTTCATGGTACCAAGTCACTGTTGAATAACAAGCTTACCTGAAAGAGCCAAGACTGATAACTGGCATTTTCAATACGGCAAAAACAGTAGTAAAGTAGGTCCAAAAACCCCCTGAAGAGCACAGAACGATCTTGCCAGAAGAAACGTTTTTAATCCCTGCAAGGAGAGGTTTTGGTTTTGCCATCTTGAGTGCTCTGATATATGTTCCTCCTGTGCAAAAGGGCTTGCACAGGAATTGGAAATTTTTCTCTGTTCTGTTAACAAGCACTGACTGAGCTGTGTGGGTGACCCCAGCCTTTCTAACTCATTAAGAAGAACCAAAAGGCTGCATAATGAGAACTGAACATCAGCAGCTCTAAGAGGAGCAAAACATCTACGTATGGAAGGATAAAAAAAACCCAACAATTTCTGCTGGTACAATGTTAAAGAGATGTAGTCGGTGTTTTTGTAGTGCAGATGACACAATGTATGTGCAATAGGGCATGAATTTCTTGAGCAAGGTGCCCTGTGCTCAAATACCTCTCTATTGACGCAACTAAAACACTTGGCCTTGAGAGGGAGAGGGGAATGAGTGCAGTGGAAGAACATGTGATAGTGTAAAGGGGAGCAGGGTGTAAAAGACCTGGAGAATGATTAGAAAATGCATTGCAAATTATCATATGCTTTCAAAGGAGAAAAAGAGAAGCAAGAAGTCTTCAGGGGGAAAAAAGAAAAGAAAAAAGAAAAAAAAAAATATCCAGTATTCAGGTTAACGGAACTGTGTTGATTTTGTGCAGTGTTTTTTTTATCTCTTTGGATGGAGCAGAATATTAACAGTACATAGCTGTGGTTTGTGTTGAAGTGTACAGAGCTAATCAATACTTGCATAAATCTTAAAAACTGCAGTAGTGTTTGATTCAGTGTATTATAATGGACAGACTCAAAAGCCTTTTCAGTCTTCCACTGGAACTATTGGACTGTTCAGATCATGGGACAAAACAGCCACATCAAATTTATCAAGGGGGAAAATGCAAAGAAAAACGAGAATGCAAACCACGCTCTTCATCCTGCCTGAAGTCATCAGCATAGTGAAAAGTTGGGGTCAGTACCAGGAAAGCCAGATTGGTGGGAAAGGCTTAGTCTCCCACCATGTGTTGCAGCAATTGAAGATGTTTCTCTTTAGGTAACGATAGCAGACAGTTAGCATTCATAGCAAAGGGTCTTGCTTCAAGTAGGCTTTGTAGTAAAGCATTTCATGTGGTGGTTTAGCATTCTTCAGGCAGTGGTTAAAGAAAACCACTTCCCCTGTAAGTAGCTAGGGAGATACATCAGATTTTTAACGTTCTGTTTGTAGAGTTAAGGTGACCCTGGTATAGAAATCCAGCTGACTTAATTGATTTGTTACTGCTGTTTAAATAATACTCCCCACTGTAGGCCACAGCTGCCAGAGGAGAGCTAACAGGAGGTGGAGCAGATTAAGGAAAGGAAGAAGTAGAACAATTTAAGAGAACATATTTATAACTAATTTAGGAACGGAAACCTAGAAACAGCAAAATACATAGCTGCCTCAACTAACAGTTGTTTTCCTGGAAGCTTAGTAGTCAAAGTAGAACTTTGACAAATGAATACTGTAGTCTCTCCACCTTGATGCCAAGCAGTAGACATGACCTGTCAGGGTCATCCTGGCGCTGGAAAGCTGTGCAGATTACCTACAGTGACCCCACAGAAAATGCAGAGTGAAATTTTTCATTCTTGGTTGGAAACTCTGGGTAAATACTGGTTTTTTTGGTAGTTAGAATGTCTTCTCATGCTCTTTTGTACTAAATGTCTGGTTTACCTTAAATACAGTTTGTAGGCTTCTGAAGTCCAGTCTTCTCTGATGTTGCACAGTGCTTTTCGCAGTGCTTATACATGAATATTTCACAACTGTATGCTTTAAAATTTAACTTATGTTGTGTTTATAGTCCTTCTCTTATTTTCACCCTACTTCCAGATTAAATAAGTTAGGTTTTACTTGTTCTGTCCCCTCTTAATCAGGGAATGGACCAATAGGAAGAAAAAAAGGTAATGGTTTTAAACTGAAAGAGGGGAGATTTAGGTTAGATATCAGGAAGAAATTCTTTACAGTGAGGGTGGTGAGGCACTGGAACAGGTTACCCAAAGAAGTTGGGGATGCCCCATCCCTGGCTAGAGGTGTTCAAGGCCAGGCTGGATGGGGCTTTGAGCAACCTGCTCTGGTGGGAGGTGTCCCTGCCCATGGCAGGGGGGATGGAACTCAACGATCTTTAAGGTCCTTTCTAACCCAAACAGTTCTATAATTCTATGCTTCAGGGAGTTTCTGTGATTCAGGGAGTTTCTTTGTGAAAACTACGCTGTGATTCCGTGTAGTTTGCTCTAAGTTATTAATATGATGTGTTTTTACACTCCTTGTTTTTCCTTTGTGTTTCTCTGGGTACACGGTGTACGCATGTAGATGCCTGTCAGCAGTGTGACAGCTAACTCATGCGGCGGTGCTTCAGAGCCTACCCCTTGTGTTTCCTGGGTGTTTCCTCCAGAGAGATGTTGCCGGAGTTGTGTTGTGGCCACTCTGTTTCCCGTGCTTCAAGCAACCTCTCCTCTTTAAAACCAGCCACAGGGACATCCAGGTGCTCAGTCAGTTTAACCACATGGGGTTTTTCCTGGAGCTGAGGCTCCCGTGTAGACTCTTAGCTGCTTTTTTCATCATTTCCTCATGCCAAAGCCATATTGGTGGTTAATCAGCAGCACCAAGGCAGCAGGACAGTTGAGCCAGTCCCCATATGAGTGCTCTTCCCTGGCCACAGGGTCAAGCCTGCAGGCTGGGTCCCACCACACCAGGGTGTAGTGTATGTACATAGTGTACACATGTATAGACACATGCATGCAGGTTTCTGCCCAGGCAGTCCTGAGCAACAGGCATTTGCTACACACCGGATCTCAGGTCTGCTTTTGTGGTACCTCGGCTCATAGCCAGCCATTTCTGTCAGCTTTCTTGACTTTGTTTTTTTTAATAGCTCCTCTTTTATCTCCACCATTCTGTTCAGAAGCACTCATGGTGCTGTTCCTTAGGCAGCTTTAAAAAATGGAATAATTTAGTTTTTTTAGATAGAGGTACGTAAAATTAGCAAAACTATAGACAAGGCTGTGGTTGCAAAGAAGAGAAAGCTTACCTTGGTAACAAATTCAGATAAAACTGCTCTCAAACACTTTAAGTCTCTAAGCACTGTTTCTTTTGTTTTTTCTTTCCTCTCCCTCAGGAATTCATTTTATCAGAAGATTACAACAAGATGACACTAGTGAAAAATTACCAGGGTAAGAACCATGATCTGTGTAAATTGGTTTGGATGGTCATTAATTTTTGTTTAATATTCTCTTAGGGAGTGTGAATGGAGAGAAGTCTCCTTTGCAGTGATTGATTTTATTTTATTTTTTAAACTAATGTAAATACTGGTTTTAGCAATAGATCAATAATGTGCTTTGTTCTGAGATTACAAGACTTTTAAAGAGCTATTTCATGTTCTGTTTTTCCTTTTAAATGTTCCTTTGGAATATCATTATAGAGAGCAAACTGTCCAGGTCGCATTTGGGGAAGAGGAGTATTAATTTTTAACCTTTAGTAATTCAGTGTATCTAATTAAACAATTTAAGGAATTAACCCACCTTTTAGGGCTAAAACATTTAGGACTGTAGCTTTTGGGGTTAATCCGGTTATATTTCAATAACTGTCAGTTTCAGTAATCTCAAGATTATCAGTGAATACCTGTCATAGTAAAAGGTCAAGAAACGCTAATCCATACCTTTTCTAATTATATTCTGATATTCACTAATGTGGTGTTTTAAGAAACCTGGCTATTTATCCTTGTCAGACCTCTAAAGGACACTGCACTTGAGATATTTGTTACTTTTACAAGAATACCTATATGACACGATTTATTCTTGTATCTGTTTTGCTGTTAGACTAAGAGGTGGTATGATATTTTATGGTATCGTGTCATATTATATGCTAAACATTATGTTTCTGTATAGAAGCCTGTGATATGTTGGCTTGGGATTTCTCACATACATTTTAAAATACGTGTTTACTCATATATTTTGAGTTTTATACCTTGAAAGGTTGGGAGGATAATTTAAATCTCTAAATGGAAGCTCTGGGGATCACTTTGTAACATTTAGATTTTAAGGTATGAATAGAATCTTGATTTTTTGCAGAGCATGGCTAACATGCATTGACTTTCAAGTATTTTACTTCAGCTCGTTCATGAATGCCTGGTGTGTTGTAAAATTAAGCTAGAATGCCTGCTTTTTTTTCTTGGCTTGTAGAAACTGAAGAAAAACATCCAGAGATGATAATGTATATATGTGAGTCTTACATTAAGATTGCTGCAGTCTGATGGTATCAATTTTTAGCATCCAAAATCGTGATTGCTCCACAATCACTAAAGTTTGACACAGCTAGGTTTCGTGTTTGAGGCTTGTTGCACTGAACTGTTCTGTAGCCCCTTATGTTGTGAGCATTTGCGTGCTTGGACTCAGGCTTGCAGACTAATCACAGCCTGGGAAGGGTGAGCTGAAATCTTTTCTTCTGCATATGCAGAACAACACGTGCATGAGACCACCTTTCTTGCTGAACTCTTCAGGGAAAAGGCTCAAAATTTTGGAAGTGGGGAACATATATATTGTCAGTATGGCAGAACAGCCACTTGACTGTGTGGTGATTTAACCCCAGTTGGCAACTGGAATAATAACACTAATAATGACATGGGTCCCGGTGAATTGGCACCATCTGGAGCAGTAATCATGGACTCCACCCCTGACAACTAACCCCCTCTGTCCAGGCCAAGAATGACATGACACTGAGTAGGTTACAGCAACTCAGGGACAATCTCAGCTTGCCTCAGCTCCACTGGAAAGTGTCACTCAAAGTCCCAAGGGACAGTTCAAGGAAGGAAAACAAAACTGACTCCCTGCTGTTTGCAGCACATGGATGACCTGAGGCTGCCTGCTGCTCTACAGCACAGTGCCTCCCACCACCCCCATCTATAGAGTCATGCTTCCTCATCCTCCATTCCTCATCCCATGTGTTGGTAGGGGAGTGCAGCACCCACTCTGCCACTTCCTGGGCTTGGCTGGACCTGTACTGGAAGTCTGGGGTGCTGGGTAAGCATCACAGAAGTGATATGCTCTGGGGACTGCTGTTAATCACAGGCTCCTACATCTCCATTGGACCGTGCACCACGAGGTACTTCTGTGCTCCTCACAGTTGCCTCCATCCAGGATGCTGGATCTGGGCTTACTGGGGATGTCACTGGGACCAGAGTCCTACAGCACTGCTGGGACAAGGTGGGAAGGGCCCCGTGTTCACCATGTTCTCCGGGAGAATATGCAAGGAAAGGTCAGTTAGTCCTTTGGGTAGGCATGTCGTGATCCAACAGAGGTGAGCCTTCCCCTCAGTCCAGGGTGACTCCCTTCCACAATCCCATCCCTGTAGTCCACCTTCCTCACATGGCTGTGTCAAGGTACAGGGGTTGGCATAAGCACCTCAGCAAAGCCTTCAGGCAAGGAAAAACATAATTTAAAGGGAGTATGTAGTTTTGTTAAGTATAGCAGCCTTCTAGTGGTTCATTTGTTAAAAGCCTTGCTTTAAAAAGTGTTGTTTGTTTGGTTTTGTCTAAAGTTGTCAAGTAAAGCCTTTAAAGATATTTTAGGGGGAATAAATAATTTTATTTAGACGACCAAGGAGCTTTAGCTTAGCCACAGTTGGCTGGTTTTGCCTTTCCTAGCTTTTTTTGTAAATGTTCAGCAATGCTGTTAAAAGCAGCCCCTTGCCCAGTGCCTGGCTGGTTATTGATCAAGTCCCACAAAAAGGTATTATTTTAAGTAGCTAAAGATGCTGTAGTGATTAAAGGACATTAATTGCATCTCAAAAGGCCATGAATACGCCTGTCAAATGATCTGCTAGTGACGGAGGAAGACAGAACGTGCACAGGCTGTGCTTTGGTCTTGGCCGGGGTCTGCGGCCAACTCCAGTGTCCTCTGGCAACTGAACACAGGTGGAACTGAGCACAGGTGGCACACCATGCTCTATGGAGATTTTGCTGCAACGCTGTGTCTAGACTTGCAAAATCTTCTTTTTCTCAAAATGAGATTAAAGTGCAGAGACTGGGGATGTGACACACTATTAGTCAGGACTCTGGCGTGGGTCATGGGGCTTTGGCCTCCTACAGGCACCAACTCCTTCCCTTGTGTGAGGAGGGGTGGTGCAAGTGTTTGAACGCTGCCGTTTGGGATGCTCTGCAAGTGTTGAAGAAACCCTTCTCTCCCCCTTGGCAGCGGTTGCCACAGGCTGAGACAACATCCCTAGAGAGGCCTTGAACAGCCTGATCTCAGCTAGCTTTGCATGACCTGTGGAAGTGTATGGGTCTGTCTATGGTGCCACTGGTGCACACAAGCCCCTGGAACATGTGTACAAGCCCATCAGGTGCTTGCAGATGCGTGCATCTCACCCCATCGTGGCCCTGTCTGCAGTGCACCACTCCACCAGCTAGAGCAGATGCTCCCAGGGAGACCAATGGATAGGTAAAGACAAACATCAGTCACCCGTGGGGTTGCTGAATTTCTTCCCAGAGAAGAAATCTGGATGGTGGAGAGAAGAGAGGATCTGTTTAAAAGAGCTCGGGTGACTCCTGGGTGGTTGCCATCCCTCTATCCTGATTACAGACATGGAGTTTAAAAGTGTATGGAAACGAGAGCCAAAATCTGAGCTCTTCTATGGCAAGGGTGAAAGCATCTGAGCACAGTTGAAGTCTGAGGCTGTAAACTAGTCCAGCTGCCAATCACAGTTATGTCACCTTGCATCAATGCATCTATTGACTTTTCTCCTCAGGGAATCTGGGTCTAAGAAGCAGTGTGGATCAGGGGCAGATGTTAGCTTGTGCAAGCCTCCCATTCTTTGCTGCAACTGGTTCCCCTTGGTAGGGTTTGAAGACAGCTCTCATCTCTGCTGTGTATTTGTATAGGGCAGGCAGCAATCTTCCCGGACTGTTCTGAGAAATTTCTCTGCATTTCAAACAGAGGTTTTGGGTTGGTTTTTTAAGCTTCCAAAAATGTTTAATCTTTCCAGTGTGTCAGCTTTTACACAAACAAAAGCAAGCAGCCTGCTTTGTGCGACACATGTTGCTGGGTCTCAGAGCAGTAATAAAGCAGCAGGGCAGATTGAGGAGTGTGGCATTCACTGCTAAGTTACAGCTGGGAATAATTCTTCATGTCTTTCCAGCCACTTGTTTTATTAAAAAGCCGGCTCAATCAGCACTTCATGACCAAGCCCACTGGTCATTCACACAAAAACCCGCCTGTGCAAGCCTGGGTTCTCTTCCTTTAATGAAAAGCTTTTGATGGCTTTATTTAGGTAGCAGTAGAAATTTATTCCTTCAGCTGTTTTATTCATCTTGCCCAGCTGTGATCTTTTTTTTTGGGAGGGGTAGGAAGGGGGTGTGTGTGTGTATTTTATTTCCTTCTAATTTCCTTTTTAGCTAGTTTACATGCAATGCTAAAACTTCCCTTTGGTGCAGGGATGTGCCTGTGCTGTAACTCACCGTTCTGCTGGGGTGAGACCCACAATCTGCAGCCCAGATCCACCAGACCTCACAGCAGGAGGAGCAGCAGCGTAGGCATCTGCACCGCTGTCATAAAACCAGCTCAAAAGAGGTTTAAGCAGAGCCCAGAGTGCCTTCCACAATGGCAGCTCTGTTGGTGATGATGTACGATGATGGAAGGAAGACTTGTGCTACTGTTGAAGACAAATGGCTGCAAAAGGCATGGAAGGAATTAAGTCTTGCTTCTGCTCTTTCTCATGCAAACGCTGAACATGCAGAGCAGGGACCTTAGAAGCTTGCATGGTAGCTCGTGTCAAGGGGATGGTTAAACACCAGCTGCTTCTGTGGGGAAGGGTGAACGGGTGATTAGGGAGTGGAGGAGTTTGGGTGCAGTTGGTATTTGTGGTGGTGCTGTGTTCCTGTCTTCTTCTCCACAATCTGGTTATGTGTCTGTCTGCTTCATTTTCAGCTCATCAAAGCAGGGTCATGATGATTCTGTTTGTCCTGGAGATGGAGTGGGTGTTAAGCACCGGACAAGACAAAAACTTCACGTGGCACTGTTCAGAGAGCGGCCAGCGGCTGGGAGGGTACCGCACCAGTGCGGGCGCATGTGGTCTGCAGTATCCTTTGCTGAGATCTCAGCTTTATTTCTGCTCTTTGGCACTTAAACAGCCTCTTTGGTTTATTTTCCTAATTGTCCTCCAGATTTTGTGCCCTGCGTACACCAGCGCGGGCGCATGTGGTCTGCAGTATCCTTTGCTGAGATCTCAGCTTTATTTCTGCTCTTTGGCACTTAAACAGCCTCTTTGGTTTATTTTCCTAATTGTCCTCCAGATTTTGTGCCCTGCGTAGGTTCAGCGATTTGTGAGAGAAACCCGTTATTTAAAGCCAATTTTAAAAACTGTCTGTTCTTCTTGCTTTGTCTCCTTAATGCATGGTGGCATATTTAGGTCTAAGCATTTTTGAGCAAAACAATGAGCGATCTGAAACCTATTGTGGTCTGCTTTTGTAATAAATATGGACAGGACCTTCATTTAAACATGCAGGGCATGCTTTCTTCTAAGAATTAACAGTAGCAAAGTAGGTCGGTGATCAGGTCAGCGTGCCTGTGTGTATGCATGGTAAAAATTAAATTACATTAATATAAAATAATGAGTACTTGTCCTTCACTCTGGAATAGCCCAGTGTGTATTGGGAATTTGGGTTAACAAAGGAGTAAATGGCTCCAGAAATGGTACTCATGTGGCTTATTCACCTAGAGCTGCCCCAGCTGCTTGACAATAAAAGAAATATTAATTCAGCTTTATTGCAAATGAAAAGGGAAATGGAAAAGTATGAGCTCTTAGGCTGAAACCAGGGGTTAGCATAAACAGACTTTTTAGTGCCCAGTAGTGTATGTGGTATAGATGGTGTGTGTTTGGCTAGTTCATGGGAAATGAGATTTACTCTAAATTACTGTCTGAACGCGGACTTGCTTTATATCATCTGGTCATTCAGCCAATGTAAATGGCATAAAAACTGAACTTAATTTTTAATTGAATGTTAAATACTTTAGAAAGTGTGATGCAGGAATTTGTCCTGTATTTCCTAAACCTCTCTAGAGAATGGACTGTTTTGAGTGATTCAAAATTTTGGAGGACACTTTAATTTGGGTCATCAGATCATGATGGCCTAGTTGCCCTCTACAATGGAGTGACTACATCAATGGACAAGGGAAGAGGTATGGATGTCATCTATTTGGACTTCTCTAAGGTCTTTGACACAGTCCTCCACAACATCCTTCTCTCTAAATCGAACACACATGGATTTGATGGGTGGACAGTTTGGTGCATGAGCAATTGGTTGGATGGTCGCATCCAGAGGGTAGTGGTCAACAGCTCAATATCCAGATGGAGACTGGTGACAAGTGATGTTCTTCAGGGGTCCATATTGGGACCAGTACTGTTCAATATCTTCAACAACGTCATTGACAGTGGGATTGAGTGCACCCTCAGCAAATCTGCAGATGACACCAAACTGAGTGGTGCAGTTGACACGCCTGAGGGATGGGATGCCCTCCAGAGGGATTTGGACAAGCTCAAGAAGTGGGTCCATGTGAACATCATGAGGTTCAACAAGGCCAACTGCAGGGTCCTGCAGGTGAGATGGAGCAACTCTCAGTATCAATACAGTCTGGACGATGAAGGGATTGAGAGCAGCCCTGTCGAGAAGAACTTGGGGGTACTGATGGATGAAAAGCTGGACATGAGCTGACAATGTGCACTCGCAGCCCAGAAGGCCAACCATCTCCTGGGCTGCATGAAAAGAAGGGTGACCAGTAGGTCAAGGGAGGTGATTCTGCCCCTCTACTGTGCTCTGGTGAGACCCCACCCTGACATCCAGCACTGGAGCCCTCAGCACAGGAAAGACATGGACCTTTGGAGCAGGTCCAGAGGAGGGCCACAAACATGATCAGAGGGATGCTCACCTCTCCTATGAGGACAGGCTGAGAGAGTTGGGGTTGTTCGGCCCGAAGAAGAGAAAGCTCCGGTTGCTCCTAAAATATCTAGTATTGGACTCTTAATGTGGAATTAAATTGGATGAAGAGGTCAGAATCTGTCCAGATAAATGGTTCTTCCAGGTAGTTGAATGGGTCCAGATTTTATTCACTTTAGACTATGATGTGTGATGCACCTGATGTAGCTGACACTTCTCAAATACAACATAAAACAATGCTCTTTCATTATACTTGTATACTTAACCATAATGAAGGATCAAAAAACTAGTAATAGGTATTTTATACAATTTTTGGAAGGGAAACAGAGAGGATCCATCCAACTCTAGCACTTAAGTTAGAGAGCCTATGGAGATGACTCCTCTGTTCGTGGCAAAAGGATACTTCAAAGGTGTTTCATAACAAAGATACAAATCACATCCTCATTTTTTTGCACTCTTTGGTTTACTGAAGGAGACTCTACTATTAATATGAACAGGTATGAGCTTGATGCCTAAAAGTGCACTCTGAATATCTCGAGACTGAAGTGCTATTCACAAAGTTGCAGTATACTCATGTTAAAAGAATTAACAAGTCATGAAAGGAATGCAAAGCTTGTATAAGCAATGGATTTTCCTCAGCATTTATCCATCAGATTTGATGTGGAAACCCGGCACGTGTTTGTTGGTGATCATTCTGGGCAAGTGACCATACTCAAACTAGAGCAAGAGTCCTGCAGCCTGGTTACAACATTTAAGGGACACACAGGTAAGGCCTCAGGAGGAGACAAAATTTGTTTCTTCATCTGTGCTCAGCATCATGGTGGTTTGACTCTCCTGTGAAACATTGGAATGGCTTGTGTCAGTGTACAGCATGGAAGGAAGATAGACCATGAAATGTCCCTACAGCTCAGGGAAGTTTATTCTTTATTGGTAAAACCGAGAGTGATCAGACAACTTCTGTGGCAGAAAACATTGCCATCAGTAGCTGCTAATTAAAGCAGAGTGAGAGTAGAACAAGTTGTGGTAACTCTGGGAGGGAAAAGGATGTTCCTCAAGGAAAGACCCACGTTGGTAGATGCTTTTGCCCAAGTGGAATAGGCACATCTTGGAGGCGCTAACTGCTTGTTTTGCTTGTGCCCCATCACATTTTAAAAACAGCAACTCCAGGATGTGATCTTGCCATCTAACAGAAGATATAGAGATCATTCCTGAGCATTTTCTTTCCTTATCCCTCCTCTCTGATTGAATGTTAATAGCTCAATCACAAGGTAGCACAAGGTAGTTCAATCCTTGTTCTAGAATACTATGAAGGTGCTCATAGTATTTCACACTTGCTTCTCTTTTGTAATAAAATCTATCTCCTGGAACGATGGAGGTGAAAAGCTATGTAGTCACACCATGACTATCCTTCCACCATGCTTTACTGCTCAGTGAATTCATCCGTGTGAGTGCCAGTGGAGCCCTCTGCCCGCAGAAAAGCAGGATGGGGCTTCAGTCAGTTTTCTAGGCTGTTCGTTTTCGACTGGCAAGCACAGTGACTGCATGGCCTTTGCTAAGGAGCCCTGCATTTCAATCACTCTCTCTGTATTTTCTGTTATATTTTTATATATATATTTAACTACATTCCTGTCTTCCACTTTCTGTAATGAAATGATGGTTGTGTGCACCTTCTATTTCAGGTGGTGTCACTGCTCTCTGTTGGGACCCTATACAGCGAGTTTTATTCTCAGGCAGTTCTGATCATTCCATTATAATGTGGGACATTGGAGGAAGAAAAGGAACAGCCATCGAGCTGCAAGGACATAAGTACGTTCAAAGCACTTCCTCCTGCTTTTATGGGAGAACAGATGTGGCTTCTGCCTTTAGCCTGAAAGAAACAGCCCAAAGTTTGCAGTCTTCACATGTCTCAAGCTTGTATGTGTGGTCCATATACAACTGGAATGAGTTCCTTGTTGTGAGTTTTTCAGTGTTGGGCCCACAGGCTGGTTTGAGAGTCTGCAAAGGATGGTGAAGGAAAGCATAATGTTTACAGTCCTGAATGTGTTATGCCAGAGCCTGCGCCCTTTTTGGAAAGAGGAGAGTCCTCAAAGACAGCAGCTTCAGGGAAATTGTTGCTTTTTAGGTGTCAAGGTCTTTCCTTCCCCTAGAGGGAGCATCAGGCTTGGACAATTAGTCCCTTTTTCCTTCATGCTAACTTTTTCCACAGCACTTTACTTTGAACTCAGGCTGCAGGTAACGTGCTTTACATATAGGAGCCTTCACCATCGACTCAACCCAAAGAGTCTTCATCTTTGCACCTACAGACCTCACAGTTGACAAAGTGCTTAGTGACATGGTTTAGTGATGGTTTTTTATCAGAGTTAGGTTGATGGTAGGACTAGATGATCCTAAAAGTCCCTTCCAACCTAGGCAACTCTATGATTCTATGTCCTTGAAGAAAAGTAAGCTTGTCCTGGGCATTGAGGAGAGATCAGAATGACTCTAGTTGCAATGACCTCCTGGCCTTTTAACACTAGCAATGCAGCAAGTTTGTTTCAATGTCTTGGGAGTGCATATACGTGGGACTTATATGCTGCGCTCAGCTCTGGAGAGGCAAAATCCCATGGTGGTTCTGGTCTAACAGTTTCTTACATATTCATACTTGTCTTTCGAGCGATGCTGCACTCTGCTGAGGTACTTGGATGCCCCTGGGATTTCGGAGCACTGCAGAGCTCTTGCTGAAATTCCCAGATCACCCTCATACACGACCAGTGGTGCTTGCTAATGGACTGCTGCTAGATTTATTGCTGTGGAAATCAGTTCTCCTAATACGAAGTTAGCCTCTGGATCTTAATCAGAGAATAGTTTGGTTGGAAGGGACCTTTAAAGTTCATTTAGTCCAAACCGCCTGCAATGAGCAGAGACATCTGTTGGCTGGCACTGTACTGCGTAGAGACTTGGTCCTAAGGATGTCGCCTGGTTTTCTTTCTTTTATGAAGTAATGAGCACAGCTTTGGGGCTTTAAATTGCGTTATTTCTCCCATATTGCTTTTTCCTTAAAAGAAGAAGCAAAAGCATGTAAATCTTCCACCTTACCTTGGGAAGGCTTAGGAACAATTTAGTGATTCCTATATTATTTTTAAAACTCTCTGTGCTTGTTAGTACTAAAAGAAAGTCTTCAGTCATTCCTCAGTTCTTCATTCCTATTTGTCGCAGAGATTTACAGAAGCAAAGTTGTTACTGACTTTCTGACAAGAAAGTACCTTACTGGGGCTGCATTTCTGCATCCAGACATGCCTTTGGAGAGGGCCGGCACTGCAGCTCTGTTCAGGCTTCCCAGTGCAGCTGTGACCTCCCATCTCAGGAGCCCCAAAAGCAGTTATCAGAACAGGTCTTTGCCTTTGTGGATGCTGCCCAGATGAGCAACACTCTGGTTCTGGTCCTGGCTGGGACCAGCAAAGACCAATTTGCATCTGATGGACACCATGTACAGTGAGAGGGAGGGGAGGACATATGGGCAAACAAGTAGTTTATACTACTTTATTGTATATTCTGTGCTTACTTGTGTGCTCGCCATAGATGGTTGATTAGTAACTGTCTCGTTTCTTTTTCAGCGATAAAGTTCAGTCTCTCTCCTACGCTCACCACACTCGGCAGCTCATCTCCTGTGGTGCAGATGGGGGAATCGTCGTCTGGAACATGGATGTTGAGAGGCAGGAGGTAGATACTTGATTCTTGTCAATTTGGTCTGAAGCACTGTTGGGAACATTCTGAAATGTGCGACTTTCAACCTGAACAATATCATTCCAGGCTTTAAAAATGTTTTTGGACATGCTCCAGTTGTTATACAGCAATTATGCCGTGCCTTTGATAATATGGTACAGGGGAAATTCTCTGGCAGAAAATGCTTATTAAGTAGGCTGCTAAATGGCTCTTACCCTTTACATTACTGCTCCAAAAGGCATTCTCTAAGGAGGGTATTGTGAGGTGTTCTGCTTTGTTTTTCAGGACAACTTGAGAAATATTATCAGTTCAGAGGTAAATGGATAGATGGATTGATAATTATTTGGTGTTTTAAGCAAAGAAAACAAGAAAGCTCTTTGTCATCTCTGGAAACATGCAGTCCCCTTTTTTTTTGTTGTTGTTTTTTTCCTATGTTCTAGCTAAAAAGACATTTAACTGGGGCTTCAATCTCACCCGCTACTCAATCTTGCTTCCCTCTGGTGTAACCACTCAGAAGTGGAGTAAAAGATGACTGTGCCGCTCCAGACAGCAAGGTTTCACCCACGCTCCTCTAATTGCTTTTGTGCTGCGTGTCCAACGAGTGTAAGGGGGTGCAAAAACCCATCCCCGGGTCCTTGGCGCCGCGGGAGCAGCCTCCGCTCGGCAGTTTGGGAGCCCTGACTCAGAGAGGGGGAGCGAGGCCTGCGCTGGGTGAGTCAGGCCTCAGCCCTGCTCCCCAGCCTGGCACGTCCCGGTAACATCAGTCACCTCGCTCCCGCAGGGGTTAGGAAGGCACCCCGACTCCCTGCAGAGGGTAGATCTCAGCAAGGCTTTTGGCAGCATGGGCTTGCACCAGCTCTGCTGGTTCTCCAGGGTTTTGGCCTCCCCTGATGGTGTGTGTCTCCCTGGAGCCAAGGAGGAAAGCTAAGTGGAAAATTGGATTAAAAAAAAAAAACCCTACTGAAACAGGCCTAGGCAGGAACTGAGCTCCCTTTTTTATGTGAATTAGCATTCCAGTTGGCTCTCTTTAATGGCTAATCTAATGGCCAATTATGTCATCAGCTCCAAAGTGAAACGAAAGCAGAGCGGCTTCCTCCTTCCCAACAGATGTTTCCTTTTTGCTGCAACTCCAACATCCAGAAATGAAAACCTTTATTTATTTGCTGCCTTCGAAAGGCTACAGTAAGGGTTAAGACTGGCTTGTCACAAAACAGGCGGCAATGCTGTGAGAGGGCTGGTTTGAAAAGTGGAGGAGAAATATAATTAGCTAAATGAGGGCTTAGCAGCAGGTGCTAACGAGGGCGCTGCTTTCTCTGACTATGGCTATGTGGGCTTGTTCCCTTTATGGGTAGCTCAATAGGGTGTTCATGGTGCTAAATCACCTCCAAAACATGAACTTTTGGGGTTGTTAATACCACGCCTTGGTTTGGGGTTCTAGAGAGTTTTCTTCTGAATTTTGGCTTTGGGATTTCTGCCCGTAGGGGTTTTCTCTGTGATGTGTGCTCAGTACTCACTTTGATGCTGTCAGATTTTCCCACATCTCTAAGATTGCATTAGAGTGAATTAAGCCATTTTAGCCCTTGATTCCTTATTTTAATCTCCAGTTTTTTTAAAACTGGAAGTGGAGAACATCTGAAAGGTGCTAGACGCTGTGTTTCTATTAGACTACAAAGTGGTTACTTGTCACGAGCAAAATGTCTTCTTCATGTACAGTGTTCAGATGCTTAAGAGATGAAAACTTTTATACATGCAGATGTAAATCCGTAGGCATTAAATGAAAAGACTGTTGCGGATAGAAAACGCAGGGATTTGTCCCAGTTACTCTTCAAAGTAGCTGTCAGAAGAAGCTCTAATCAGGTAGTTGCTTTATTGCTGGGGGTCAACGCTGTCCTGAGAGCTGAGAGCCTCCATCAGCCTTACCTTATCTTTGCCTCGCCTTTGTATTATTTTTAATTCTCAATCTCAACTGTGTTTCTCACCATTTTAAATTGCAGCATGTCAGAAGCCGGTGGCTCTGTTAAACTAATAGCACTTCTTCACAAAGTCTTCAATGTTATTTAGTGTTTATTTAGTCGCACAGGGTTGGTGGGAGCACATTGCAGTTGTGAGGCAGCACTGGCAGGGCTGGCCCTGTCTGGCAGGGGCTGCCCCACTGCGGGGACAGGATGGACCTGCTTGCCAGCTTTGGGCTGAGCTCTTGTCCTGGTGGGGCTGAGAAAGGAGCAGAAGTCATCTGCTGGGAAGAAGTGTCACTCTTGCTAAGCCAGGTTAGGACAGAGAGACTGACAGCCACTGGAAAGGGGTCAAGAACCAAGACTTTTCCTAAGTCTCACATCCTAGGAAGGGTTTCCTAAACATTGCGGGGAGATGCACTGCGGGTCCCCCAGCAGCTCAATGGAGGACAAGTGTTGGGGAACCCAAATGTAGGGGAGGAGATTGACTGCCCCCTCCACATGCCCCCTGCCATGTCAGGTATTACCTGAGCTTTTTCAGGGTCTGTCAAGACCTGCTTCCCTACACCAGAACATCTGGTCCATGCTACTCTGCATAGCAAAACCTAGCTGTAGGAGAAAGAATTACCTTTAATATTTTCTTTCTTTAAGTCTTACCTGCTTCATCTAAGGGCCCCCTTACCACAGAAAAGACATTGAGGCACTGGAGCAGGTCCAGAGAAGGGCAACGAAGCTGCTGAGGGGTCTAGAAAGTAAGGCTTTGGGGAGAGGCTGAGGGAGCTGGGGTTGTTCAGTCTAGAGAAAAGGAGGCTGAGGGGAGACCTTCTCACTCTCTACAGCTACCTGAAAGGAGGTTGTAGTGAGGCAGGGGTCGGTCTCTTCTCCCAAGTCACAGGCAATAGGACAAAAGGAAATGGCTTCAAGTTATGCCAGGGGAGGTTCAGATTGGATATCAGGAAAATTTTTTTACATTGAAAGGGTTATTAAGCATTGGAATGGGCTGCCCAGGGAAATGGTTGAGGCACCATCTCTGGAGGTATTCAAAAGATGGGTTGACATAGAGCTTAGTGGCATGGTTTAGTATGGGTTTGTGTTTTGGTTTCTTGTTTGTTTGTTTTTTAATCAGAGTTACGTTGATAGTTGGACTAGATGATCTTAAACGTCCCTTCCAACATGGACGATTCTATGATCCACACCATGGGTGCACTGCGTTAGGAAATGGAAGACCTTCCTTCCATCATCTTAGTGTAAAAGCAGGGAAAAGAGCTGGTTTGGGTTTTAGGTTTGCGCGAGTGAATCTCATCTTGCTCACCCCTATGTGTGATTTGTGGCAAAGGCACCTCTGACAGCAGGAACGCCTCTTACAGTATTAAAAGAAAGAAATAATAATTAAAAAACTAGCGCATTTCTGATACCTCCCCCTTTTCTCCAGATGAGTAGCTTGGCTATTTGAAATACTAGTTGCCTCCAGCTCCCGCCAGAGGCAATAGCAGATGGTAAATGCTGTCCAGACAGGACAGGACAGAATGTTTTTATATGCTTAATTCCAAACTTGGAGAGGTGGAGGAGGCTTGTTTGTTCCTGGGTTATTTATGGTCTTATAATCGAACTCTGCTTCATGATTTGGGTGAGAAGTGTTCTTCCCATGCTCTTCAAGGCTCAGAAATGAGCCAAAATAGACATCCCACAGAACATTCAAAATGGCATCTTGTGATAATGGGGGTTTTACATGCATTTTAGTTGACCATGTTAACACACCCCAATACATCTTCCTCATCCTGTCTCTGGGCTCCATTGGAAGCTTTTCTGTTTGTTGCTCACTCCCTCGTTCTGTCCATGTGTATGTGTGTTGCAGACCCCTGAGTGGCTGGATAGTGATTCCTGTCAAAAATGTGACCAGCCTTTCTTCTGGAACTTCAAGCAAATGTGGGACAGTAAGAAAATAGGCCTCAGGCAGGTTTGTATGCATCCTTTGGTGTCTTAACATGGTACAATTAGGCTTTTCTCTCATAATAGTTTGTGGTAACCTTTTTTTCCCCTAAAGCCTTGAGAACTTTCATTTTGCTCTTCTACTGAGTGCTCGATAGTGGGACAGTGGGCTCCCCTCTGGAGAGGCTTGATTTTGTGATCAGAATACTTTTTTTTTTTTTTTTTTTTCTTTTTTTTAATACTTTGTTTCCACTGCAGTATAATATTTTATCAGAATTTTTTTTTTTTTTTTTTTTTTTCCAGTCAGTCCCAATGGCAAATGCATGTAATAGGCCTTGGGCTGAGGAAATTGTTTTGGGGACTTCCATGGCTTTAGCCATGTGGGATTTTGCTTATTGTTAGTTGACTGTGTTGTAGAGAGAAATTTGCAGCTGATTTTTGGACATGGTGCTGGAACCAAAAGTTGTTTTCAATGGGCTTAAGTAAACATCTGTAACTGCTCAGGCTGTACTGGAAAGAGCTTATTGGTCTGCTTGGAACACACCACTGTGTTTTCCTACCCAGCAGGAGAGGGCTGTGGATCACAGACTCTGGGGAGGGTGGCGTAAAAATTCTGACGGGGATTTTCTCGTGGAGCTTGGAGAAGCCAGGTGTCTGGGGCAGAGCTGAGCTGCATCTTCTCTTTGTGTAATGCTCATCACTGCGGAGCCTGGCTCTTCTGCAGCCTGTGAGGCAGCCCTGTGGTCCTACACAGCCAGTGCATGAGAAAACGTGAGGCGGGTAGCATCAAAATGCAGAAATGCTAGTGCTTCTGGGGCTGAAAATGGCCAAAGGACTTGACCCGGATGATTAGATGGTACTTAGAGGCTGGGATGGGACTCCAGAATGACACTTTGCTAATGTAGCCCTGTCCTTCCTTGACCTGGAGATGTTTTAATGTGTCACATGCTGCTGAGTGGTGGTGTCATCCCCTACCACCCCCAAAGTGAGACTCCCAGGGACAGGGTTAATTATAGCTCCTAGCCCTGCGGCCAATGCCCGGCTGGCTGGGACACACAAGGTGCTTAGGGGCCTCCTTGTCCTGTCCTCCCGTCTCTAGCTGTGCTAACAAAAAGATGACAGCTTGGATTTCCTTCTTCCACCTTCTACCTTGCTGAAACCCCCCTGCAACACTGGTCACACTCAGTGAAGAGGCCCTGACTCACAGCCACATCCATAGATGCCAAATGGTGGAGGCAGCGATGATTTACTGGGTGGTGAATAGTGTTACCCTGGAGCTTGGGAGAGAGGTAGAGTCCACCTAGCCTGGGTAGTGCTTTTTCTGCCACTTCCCAGTGTCCGTACTAGTGACCAGCTGCTGCTTGCCCCAGGTAGTGGAGGAGGGGGAAAAAACCCAATATTTTGATTGTTTATTGTTTCCCCCCGCCCTATTTATTCTGAAGTCCTTGCCTGTTTTCCTTCATCTTCCCTGGAAGAGTCACTTTCCTGTTGGCTGGTTCTTGCTGGAGTGAGATGGTAGAGCCAGTGGGACCTGAGCAGTGATCTGGGTTTGTGGCTGAAGATGTCTTTCCATGTGTTGTCTCCTACAGCATCACTGCCGGAAGTGTGGGAAGGCCGTGTGTGGCAAATGCAGCTCCAAGCGCTCCTCCATCCCGCTGATGGGGTTCGAGTTCGAAGTGAGGGTCTGCGACAGCTGTCACGAGTCCATTACGGATGAGGAGTAAGTGTGGACGCTGAGCCACCTTGCACTGGAGTGGAGAAAAACTCCTGCAGCTGGGAGGGCCTGGGCGGATGCAGGGCTCTGGGTGGGAGCGGAACAGCAGGAAGCCTCTGTGGTGCCAGCAAACCTCAAGGGATGGAGAGCCCTCCACCCCTGCTCCTCTTGTGCTGGAAAGGTCTCAAAGTGGAGTTTACAGACAGGTTGCTGAATGCTGACTTACAGCAGCACGCAAATACTAATTTCCTTGATAGAGAACACTTTGGGGGAAAATCCTGCAGTCACAGTCTTTGCTGATTCTTGGATTTCTTTCTTCAGGCGGGCGCCCACGGCTACTTTCCATGACAGTAAGCACAACATCGTTCACGTACACTTTGATGCCACCAGGGGATGGCTGTTGACCTCGGGGACAGACAAGGTTATTAAGGTAGGAACAAGGAGGTTGCTCTTGCTCCTGTATGTCATTTCCCCTTTCTCTCCCATGTGGTTGCAGGTATGTCCTACCTGCTTTCTTCCACCCAGAGACCCCTCACTGGTGAACTCGTGCCAAATAAGGACCAAGAAGGTCTTGGTCTATAACGTTATTGCCTGAAGGGGCTGGGGCAAGTGCTCGATGTATCTTTTCCTCTGGGAAGACAAACTGTATTTCAACATGGAGAATCTCCATTTGTGTGGCTAGATAAAGAAATAGCTAAAATAATTAAGTTTATAACAAAGCTGGAATAATTAAAAAAACCACAACTCGCAATTTGTTGTGACTATGTTTAACTTTCAAGTCAGCAATACAGTGTGGGTTTTTTGGTTTCTCTGAAAGCCAGCTATGAATCTGGCTCATCAGGGTAAAGCATCGTGACATAGAGAATGTCGTTTGGTCAACCTCAACCAGTCTGACATAAGTGCTAGAAGATCAAATCAAACTTCACCAGACTTGCTGCATCCACCTCTAACCACATAGACTCTCTTAAGCAAAAAACAAGGTGCAAATTATTTAGAGATGACATTATGTACTGTATTATTATCTTTTACCACTATTCACTATGTTATTATATCTTGTTGTATTAACAGCTGTGGGATATGACACCAGTAGTGTCTTGATGGTACATCAGTGGAACTTGTAAGGTGGTATTTACAGACGAGACAGATTTCCTAACCCTAATCATACTGCAGAAGATAAATAACGCTGGGCGCGGCCGGCAGGTGAGAAAGGAGCTAATGCGTTTACAACGATTTTACGTCCTCTGCTTGATCAAGGCTGAACATTTGCACGAAGACTCTTTCCACTTACTCTCAAAATATACAAGAAGGTATTTTTTTAACTAACGGTTTGTACGATCTGACTTTTGGTTGTCTCGAGTTTGTTTGGAAAATCCGTATGTGGTGCAATTTTTAGTTTTTTTTTCTATTTCACTGTGTCAAGATACTTGCTGCTTTGTACAGAGGGTTCCTGGGTTGTGTCCTACCATGTGAGTTTTCGGTATCCACATACTGTGTAAGGCAATCGGCTCTCCCCACAGCGAGTACCTAGTGTTTTGGGGTGCTTCTGCTGACCATGCTCTCTTCAGTGGAGGAACTCCAGGCGCGGCATCGCATATTCTCCAGGTGGACCACCAAGGAGCTGATGGACTATTGCAATTCCTAAAAGGGCTCTACCATCTACTTGTCCTAGCGGACGTCATCCGGAGAGCATTTTATTGGCTTGTGGTAGCTAAAATCCAGCTTTCTGCCTCTTTCCTTGCTGCACAAGTTGCAAAACTAGGGGGGGAGGTTGCTTAGCAACTAATTTCTACAAAAACTGAAATAGTTTTCCAGCTCAGAGCATTACAAGGAGCACACAGACCCGCTTGAGTTTGATGAGGCTGACAGGCTGATTCAAATTAAATTACTGGCAACAGGAACTTTTGGGAGTGTTTGCAGGGAGAAAGGGGCGGGGTGGGGGGGCGGTGGGCACAAATCTAAAACTGATCTAAGTCTGAAAAGTCTGGTTTACCTCTACCTCTACCTTGCGCAGCAACATTTCAGCATTTATACCTGTCTGTGTTGTTGTAAGATTAATTTGATTTTTCCATTTTCCATATGGTTAGTCATATTTATTTTTTCAAATGCTGATGGTTTTTATTAATTTCCTCTCTAGACCAGAAACTGATATTGCTGAATGATGCCCATTGTCCTGTTGTCATATTTTAAGGTTTCTTTTAAAAATAAAAAGTATTTAAAAACCTGCATTGACCCAAATTACCTTTTTAGAAGGATGTTGTCAAGATGAATAAACAAAAAAGCCCTTTTTTCCAATAGGATCTTCTCTGAAGAGTCAGTTCTTCAGCTCTTTAATCCATTTCACTTTTTAGCAGCCTATTGCTGATATGCTTCAAAGGAACTGGTGTAGAAAATAGAACTGTGGACCAGACCCAGGGTTTTCCCCTGTCTTTTGTTTAAGGAGGCCTCATGGTCTGTAGCTGCTGTGACACAGCACATCAGTGGTGCTCAGTCTCACCCCATTTTGGGCTTGACTTTTCCCCTCCAAAGTGGGGAGGCCATGATGTTTACCACTACAGAGCACACAGCTACCTGGAGAAGCTTTGTAGTTTTGCTTGAGTGATAACAGCAAAGGAAAATAAAGCTTCTCCTTTGTTTGCCCAGCAGTAATTCACTTCTGAGGAAACAAAAAGGTTAACGCAATCCATGGCATTAATTCTAGACCAGTGAGCTTCCACAGCAAAGGATGAGGGGAATTTCATGTGCGTGTAGTGGGATGGCTACGTATTTTCAGGGAAAGTTCTCTTTTCAAACATCCTGTAAACTGTGCTTAAGCGTTTTGCAGTCATGTTCTCTGAAATGATGCCACCCTGGCTTTCCTGGTCACACACCCTGTTATTGGTTCCCTTCTAGGCAGCATATTTTAAAGCATATTTTCAAACATAATTCACACAGCATTAAAGATTCTTTTTCCAGCCTGAATGTTAATTGTTTTCTAAGTCCTCCCACTTGCTCTCCTGGAAGCTGGATGCTTGTTTTCTCTTGGAAGGCTTTTCATTACACCTTGTGCATTTGTACCATGTTTGCTGATGACTGAAGTGTTCTTGGCTGATGAAGCTATGCAAGATGAGCAAGTCGCCTGCCAATATTTCATTCCAGCTGGAGAAGCTGTATGAAGTTTTGCTGGACTACGCTGTTCCACGTTACCTTGGGCTCAGGGCCTTTTGGCCAAAGACCTGACTTGTTTTGCTGTGCGGAGAGTATCTCTCGCAGTGGCAGAAACATGGAAGCACTGAAGTGAACTTAAGTCACTCTTCAGCATTCTGTTCCTGAGGAAACGTAGTGGTTGCAACAAGCCTGGGACTCCAGCGTGGATTGTGCTTGCCCTGGTGGAGCAGTGGAGTCAGCAAGATGAGGATCTGCCCCATGGTCAGCGCCTAGTCCTTCTGCATGTGTAACATTCAAACAAAGGTGAGGAATTGACTCCAAAAGGAGACTCAGTTTGGGACAGAGGTGTGTTTGGACTGCTCTGCAGTAAACTCTTGGCCACCCCACCTTCTCTTCCACGCTGTTGTGGGTTCAGTGTTGCTTATGGGTGGGTGTTGGGTAAACAAATCCATTTTGCAAAATTTCCCTTGCTGTTCTTTCCAACTAAACGACCTGCAGGGTTATCTGAATTTAACTTGAGCATTCCATTATCTTGCAGTATCAGAGCAGAGTGGTCTTGGCTTAGAAAGTGATATAAGCTGAAAGTGAAGCTGGCGGAGAAAGGGAAGTGTGTCCCTTTGCTATGACCTTAAGAGCTGTGATGTAGAGATATGAAGGGAAAATAGTTGTCCCTAGTTCAAAAAATAATTCCTTTTCCTCCCAAAAGAAACAGGAAGGATTTGACACTGGGCGAGTTAAAATGCCTGCCTTCCTGTTGTGCTGTGTTAGGGTAACACTCTCAATCTCTTCTGTCTTCTAAATCCACACAAAAAGGGATCCCTGATGCCTGCTCCTTTTATTTCCATTTTAGTTGCTGAATAATGAATCTGAGCTATGTTTATGAATTGCATTATTGGGGAGCAAGGGGTAGGGTGTGTTTTGGTACAGATGGAAACTGCGCAGCACCCCACGCACGCTCAAACAAAGCAAAGTCCCTTTTTCCCCAGGGGCTGCTGACGTGCGGCATCAGGCTTTCAGTGATGCCTCCTGCTGCGCCAAGGGGCGTACAAACAATGCTGGCCTTCCTCTGATCTTCACTTCAGAAACATTGATTTTCATTTCTCACTTAGCTGGTGTTTCCTTGGAGGAAGAAGCAGTGTTCTTCAGAGCATTCTTGGTTTTAAAATTAACAATATCTGTAGCACTTGAGCAGGTGATGGGGCGGGCACTGGTTGCATACGCAGTGCCTGAGCTGCCAGCTTGAGTCATTTGTGTTTCAGGTGGCTGAGGGAAGATCAACCTGAGCCCCAAAAGTCAGTCTTTTTAAGCTGAAAATATTTAAGTAAAGAGAAAAGAATGCTGGTAACTGGTTGTAACGATAGCACTGATGGTCCTTCTGTCTATGGGAGACTAACATCAGAATCACAGAATCGCATGGGGTTGGAAGGGACCTTTGGAGATCATCTAGTCCAACCCCCCTGCGGTCCACCTAGAGCAGATTGCACAGGAACTTGTCCAGGTGGGTTTTGAATGTCTCCAGAGAAGGAGACTCCACCACCTCTCTGGGCAGCCTGTTCCAGTGCTCTACCACCCTCAAAGTAGTTCTCCTCATGTTTAGGTGGAACTTCTTATACTCAAGTTTGTGCCCATTTCCTCTTGTCCTGTCACTGGGCACCACTGAAAAAAGACCGGCCCCATCCTCTTGACACCCTCCCTTTAAGTATTTATAAGCATTGATCAGATCCCCCCTCAGCCTTCTCTTCTCAAGACTAAAAAGACCCAAGTCCCTCAGCCTCTCCTCGAAAGGGAGATGCTCCAGGCCCCTAATCATCTTTGTACCCTCTGCTGTACCCTCTCAGGGCTTGACATGGTTGAAACAGGGTAGTGCATTGGGCTGGAAGTCAGCCAGTGCAACAGAGGACAATCCCGGATGGTGACATCAGTGTGCTCAGCTGTTAGCACTCCTGTCTACAGCTGCTCTTCACAGTGAAGCCCAAGTGACCTCCCAACCTCAGCCTCTTGAACTTGAATGTCAGCACATTGACTTCTATCACATCAAAAGAGATAGCTGTACTTTGCCTGAGATGGGGGCAGGAGTATCTCCTGTACTGGGAAAAGGAGGGGTGTGTTCCCTCTGCGTGGGGCTGGTTGCTGATAGGAAGGCAGGGGGCTGGACGCACAAAAAGGATTGTGTATGATCCAAAAAAGGTATAGGGGGAAAAAGTTTGCTTTATGCCTGCTGAGGAAATGACTGTTAGAGAAGAATATGCAACCTTTTTTCCCAACTGTTCTGTTTCCCAGTTCTGGGCTCCCCAGTACAAGAGAGAGATGAAGCTACTGGGGCCAGACTGTTTTCAGTGGTGCCCGGTCACAGGACAAGGGGCAATGGGCATAGACTGGAACACAGGAAATTCCATCTGGGCATGAGGAAAATATTCTTTGAGGGTGGCAGAGCACTGGGACAGGCTGACCAGGGAGGTGGTGGAGTCTCCTCCTCTGGAGACATTCAAAACCTGCCTGGACAAGTTCCTGTGCAACCTGCTGTAGGTAGGTAGGCAGACCCTGTAGGTAGACCCGCTCTGGCAGGGGGGTTGGACTAGATGACCTCCAGCGGACCCTATGTGATTCTACTGCCACAGTCATTGCAACAAAGAGATGCCAAGAGAGAATGTTATCAGCGTACAAACAAGCAAACAAAAAAAAGCCAGTAGTGTAGAAATGAATATTCATCAGACCTGCACAAAGCCAAACCATGCCCTGTTCTGCATTGTAAGCTGCCCCCTAGTCCTGGTCAGGATCCAGAAGCCACAAGGAGTATAGAGTTGTTCTAGCGCTGGGGTGGTAGATTGAGTCTATGAAGATATCAGGTTTTTGTTCCTTGGTTTAATTGCCCAATAGTATTTATCTACCTCAAGTAGCGCTGTGAGAAATGCATTAAATGCATAAATTTGACATAAAAATGATGGGGAAGAGACACGTCACTATTGAGATGGTGCAGAAGAGGTGTCAGGCCTTTTGAAGATAGAAGTTTTGCCTTTCTCCACTTACTTATTTCCAGTACATTAAATAATCTGAATTTATTAAAGCTTTTATCACTTTTGTGCTTTCCAGGCTTCTTTATACTATTTTTTCATCCTTGTTCACTGAATTCAGCACCTTTGCGATATTAACCAAATACAAATGCTTTCTAACAGGTCAGGGCTTTCCTCAAAGGTAGAAGACCCATCATTAACACCTCTACTTTGTCCTGTCTCAAGAAAATTTGACGGGGTTGCCACCACCAAGTAATCAAGAAAGTTTTGGGGGAAAAAAAAAAAAATAGTTACAAAAAATTGATTCATCTTTGTCGTTACCACTAGTTTCTGGTGAGGTTTAGTTTTCCAGAGGCTGTGCTTTGCTTCTGCCTGGAAAGTTACTTCACCATACTGACCAGTATCTTCTGGGCTTTGCTGTCTTTCAGAATAGAGGGATTGATACGTTAAAAACTTCTTATTGGACACATCATTTATCTGATGGCTCCCTCTAGAGAGAGGAACAAATACTGACCTACTTCACAAGTAAAAAGTTCTTGGATTTGGTCACTTTTAATCCCAGAAGTGGGTTGGTTGGTTTGCTCCCCTTTAAGACTCCGTGCCTTCTCAATACCTGCTTTCTCTCCTCAGTGCTGTTAGGATGATTGCAGGAACAGAGAGGGTTTCAAGTTGTCTTATTTGCATTTCAAAAATTATCATCTCCTGTAATCAGTCCCTGGGTCTGCCCAAGCGCACCCAGGACTATCGCTCCCACCAGAACAAGAGGTGTAACCCTGAGGGACCAATGGGGAGATACTGGGAGCTGGGCCAGGAGACACCTGAAGCTTCCCTGCTGCCACTCAAAGCATTAAGAGCTCGTTTAAAAAGACAGTCAGGTGAATGTTGACCAGCACAAATTTTAGGTAAGTGGGGTTTGGTGTCAAGACAAGGAGCACTTTGTTTTCACATGGAGCATGAGAGAAGGGAATGGAAGGGCACGGGCAGAAGGAACAGGCTTGTAGCTGCCCTTCAGCGCTGGAGTCAGCGACCACCAGGCTGTTCTCTGACAGAATAACTCTATCTTCACTCTCCACTTAAAAAGTTAATGAAAACTAGTAGTGTTATGGCTTGAAAAAAAACTAAAAAAGCTGTGTCATTCCAAAAATACAATCTGTGACTGAACTGCAAACTGAACTCTCTGTCCCACCAAATAAATCGCTCACATCATTGAGTTTTTGAGCACTGACCTGTTTACATCGAAGTCCATGGTGAACCTCCCCTCCCTCTCTGAGCCCAGGCAGGGCTCGTCCAACATCCCACCGGAGTCAGGTTTAAGGGGAGGGGGTGTCCCTGCCTGCACCTTGTTCCCAGAGCGGGGGGCCTTGGGACAGCACAGAAGGTGGTGGGGGTGTTGCTGTGAATGCAAATACCTGGTGTTTGCTGTTTCCTCCAAAATAAGGAGGTATCTATGGGAAGGTCCCACTATTCAAAGGTAGACAAACATAATTTTTACCTTTAATCAACCACAAGTTCTTTTATTATTTTATTTTTTTTTAAAAGAATAAACATGGCCCAGAAATGAAACTTAGGAGAAGATGAAATGCAGTTTACAAAATTACTTTTCTTTCTAAATCACAAGTGCTTTTAAACCATAGGATCTGCCTCTTTTTGCACTGTGACCAAACTCTGATTAAAGCAGTTTTCATATTTTTGGCTTAATTTTTAAGCTACGAGTAATAAAAAAAAATTAAATATATATAAACTATTCAAATACATCAGCAGAGAATATGGACTAAAATACACGTTTTACATATATTCTGCACTTTTGGTTATTTTTATGAGCTATTTAAATACCAGTCATTAAACTTTTCTTCTACACTGCAGAGCTGAGGAGCAACTTGCCTTAAAGGATGCAAATGTCTTTCTTAGCTCTGTGGCTACTGGGTAGTGAAATGCAGTTACTATAGATGCTTTAAGCCACTGTCAGTTGCTATATTTAAGAGTTTGGAGCCTGTACAATGCTAATAGCAGACTTCTAGGAAGTAAACATTTGTACAAGCCCTGCTGGTGTTTTCTTTCACTGTAGCATGAGGAGTTAAGTTACGAAAATGAAGCAATAGCTTGATCCAGCCTCTTGAGGAAGAGCTGTGACACCTGATGTGTCTCAGCACCGAAAACTTATTTCAGGGCCTCTCCGACACCAAAGCCTTTATTTCCAAGGAGACTGACAATAGGCTGAAAAGAGAAGGGGTTTTTTTTCTAATTTGATATTTAACAGGATGTCTTTGAATAATAAGTAAACACCATCAGCCAGGAGGATATCTTTGGGGAAACTAAATTATATAACGTGGGCAATAACGAGTTCTCCTCTGCCCATCAGCGTGGCCTTCAGCTACCAGTCACTGCAGAGGGCTCAACAACACCTGTGTCAGATTTGGGTCTTTTGTCCTCCCACCCTGATCCACAGCCATGTGTAAACCAGCAGCGCAACCCGGCTGGGTTCTGTAGGCAGTTTGCTATCAAACACACTCAGCTCAGGAGAAAAATGTGTTACCACTGCTGTTATTAAGGGTCTTGGCTTTGTAGTAAACCTGAAATATATAAGACAAAATGAATCCCACCCGAATGTCTTAGTCTGAGCTGGTTTGTCTTCACCAGCAGTAGAAAGATGGAGGAATGTCAGGGGTTGTTTCTTAAACTAGATCCAGTAAATCACCGTGAAAAAGCCTGTTTTCTCTCGACTGATTTACACTGAGAATCCCAATGAATAATTCAAACGTCCACAGGTCAGGTAAGATGAAACCCATCCTCTGTGTCTTGCAAATAAACAGTTCCAGGCAAAATACAACCCTCTCACCAGGAGCTGGGCTTCCCCTCTAAAACCTCTGCCCCCCAGTGTTCCTTTCCCTCTCCTAATCCATTCATAATAAAGCCATTCCCTTTGATCTTCCAGAGAAATGGCAAGCACGTAGGGCTCAGCCTGTTATTTCTTTTCGTGCCCAGAGTCATCCGGCCATTTCTGCGCTGACTCCAGCCCTGGCTGGGTGTGGTACGACGCGGTGAAACCTCCTACTTCATGGTGTCTTGACATAAACGGGATAATATTCGGCCCTGGCTCCATAGAGTCATGTGGAAGGCATTTGGCAGCGTTCCTAAATTCTTGCTGGTTAAACATGAGGAAGCAGATCCCTTCTGCATACCAGCACTGAGTTATAGGAACCGAAGGCCGAGAGGAATCCTTCCGTTTAAACCAATCAGGCAAGAGAGAGAGAAAGAGTTTCTGTGCTCCCAGTTACAGGTTTGAGCCCAGCCCCCTCACGCAGGGAAGGCAGCCACCAACTTGTCAAACACAGTGGTTAAACAGCGTTTAAAACATTTACTGCTTCTTTCATGAGGGCTGCTGAAGGCGCGCTCCTCTGCAGCTCTCTGTGTGCTGACTGCTTTAAAAGCTTTCGGGGAACTTCAAAAAGCCTCAGGTTTTATTTTAATGCCTCCCAATTTTTCTTCCCAATTCAAAGAACACTACCTGACTGTGTCTCGAGACCAGCAGGTGCATATTCACAAGGGGAGAGACAGGCAGCAGCAGAAAAAAAAGTCACAGGCACCGCTCTCCCCCCTGATGAGAACACCTGAAGGCAATTTATTTTTAAGGGGCCTATGCCATCCTGCTTCCCCTCATGGGCAGGCACGCTACGGTACTGTTACTGTGTAATTAGAAGCTTTGTGGCTATGCTTTGTCAGTAGGGACATTAAGTTCCTGGAGAAGTGGATTTAAACTTCTGGGAGAATTCTTCCAGCATCTCCATTAGCTTCTCCTCATCCTCCGGTGGGCTGTGGGTGCTCGCCAGGGGTAAATGTGTAGGGACTGGTTGCCTGTCTGGAAGATAAAAAAATAAAATAAATCTTTACAGGTACACTTAACTACCTTTTCTAGCACAAAGGAGATTTTTCTGCGAGGCTCAGTACTGCCCAAACACACTTCACGGTCTTGAAGCCAGGAAACTTACCTTCTAGGTATCTGTAAACAATGGGAGTTAAGCATCTCTTCCAAACCAGAAATGGAACTAATTTCAATTGTATTCTGGAACTAGGGCGATTGTCCTTTAGCATGATATGACTTAAGAGCAGGGACCAAGACCTCACTTGCAGCTAGGGACAGTATAGGTAAAGGAAGGCCTTACCATAATTAGCATAACTCCTATAGAAAAAGACCAATAACTTAAGATTACAGCTGCAGGCAGATGTTGCTTTGTCAGCATGAGACAGAGCTTTTCCTTGCCTCCTGGACAATGTTTCTAGTGCTACACAAACTCCCCAGCTAAGGCTTTTCATCCTTAAAAATAAATAGTTAAATTCTAATTGCTAAAGAACTTACGCCAATTGCTCAATCGCCGTAAGTAACATATATCAAACATTAAAAGGTCTGACCAAGTTTGCTCAATTTGATGCTTTGATTGGTTTTCCAAATCACTCTGTGTAAATACAGCTGTATCTCCATCCATTCCAAGGGATTTTTCTTTCCAAAAAACATGGTGTCTAGAGCCTGGGAACCTTGTGACAGTGCTCTCAGATGTCTAGGAAGCAACCGTCGGAGCGCTGGTGCAGCACCCTTAGTCTGTTTTAATAAGTCCAACTTGAGTGGCAGCCAGCTGAGACTAAAAGCACAAGCTGTTGCAACACTGGGCAGCAGATCTCTCTGCAAACCTCTGGGGCTGCCATCAGGCTTCCCAGGGGAGCAGAGATGTTTGCTCTCTTAAGAAGCAAGTGTTGTAACTGCCTGCACACACCCCCCATAACCTCTGCTTATGGAAAACTGTGCAGAGAGAGAAACAGGCAGAGGAACGTTCCCTTCTCCATCAGAGAACAGGAACTGCCTCCTACCTAACTGTAGTGCTTCCAGCAGCCTGTGCCGAAGTTTGGGAACCATGTGTGACAGCCAAGTTCCATGGAGAAGATGCTTCTAGTCTTTGGAAAGCAGGACTCTCTCAAACATTTTTTTTATTTTGGCAGATGCAGAGAACTGTGGTTGTACGAGTCATGTTCTCGCTTCCCCTTCCTCCCCCCCCTTTTTTTTTTTTACTGAGGAAAAAAAAATAATACACTTAGGTTTGGACTCAGAAGGAACAGAATAAAAAGAGAACAGAGGAAATGGAGGGAAGGTGTGACTGCGTGAGGAAATGGCCATCTAGGACCAGAAGAGCATATTAAAGCACTCCTGCAGACAAAGCCCTTTACTGAAAAAACCTGAAGAGGGTCCATACTAAAGTGTGGCCTCCTTAGTAAGGCAGTAAGAAAGAGAAATAACTGCCTTCCTCATTATTTTGTAAGCACAGGACATGGAAAGAGGACTTCTCTTGCAGTCTCAAGAGCAGTCATGCCAAGACCAAAGCTCTCAGAAGTCATTATCTACAGCTAAAGAGCCAAGGCGTGCTCTCTGTTAACTGAAGCTGGGGGTAGACAAAGGGCAAAGGCAAGAGCCTGGTGGAATTATGATCTAGAGCAAGAACATCTGAGCAGAAGCATTAGGACCAGAGAAAGGTGACTGGACTACAAAAAAGGCAAAGTCTGCTTCTACAAAGACGACAGACCAGCCAGGATGTAGGGTTTCGGCATGCACCATGTGCTGACATGAAAAAGGTCTACTTAAATATCTGTCAACCAAGCCTGTGTGACTGTCTGGGAGGGGACAGAAGAGGTCTGAATTTTCTGCATGCTCTGCCTAGAAATTCAGTGAATCAGGATTTGAGTGCCACATCCACCAAAAGTACTGGTAAGCAATTACCCTGAGCTTTGCCTTTCTCCCACTAGATACAGGTTGGGTGGAGAATGGCTGGAGAGCAGCCCTGAGGAGAAGAACTTGGGAGTGTTGGTGGATGAGAAGCTCAACGTAAGCCAGCAGTGCACACTGGCAGCCCAGAAAGCCAAACACACCCTGGGCTGCATCAAAAGAAGTATGGCCAGCAGGTCGAGGGAGGTGATTCTGCCCCTCTGCTCTGGTGAGATCCCACCTGGAGTACTGCATCCAGGTTTGGAGTCCTCAGCACAAGATGGCCACAGACCTGTTGGAGAGGGTCTAGAGGAGGGCCACAAAGATGATCAGAGGGCTGGAGCACCTCTCCTATGAAGACAGGCTCAGAGAGTGGGGGTTGTTCAGCCTGGAGGAGAGAAGGTTCCAGGGAGATCTAATAGTGACCTTCCAGTATCTGAAGAGAATCTCCAGGGGAGATGGTGAGGGACTCTATGGGTGAGTGTAGTGATAGGATAAGGGGTAATGGCTTCAAACTGAATGAGGGGAGATTGAGATTAGATACTAGGAAGAAGTTCTTTACTGTGAGGATGGTGAGGCACTGGACCAGGCTGCCCAGGGAAGCTGTGGGTGCTCCATCCCCAAAAGTGTTCAAGCCAGGCTGGATGGGGCTTTGAGCAACCTGCTCTAGTGGGAAGTGTTAGGGGGATTGGAATTCAATGATCTTGAAGGTCCCTTCCAACTCTAACCATTCTACGATTCTGCCCAGGGAAGCTGTGGGTGCTCCATCCCCAAAAGTGTTCAAGCCAGGCTGGATGGGGCTTTGAGCAACCTGCTCTAGTGGGAAGTGTTAGGGGGATTGGAATTCAATGATCTTGAAGGTCCCTTCCAACTCTAACCATTCTACGATTCTATGACTGACCTGCATCACCACAAAGACATCTGTGCTTCCAGCTGCTCCTACTAAGATGCCTCTCATTTGCCTGGGAGAAAAGAAAGGCTCTGCCCTATTTTTCCATTCCCTATGCTTACAGTGCCAAAAAATGCCTCTGTGCTCAAGCCCAGCATTAGAGAAAGGGAGAACTGGCAGTTTTAACTAGCAGGGAACAGTAGGAAGAAGAGCCTGTCAAAGCAAAGCCAACCCCCAGTGCCCTGTGAGAAGCATGCTAGTTTCCCAACATTATAAAAGATGCTGTTTGACTTCTGTGATTCACCTTCACTGGACACAGTCCTGTATAGAGCAAATTTGATTAAAAAAAACCCCTACCCTCCCTAAAGAAATGCTTTGAAGCCTCTATCAGCTCCTTTAGAGGACGAAAGCAGGAACATAACACAGTTGTTTTCTGGTTGCACAACACTCACTTGAACCTTTAGTCTTAGAACAATTTTGAGAAATATTTGAGAAATCCTTTCCCATCTTACCTTGGAAGAACAAGCCACTGGGCAACTTTGTTGCTTCGGGTGATATTGCCAACCATACAACAGTGTCAGCTCCCTGGGCCTCTGTGCGCAGACTGTTCTTCATCTTCTGGTAGAAATCTGGCATTGCTGATCTCACAGCTAGAAAGAATAACAATGGAATGGTGGTCTGTCATGCAAGGCTTTTTTAAATAAAAAAAACCAAACCAAAACAAAAACAGCTTAAAATTGCCATTGTGAGTGTAGGAAGAAGAGAAGACATCTCAGTTTATGAAAGAGAATGAGTATTTCCCCATATTTCCCCATACAATGACTTGTGGTGGAATAATGCTAAACTGCCAGATGATCCACCAGTTGTTTGTTTGGGTCAAATTACAGGGACAAAACTCAGTAGGAACTGAGAATAGGATCAGCAAGAGGTTGCTGAGCCCATTTCCACTCTAAACTGCAAAGAACTAAGACATGAGGAAAACAGAAATACCAAAATCCAGGTATTCTAACAGGATTTTTAGCTCTTATTTTCTCACCAGTTTTAAGGACCCAGTTGCAACATTGTATTTAAAAACTGTGTGGTGAACAGTAACTAAACCAACTGCATAATTCGTTTTTAAACTCTGGATTCTTTTTATTTTAAACTGTTTAATTCGTTTTTAAACTCTGGATTCTTTTTATTTCGTTCAAGAGGTGATGATTGAAGGCTCACCCCCTGCAGGTGTTTATTTTGTGGGGTTGGAGAGTCCTTGAACTTTAAGGTGGGATAACTTTATGGTTCATTCTGTTTGGAATCGACAAGGGGTGCGCAAAAAGTGAGAGGACAAGGGGCAATGGGCACAAGTTGGAACATAAAGGGTTCCACTTGAATATGAGGAAGAACTTTTTCACAGTGAGGGTGACAGAGCCCTGGACCAGGCTGCCCAGGGAGGTTGTGGAGTCCCCTTCTTTGGAGATTTTCAAGACCCGCCTGGATGCAGTCCTGAGTAACGTGCTCAGACAAGCTCTGGGTGGTCCTGCTTTGGCAGGGGAGTTGGACTAGATGATCTCTATGGTCCCTTCCAACTCTAAAATTCAGTGAAATTCAGTGAAAAATAAATGTATTTTAAAGAAAAGAAATACTGGGATATTTAGTTGGAAAGGCAGCTTTCAATCATAAAATAGATGGGGTAAATACTTCTGTCATCAGAAGCAAATTTGGGAAACTGAGTCCCTAGAAAAGACCTAGAGATTGGATTGCTATCTGCATCCCAAGCCTGGGTGTTAGGGGCTGGTAAGGTATTGCGGAACGCAACACACACACTGGGTAACCAACTGCTGCTGGCCCCCTGCTGAGACACACTGGCTGAAGAACAGCTGCAGCTCAGACAAAGAGCTGTCTGCCCAAACACGCCGCTTCTCCACAGCAATAAATGTTTAGAGGAAGAGGAGAGGAACAGGACTCGCACGATGGGGCGTGCTCTGTTTTTCTATATGCCCTCGCAAACTCCCAGCAGCTGCACACTGGTGCTCACAGAGGCAAAAGCTCTTATCTGTGTGTTTAACAGTCCCACTACAAATGTAAATGGAAGGTTAGCTTAATGCAGTATGGTTCTGCTGGGCATTTGTGCCGGGCTGGATTCATCCACTGCCTGTTATTTTTCTCTAGCTATATACAGATGGCAGACGCTGCACGGAACAGAGCTACCAAGGGGGTACAAAACTACTTCAAGCACCAGTTGTGAGCCAAGAAATCACTGCACCTGTTAGAGAAATCTACCAGAAAGTCTCATTTCTCTTTGCTTTTAGGCTAAACCTGAAAAGGAAAAAAAAAGTACAGTCAGAACATCAAGCAGATGTTACCTGGAGTGTCTGCCCAACCGGGGTGCATAACAGAGAAATGGATGTTTCTGTGAGTTTTTGCCCATTGTTCTGTCACGACAACTTGCTGTCTCTAGGAGAAAGGAAAAAGAGCCAGACTAGCATCAAGTTCAACAGGCTGACCACCAAGCTAGTTCCCAGGGACATAAACTACATCAAAAGTGCTGTAAACAGCAGGGCATTTATGTATATACCCTTACTCATCCGGATGTGATTTATTGGATCATTTTGTCGGAGACCACCACGGTCATCGCAATCCATATCCTGGCCACAAGCTCACTTTTAAAGCAGTTACACTGCTTTTACTGACCACGGCTGCTTGCTGCAGACTGCAGGTAAGGACTGAGCAGGCAGAAAGGGTTTGTCAGCAAAAGACAGTTTCCCCCCCACCCTTGGGACTTAAATCAAATCAAGTGAAAGTCTAGCCAGGCTCTCTGAGCAAGATGGTATGCATGCCATCGTACTCCTGAAGGTTATTGCTTGTGCATCTCTCTATGGGTTAGAGCAATGGGAAAGCAACAGCCACCAACAGGCTTTTTGCAAAGCCCATGGTACGAGCCGCCTCGCAAGCAAGCGCCGGGCTTCGTTCTCAAAGCCATGGACTGTACCTTATTTTGTGCATACACCATAGTTCCATCAAATGTCCCACTTCCCGACTGCAAGTCAGATATGTTTAATTTTTGAACTAGCATGCCCCCAGAAGAGACAGTTATCTGTAATCAAATGGATGAAAAGCAAATGAATGAATAAACAAAACCAGGAACGCCCCACAATCACACTCATGCACGTAATGTGGTCTCCAAGCCATATTTTGAAGTCCCTTGGGAGCAGGATTCCTCTGCGTGCTCATGAGTGGAGCATACCTGGAGATGAGGTGGAGGAAACAAGAATGTTTTTTAGAAAGTGATTCTCATTCAAAGTGGTGTTGACTCCTTCAGGGAACTTTGTGCTTCTTCCTTTCGAAAAGCAATACGGAGAAAGAAAATAGCAGAAGAGCACTATTTGTAATTTATATGTCTAGCGTTTACGGAAACTAATTAGAAAACAAGAGACTGTACAAAACATGGGAAATTTTGTTTTTAAAAAGCACCTGCTGTCCTATTTTACACCAAGATCTGAAAGGTTTTTTTAAGCCCGTGCTCCTGCTATAGGTATTTTGCACCATGCTGCAGGAGAGAATTTGCCCCAGGGAAAGTCAAAGGGGAAGTTTCCAAAGGAAGTGTTTTACTCTGATTTCCAAGGAAGACCTGAGAGCAGCAGGCAGGAGCTTTGCCTTGGAGAAGGAGGCTGTTGTTAGCAAAATCCAAGAGGATTCTAGAGATGCTTACAGCATTATAGCTAATCCCACCCTGCTAGCACAGTAAAAGAAAAGCTGTCACAAATCAGAAGGTAAGAACAGTAAAACACCACGTTTCAGCAGCATCACAGACTCACCACTCTGGCATCAGCTTCTTTTTCCAGGAGGGGCAACAAGGCAGTTGTCAGAATATATGTACCTACAAGACAGACAGGCACCAACATTAACTTTTCTTTAAAAAAAAACATCAACTTTCTTCTCTCTCTCCACCCTCTATAACAACCCAAATCCAAAGTCTCTTTATTCTGAAACTTGATCTGATTTTAATGATTTTTTTTTTTTCTGCTTTACCTGCATATGCCAACTCAACGTGTAGCAGTTCACGTTGCTGTATATTTATCAAAAGGCACAACAGTTATTTTATAAACTTTTATGTTTATTGTACCTATACACCAAACTGTTTGCTACATTCCACCATGACTCTGAAGGCAAAATGGCTCAGGTATGGATTTCTTTGGGGGTGAGGGGATGCCAGTGAAGAAACAGGGAATGCATTTCCCCTCCACATGTGGCACAAATATACATACCTGTGCCGGGTCACAAACAAGAGAAGGAAACTGCTCACACTTGTGTTTCTTGGGCTCTTGCATGTACACTTAAGACTCATCCATTTTTACCTTCTCACTGTGAAATCAGTCAGAGTGCCCTGACCCTTTTGATTTGTGTTGCACACGAAAGCTGCCTCTTAAATCCTCACCGTGGCTATTACAAAAGATAAGGAATCCTTGGGGGGAAAAAATCCTAATGTTGCGTGCCCAAGGCTGAGCTAAGATTACGTGGGGAAGCTGAACTGTGTCCCTCCCCAGTGTAATCGTGTTCGTTTAGCATAGATTTGTACACACCACACAAATATATTCCATTACAGCTGTTACCATGAGCAGCAAAGTTTGTTATCCAAAACATTGTTCAACCGCTAGTGTGTTTGCTTCAGACCCACCTAGTGATGTTTCACCCACTCAAGTGCAACACAGGGATTTTTGTTTGTCTTTATCTCTTCAGAGATATTTGATTTTTTCCTCTTTAAGCTGTATTTTAAAGACCCGTTTCATTCAAAATGAATCTAGCTCAATTTAGCCTAGCTTTTCTTCATTGTGTTTAATACTTCCCCCTCTCATCTCTTCACAAATGGCTCTGGTTCAACAATTCTATGTCAGCGATAAATGTGGGTTTTTTCCATGAGCTACCAAGGCCATGTTTTTCACTAGACATGAAGACTTCAGCATGTGTCTTTATAACCTCTCTTCCACAGAGGCAATGAGATCACCCGGCTAAAATACAGCGTGTTTATAAATATGCTACCAAAATCAGGCGCGTTACGTGCTTGGTGAACAAACTGTTCATTTCCCCCACCAGTCAGAGCAGTCTTCATTTTCTCTATACAATAGGAGGGACATCCATATGCACGGAATTTATTTAAAACCCTGGCAAATCAAACAAAGCGAGTGCAAAGATGAGCAAATGCAGCCTGTCTTCAGCAGAAAATGCAAAGGCAGTCGCCAGTGAGTAACGAGAGCCCCTACACCTCCCCTGGCAGCGGCGGGGAGACTAAACGATGACATCATTAGGACAAGAACTACTGCAGATTGTCATGGGAGACCGCCACGATGTAAAAATAAGAAAAAAAAAAAATAATAAAAGAATCACTTCAGTCCAAGCTGAGCGCATGGATTAAATTTTGATTTGCTATGGATTCTTCAAATGCAAAGTAACACCGTGTCTCGGTTAAAGAAGCTGCGTTTCCTAAAGGCAGAGCTGCAATGCACCAGCTATGAGCATGCTTCATTTTACCCTTCTGCAGATTAATTTACACTTTTCAGGGGCTTCATGTCGGTTTGTTAATTCTAAAGGGATGCAAAGATGAATGCATTAACGTTGCCTCATTAACAACTGGGGTTTGTTTTGTTTTCCAGCTGGATGAGAGAAATGTTCTATGCCAAAAATCCTGCTTACAGCAACTACAGCTTGTCAGAAGTTTATGTGCTTATTTAAAACCACAAACTAACTGCAAAGCCAGCGTCTCCTCTCTTCCTCGAGTTTATTAAGAATTCAGTAAATCCCACAGAGTCAGAGCATTCATTCTTTTTGCCCCACAAAACCACTTTGCTCATTTGCTTTGAGACAGAGCGCAAAAGGACCAGTTTTGATCCCAGCTTCCTACGGTGAGCACGAGTATCTCAAAACACACACAGACGTGACATATCAGGCGTTAAGGCTGAAGCATTTCATTTCTCCCACTACTCAATATTTCACCAACTGGTGTCCCCATTTTAAGTGTTCAAACACAAACTCCTTAATACTTTCACAACTATACTTGGGTATTATAAATTCTTATTTGCATGGGCTGGTCTGTCAGGCAAAATAGCCTGGACAAGGAATTTAGCACAGTAATAGCAGAATAGATATTCCTTATTAATAAGGTATATTGTTGGTTGGCATACACCATCGACTTGGAATTTTGGGATGCATAGGGAAGTGTGGCCAGTAGGTCAAGAGATGTCATTCTCCCTCTCTACTCCACACCGGTGAGGCCACAACTGGAATACTGCATCCAGTTCTGGGCTTTCCAGTTCAAGAGGGACAGGGAACTACTGGAGAGAGTCCAGCGAAGGGCAACAAAGATGATTAAGGGATTGGAACATCTTCCTTCTGAGGAAAGGCCGAGAGAGCTGGGACTCTTTAGCCTGGAGAAGGCTGAGGGGAGACCTTATTTATGTTTATAAGTATCTAAAGGGTGAGTTGAAGGATGTTGGAGCCGGACTCTTTTCAGTGGTTCCCAGCAATAGGACAAGGGGCAACGGGCACAAGCTGGAACAGGGGAAGTTCCATTCAAATGTGAGGAAGAACTTCTTTATGGTGAGGCTGATGGAGCACTGGAACAGGCTGCCCAGGGAGGTCGTGGAGTCCCCTTCTCTGGAGATCTTCAAGACCCTTCTGGATGCAGTCCTGAGTAATGTGCTCTGGGCAATCCTGCTTTAGCAGGGGAGTTGGACCAGATGATCTCTAGAGGTCCCTTCCAACTCCAACAATTCTGTGATTCCGTGACCAAAACCTCCACATTTTTATTCATGTAAAAGCTGGCATGGATAGTTGCATTCAAACAAACAGGTCTGAACAATGCAAAGTACAGCCAGTGTAGAGGCCTGGCACAGCCTCACACCTCATCACACATATCTGGCCAGTCACAGCTGTGCTGCAGCGGGCAGTAAGACAGGAACGAATTTCTAAGTAAAGGGGGAAGCTGCAAATGAATGCATTGCCTGCCACAGTCCTTTTAAAAACATAAAAGGAAAATTTTCTTATTTTTAGTAAAAAAAATAAATTTCCAAAGGAAACCAAGACTGATTTGGTAGAAGAAAATACATTCCCATCTCCCCCCACTTACAGAAATCAAGACAACACCCAAATAATATATCCTTTTGCTAATAACTGATTATTAATAATCAGTGTACTGGACCTCTGCCTTTCCAAAAAGAACTCTTCAGCATTCTAGTAGGTTTCCTTAGCACAAAAATCATTTTTGTCTGTTGCAAGAGAAACCTCCTCCCACAGAGCTTAGTTAAAAATGGTAAAGCATATCAAATGTGATTAATGCTTAATTATCACTGTGTTCCAACTGTGCAGATTTTTTGAGGGTTTGAGTTTCTTTTTAAATTGTTAAAAAAGACCTAGAGAGAACACAAAGGTGCATGGAAGGAAAGACTATGATCAACAGTGACGTGCCTGGCACTGAATGCATTAAGGTTGCCCAGAGAAGCTGTGGATGCCCCATCCCTGGAAGTGTTCAAGGCCAGGCTGGATGGGGCTTTGAGCAACCTGCTCTGGTGGGAGGTGTCCCTGCCCAGGGCAGGGGATTGGAACTAGATCTTTAAGGTCCCTTCTAACCCAAACCACTCTACAATTCTACTACTACAACCCTTTTCTTTGCCCAGATCTGGGTGCCTGTGGAAAAAAGTCGGCTATTTTGAATTACTCACACGGCAGGAATTGAGCAGCAGCCTCTCCCTCACACGTATCTCAGACCCAGAAGGCATATGTAGGTGTACTATGAGTACACCTACAAGGCAGTGCTGGACACATGGCATACCAGGAAAGTATATTGTCTATGTTGCCTGAAAGCTTGACTCCCACTGGTTTAACAGTGGGGGAAAAAAAAAACAAACACCCAGTAAAATTTGCAGTGAAATGGTATACAACACTTCCCTTTGAAAAAGAATATTTGCTGTGCCACAAAGGAGTCGAGCATGATGAATCTGGGAGCTTGCTCAGAAGCAGCAGGAAAGCAGGAGGTGGTGAGTAACTGTCCGGTCTGTCACCCCCACATACAGGAATTCATCTTGCTCTTGCTGAACTCTGATGAGGTGAAGAGTTGACCAGAGAAACCTACTGGACAGGCTACAGCCCTGTTCTGTGTAATGAGGTTTGACATGGTACTTGCTGGCCATGTTTTCTCCAGTTAAAGTGGCTCCCGGAATTGATGCACAATTTCTTGTAAAGATAAACAACCTCTCAACGTTTGGTTTTCTTTGGAAAAAATTCCTGTAAATTTTCTGTCTTTAAGCTGAGCTCACATAATGGGAAATATTACAGTATAGTACAGTGTAATACATAAACCCTCCCTATAAGGAGCAACTCCACCATTACACACAATTCAACCAACTCTATCACAGGGTAGATGCGACAGTGTGGGTTCTCAGTCTGTGTATTACACATAGTAATTCCAGTAAAAGCAATGAGAATGACACTTAAGGAGAACACACTCTGTTCATACAAACCCTCCCAAGTGCTGATCACATTAATGTTTAAGTTTCATGTTTACTTGCCAAAAAAAATTTTATATATATATATATATATATATATATATATAAAATCACCATGCATTCCCTTGTGGCTCCACTTGCTCTGAGATCTTCTCAATGTAGCTGAGTAATCTGATATTCAGTTCTAATTAACAACTCCCACTTTTAATCCCATACAGTGAACCCCTCTGTCAACCTGTATGAGCAGTAATTCAGTGGTTTACAAGATCAGAGTGAAATTTTAATGATGCAAGGGCAGAAAATGAGGAGCTGTTACAGAGTTAAACATTCAATTCGAACACCAAGTTGCTTTAAAAAAAAAACAAAACCTAAAAAAAACCAAAAAACCAGCCTGTCTGCTTCATAAAAGTCCTAAATAAAATGAGACTAACTTTCACTTGACCTGAAGTAGAAGCTGAGGGGACTTTATATTATTGTTAGGTCTTGTGGGAAGGTAGTCCTGCACGTTCTGGCAACAGTTAGTTCACCGTGGCTCTCAGCATCTCTACCACAGCATAACCAAAGTGAAGGGAACAGAAGCCTACAGTGTATTAGACACTTGTCTTTCCCACAGAAGGCCACAAATCTTTCTGTACTAGAACCCCAAACTAAACAAAACCTAGAACAGCCCTAATGGAAAATATAAACAAACACTGTGAAGGCAAATTTCCAAAATGCTGGTGTTTAGCCTGCTAAAACATGGAAGACTCCTTAGGATTCATATGCTTCAGATTTTGGAAATCAGCAGGATATCACATAAAATTATAATACAAAAACACATACTCCTATCTGCTTTACAGATTTAAAGTGACCCCAAAACCTGTACTTTAAAATCAATTTATAAAGAAAATCATGGTGTCAGCAGAAGTAATATTGTAAAGCCACTACCTGTTTATAACATCAAATTAATTAATGATGCAATTATTGCAGACCCAAAGTGTCTTGGTGGATTCTAGAATAGTTTTCACTTGATGTTCTATCTGGCAATTAGTGGTAAATTGTTGGTAAGGTTTTTAATCTGCTAACATTCAAATGAGGGCAGGCAGCCAGAACCACACTCAGTGAAGTTCCATTTGCCTGAGCTTTGCAGTATTATTAGGAACAGTGTTATTTCAACTGTGAAAAAAGTGGGAACAAAAAATAAAGTTTTATTGTACGGATTTCAATAGCTCATTCATCTGGTAAAAATCAGTTAAACTGGCTTGCTTTTCTTATGTCCAAGTCTTGGAAAAAAAAAAAAAAAAAAAAAAAAAAAAAAACCAAAAAAAACCCAAAAAAAAACCGAAATTTTTCCTTGGCTTCTTGATTGCCAAGAAAAGGGATTTCAATACTCATTTATCAATTACTTGGAAACACCTAATACCAAGGTTAGTTTCAAATTCTGATTTCAATTTGCTGAAAGCAAAGATGCCAGTAAATTTTCAATCTATCAGCTTTGGCCCAAGCTATGTCTTATGATAACAAAAAAAAAAAAAAAAAAAAAAAGACACAGACCAAAAAAAACCCAAGAACAAACTGACATTCTTCCTTGACCTGGTTATCTTTTCAAGCCTTCAATTTATGCAGTTCTAAGCAAGAAACATCCCTGAGTCTGTTTCTTGAGTACAAGATCAGGAATGAAGAATTTAGTGTGCTGTCTCTGAGGGCCAATTCCACCCCACTAGCAGTAACTGAGAGTGTATGGGAAGAGCTAATGAACATGAAAGACAAAACAAAGGTTTACATTTCCCCTGAATTACAAAGCTCAGCTCAATAAGGGTTCGTATGTACCCTGGGAACCCAGGCTTCAGAACAGCTAGTGGATGTGTAAGTATATTCATCCTTACCCTTTCACGTAGCACCTCTCATCCCTAAGTCTCAAAGCTTTTAAGAAAGAAAATTGGTATCATGGTCTCCTTTTCACAGGCAAGGTGGTCTTGCCGAAGACAAGTCACTGACCTTATGCTAGTCTGACAGCTGGTACCCAAGTTGTCTGACCTCCCAGTAGTTCAGAACACAATCCACCAGGCAATGCTGGCTCGTGCAAAACACCAGTTAGATGTGGGTTACATGTAGAGAAGAGACCAACAAACATTCATACAGGTTAGACAGTTTTCCATAGATGGGCCATGCTGGTACTGTGGTAGAAAGGCATCTTCGTTTCCTCTGGCCCTACCTCTTCTTGCACATAAAGGAAATGTATATGGCTATATCATTAAAACATGAAAGCACATTAGACCGAAGAAAAGATGCATACTGGGAGCATCATTTATCTCTGAGTGTGTTTTAGCATCCCCTTGGCTGCTAAGTAGCAATAAAAATGTAACATATATGCCATGTTTCCATGTCAAGCAAGAAGATGTGTTGAGTAAAAGTAAAGTGAGGCAGCCTATAAAATAGAGGAACAATGATTGTTTCAGTTAAATGTCTAGTGCTTCAATAAGAACACCCTTCTGTTGCCTCCACTTGCCTACCAATGCTGACAGGGGTTTTTTTCCCCCATAATGACTGAATACTGTCAGTTTGAATAGTCTTTGTTGGGAGTTTTACTAAAACAAGTAAAATAAAATTAAATTGGAAAAAAAGAAAAAGTGAAAGAAGTGTTGACTCAGGAGTCTGCAAGTCTCATCAGAAGAAATGATTGCTTGTTGCTGCCCAGCTCCTGGATACAACCCTGAGTACAAGGCCAGCCCACAGGAGGAAACACGGGGGCAACAACACACAAGCTAAAAGAAACACAAATAAGACCTGCCCATCAGGATCAGCAGCTCCCCAGGAAATCAGCCCACATTACCCCAAGCCAGTTGCTCAATTTCATACTGAAAGCACGATTCAATCAGCAATGTGCCATTTCAGGCTGGTGCCTGGCTAGCACTCCCACATCATGGTCTAAGTGCTCCACAGCTATTCTGCTTTCTGCACCTTCACTGAGCTCCAGCAGCCAAAGCAACAATCCTTGGGGATCCAGCATGGGAAAAAAAAGGTAAGATATTTCATGTGACAGCAACAACAGAACCACAAGCCACACGGCATTTGTGCCTGAGCCCCGTTTTGAGGATTCCAGGCACCAGCACAGACAGAGCTGCCACTGCCTGCTCAAAGCAGTTTACAGTTTGAACCTGAATATTAGACAAACTTTACCAAGCCTCAACTATCAACCTGCATTTTGCATTTCCATGACCTTCACCCACCTGTATATTGTGACAATACCAGAGAGGACTCTGCACCTCCTGTTTCAGTGAGCCTTCCTCAATTAGCCAGTCAGTGGTATTTCACATTAAGGAAAGTTTACTTTCTATTCTAACCTGCATTATTTTTGTACATATCCATCTTATCTACCTTATGCATTCATTTTTGTCCTATGTATGCCCAAGAAATGATCAGGATATAAACTACTTTCACAAGTCAGATTATCAATTAGAACTGAACTCAAACAACCATTATGCTTGAAAACAGACTACCAAGTCAATCAAGAGGAAAATATTCCTACTTTGGATTTAAAAGCTCCACAGCGTTTCAGACACCTAAATGAGCAATTCTACAGCTTATATAAATGTTAATCAGATATCGGATAAAGAATTCAAAGACTCTGTCTTGCATTTAAAGCATGTTATAGTTCAGAGTATTGCATTTTTAGATAGTCACAACCTACACAATCCTTTTCTAGACCAGAGCCAAGATCCAGGATAGAAACAAATAGTGAAAGAAAGATGGAAGGAACACCCAGCATGTGAAGATCTGAAAAAAAAACAAATTAATATTATTCCATCTTATTTCTGCAGAAATCAGGCAGTCATGAGTTACTGTTTCTATGCTGCTGCTGAGGGGTACAACTGCAGATTTTCAAAACAGGGGCCTTGAGCCCATGTCACCCTTCAGGCTTTAACTGTTCTGGGGCAAGAGGCAGAGAGGGGGATTTAGTTTGTTCTCTCAGACCACATTCTAGTTTACAGGCAACCTATATAGCAGCCATATCTAATTTAGCCAAGCTTTTCTCTGGGAACCTATAACCACAGATAGTTACAGATACAGAAATAACTTCTCCAAAGTAAACCATGCCCAAAGGTACTCAGTGCTTAGGGAAATGATTTAACATAGCATCTACTCTGATAGATATTTCTCCATACAGCTTTCTCCTACTATGACTCCAGCAGATATGATTTATTATCTCACCTCTGAAGAAAAAAAAACCTTGCACTGTTGATAGTCCTTCATGTGTGTCTGACCTGCAAGCACAGAAGCTTTCTCTTGCCCAGCTCTTCCAGCTCAACCAAGTCCTGCTCTGCTCTAAAAGCTTCAAAATTTAATCCTTATTGTTGCCCAGAGAGAACCCAGAGAGTCTAAGCAAACAACCCAGTCCTTGTTTGAACTCTGCAGAAGTCGGACAACAGAAGATGAGTTACCTGTTTTACCTTATCTGCTTGACCTTCTTACACAGCCATGCAGCGAGTGATAGACTAATGAATAAAGGAGATCTATACTTAACATTCATAAAAGATAACACAGGCATTTTCCTAGTACACTACAACCGTAATTCAGCTTTTTCTGTGCAACTGCATATCTCCAGTGAGGCTAATTTACAGCTGGGAAAGGAGAACTTGCTGCTTCTACTTGTGCGATAAAATCCAATTCAAGTGATGCACTACTACAATTCCTCTGCAATTAATTTCCTCAATGTTTAGAACTAAACCAAAATATGCTTTCATGTTCAGGCTGTTGTATTTGTTTCACTCTGCTTCCCTCTGGAAGAAGTGCACCTTCGCGCCTTGCTGGATTTTTGTTTGAAAGACCACAAGAGGGTTAAACTAATTTAAGGTGAATAAATTTCTCAAGGTAGAAGGTTCTTGTACTTCTGGAGCCAGGGGAAATGTGATGGCAAAATAAAATTCATTTTGAATTTTGGCCACGAGAAACAGAAGAATGTTAGCAGAAGATTAATCTGAAGAAAATGAATCTGTGCCCTTATACTTGAGTTAATTGTCAGTTTAATGTAGTCAGACTTGCAGAAAAATCAATCTGTATGCACCATACCAGCTAAGCACAAGACATTTATACCTAAAATGTTATTTTTCAAAAGTAAATAAGAGTTAAGGAAGCAATGCAGGAAAAAGGTAGGACTAAAACCCAACAATGCTTTCCAGGCTACATTAGTTCTATAAATGCACAATCTTTATAGCCTAAGCTTCCCTCTTCCTTGTCCCAGATACTGATGAACAGGAACAAAGACAGTCTCTTGAGAAAGCCACCTACCCTGCACAGAGGCGAGGGCCAGTCTGGACCATGGGTTGGTGGAAGCACACCTCTCTGTGCAGGAGGTGCAGCTTTCAGCCCCACAGATATCCACGGCAGCAGACAGCTCTTCTCTCTGCTGGCTGGCTGTTTGCTCACATCTTTTCCGTGGCTTGTACGGGGGTAACCTTCTACTTTGCTCACCGTCTTCCCTGTTCATCCACATCTCTCCTTTCCCCCTTCATTTGCTTACCTTAATTTGTCCCTCATATACCTCCACCATACAGTTCACAATACATACCCCTTGTATGTGGGGTGCCTAAGACTTACCCAGTACTGCTCCATCACTTCACTACATGTTGTGACTGTGTGAGAGTGTCCACAGCACTACATAATGCACAGTCTTCCTATACAGTGCCTATGTCACAACAAATGGGGCTATTCAGGCCTACTGAAACATTTTAATGTCTTTTAAAATATCTGACCATACCCCAACCTCTACCCAAGCCACAGGAGCACACTTATTACAGAGTATTGTTAGCAGCACAGTTTGGAAGAAAGCTTCCAAGCAAACTTCAGAATCAGTTTAATTAAATCTTAGCTGCATTTCTCCGCTGCTGCTACGATAAATAAAAGCATTGGTATGAGAACAACAGAAAAATGGAGAAATTAAAAGCTGACACTCTAAAAAAGCTGTAATATTGCTTCTTTTCCTTCCCTGCTCTTTCCCTTGAACAGCAACGGTAGAATCGCTCTTTGAGCTGGAATACACACCTCACAAACCCAGCTGCAAACACATCTTTTCCCAAAAAGAATGCCATATCTCTGAACTAAGCCTTCAACACTCACCCAAAGTGTTTGTTGCAAAGTTTTTTTCAAGTCCATCTTCAGTTAATTCTCTGGTATTCACCATACATCCTGCATTGTTGATCTGTAAGACAACTCTTGTAAACAAAAACAATCTGCACAGGTTATCTTCAAACAAAACTATACATTCAAGCAGGCCATACTAGTTTGTGTTGCAGTGCCTGAAAACAGCAAAGCTACAAACTGTTTCAATAAATCATGCCATTCCAAGTCGCACCACTCTGTCACTGACTGCAAAGGTTTTTCACAAAAGATCTTCAGAGAAATGGATCACTGCAGATATATTACAGTAAGAGCCAACAGTCCCCTTAAGTGCCTCTTTTCTTACAGAAAGTGCTATGCAAGTTGTAGAGCAGATATTAGAACATAAATATGCAGTGTAGTTTGTTGGTCTCACCTGAGAGACCACACACCCCCCACACAACCTGTGCTATGTGATGATGGATTCTCCATTAGGGGATGTTCACTATGGGAAGCTGTGCAACATGTAGTAGAATGGCCTGCAGGAACTCCCACCCTCAATAAATTCAATAAATTAGCTCCAAACTTGGCAGATTAGCTAGGTCAGCAGTTTGCTGCATCCTAGTTAGCCCTGAGAAGAGTAGAGCTAACCAGCAGAGGTGCTTCATACTGACTTTGTGCCCTGGTTGTAGGCACCCTCAGCTTTTCTTTCTGCCCTGTAATCCCACACAGATACCCCACCTGAGTCACAAGCTGCTAAAACAGCACTGCACCACACAGCATGGATGCACTGTAAGGTGAAACCTCATGAAGAGTCAGAAGCTTGCAAGCTGTGTGCAGCTAGCATATTCTCAGACACACTTCTCTCTTTGCCTTACCTTCCAGAGGAAGCTCAAGCTTTTATTTTCCACCTCAAAAAGTTATCTGCCCCTACATACCTTCCTGATTGTTCGTGGCCACTCCTCAAAAGCTAATTTCTCATTTCTATCAGAATTTCCTCATCTAGTGAGCACCAAAACAACTGCTCCAGGTGCCTCAGTTTTAGTTCAGCCCCCAGAGCAAATTTTCACAGCTCAATAAAGAGGAAAGTGCTGAGCTCCTTACCAGTCACGCTGCTTAACTGCTTGCTCTCTCCCTGGCTGTTTTAGGCTACACTTTCCATAAAAGTTTAATCTTTAAGCAGGATGAGCTTGAAGCAAGTGTGATCTGCTCTTGGGAGGAGGCATCAGACTCTGCCATATTCTGTTTAGCAGAATATGCATAGCCTGATATGCAACCTAAAGGCCACGGTGTTTGCATGGTGAGAACCTCAAAAGATGCAGCCTAAGAATTACTGCATTTCTCTATTATTTCTTTTTAGTGTCATATCTGTGTATGTGAACTGAGAATAGACAAGGGCAAATGGATGCTGGAGACTACTGCAGCAACATCTAGAGAAAAATTAAGCAAAAAACCACAGGTCAAATTGTAAAATCTAGACCACCCTTTGAAGAACTCCAAAGACACACTCCAAAGACAAATACGTGATTTAAGTACGCAAACTTACCAACACATTTAATTTATGTTCATTTTTGAATTTTTCAGCAAACTTCCAGATTTCCTTGGGATTAGATATATCCACAATATGCAAGAAGATATTCTAAAGGAAAAAAAAAATTAAGTTACAATCAACATGGAAAGTGAACAGACCCTGTTCACTGCTAAGGACTGACTAGGTAAAAAGGTATTTAAGCAGTATGAAAAAAAATGTTATTATCCAGAATACAACTAAAACACAGTTAACATGCACAACTGGGAAATCTAATTCTAGTTCTTAAAACATGTTTAGTCATTCAAATCAGTTGCTTCTGAGCCATAGCTTTTTAATGCTGAATTTATTAAAAGAGAGCGCTACTTAGATAAATAGATGTGACAGACAGTCAGGCGTAGCAGAGAACTAGAAAAATACTGCAAAGCTTGCAAACCTTCTGTTTAAACAGTTCATACAGCAGCTTCCTCTTTAGCTGAAAGCACCTTTCCAAAGCAATGCTCAAGGTCACAGTATTAGAGAATAATTTAGGTTGGAAGGGACCTCTGGAGGCTTAGTCCTACGGCTGCTGTCTCAAGGTGGGCAACTGAGATGAGATCATCCAGGGAAGTTCTATTTCCTAAGACGGAGATTTACCAGCCTCTCTGAGTATCCTGCTCCAGTGTCTGACCACCCTCACCGTGGAAAAAAATATAATCCTACTATATAGTTAGAATTTTTCCCTGATACAATCCGTCTGCTGCCTCTTGTCCTTTCACTGCAGACCTCCAAGGAGCATGGCACTGCCTTCCCTACACCCTCCCATCACGTGGCTGCAGACTACAGTAAGAGCCATCTCAGCCTTCTCTTCTTAATACTGAGCAAAATCAGCCCTCTCAGCCTCTCCTTGCACATCACATGGCCCATCTCCCTAGTCACCTTGGCAGCCCTCCACTGGACTCACTCCAGGACATCAATGACTTCCTTGTCCCTCAGAGCCCAAAACTGGGCACAGGACTCCTGCTGTGGTCTAACAAAGGCTTAATAGAGAGGAAGATGCACCTCCCTCAGCCTGCTGGCTACACTTGTGGTCATACAGCCTGGGATGTAGTTGGTCTTCCTTGTCCCAGAGCACACTGCTCACTCAGGGACAACTTGTCACCCCCAGGTCCTTTTCTGCAAAGCTACTTTCCAGCCAGCTAGCCCCAGCCTGTACTGCTCCATGGGTTTATTCCATCCCAGGGCAGGATTGTTCATCTGTTCTTGGTGAACTTCTTGAGGTTCATGTCAGCCCACTCCCTCACCTGTATAGATCCCTCTCAACAGCAGCCCTGCTCTCCAGTTCCCCCACGTGACATTATCTGCAATCTGACAAAGATTGCACTTCACTCTGTCGTCCAAGTTGCTAAAAGTGCCATTAAATAGTTTTTGACCCTGTATTGACTCACGGAGGATGCCACTATAATATGATTAACAGATCAGCTTTGTACTGTTGATTGCTGCTTTCTGAGCCAAATGTTCCTGACAGTTTTCCACCCAGCTTGTCATCCACCAGTTCAAACCACACCTCTCCAAACTGGCTACAAGGATAGTATGGCAGACCATGTAAAAAGCCTTGGCAAAGTCAAGGAAAGTGGCAAGCAGTGCTCTCCTCTCATCCATACACAGAGTCATCTCACCAAAGCAGCAATCAGGATGGTCAGGCCAGGTTTGCCCTTGATAAATCCACACTGTTTTTTTCCTCAATCACCTTCCTGTCTTTCACGGCTTCTGTGAGCATTTGTTCCATAGTTTCCCTAGGGAGCAAGGTGAGGCTGACCATCCTGTGGTTCTTCAAATCCTGCTTGCCTTTTTTGAAGATAAGTGGTTTGCTTTTTTCTAGTTCACAGAAAGCACCTCCCGTTTTGAGAAGTTTTCCCTTGAAGATCAACCAGCTTTCCCAAGGCCTTTTGCTCTTCACGGCTGTCTCCCACGGGATCCTGCCAACCAGGTCCACAAAAAAAAAAAAAAAAAAGACTGCTTTCCTATAACTGAAGAGTGTAATTCTACTACTCATCCTTGTCACCTGTCTCGATCTTAAATTCCACTATCTCATGGCCACTCCAGTAAGGCAGCTATTCCAGACTGCTATTTATAGCAGGTCAAGCGGAGATCACCCCTAGCTGGCTTATCCAACAGTCATATCAAAAAATTGCCCTCAATGCTCTCCGGAAGTCTCCTATATTCTTTATGCCCTGACATGTTGCCAGGAGATATCAGGGTGGTTCAAGTACTCCATGAGCACCAGGACCTGTGATCACAGGGCTTCTCTAGCCATCTAAAAAAAGGTTCCATCTACTTCCTCTACATCATCCGGCAGTCTGTAGCAGACACCCACCATGATGTCATCCACACTGATCTGACCTCTGTGCCTTACCCATAAGATCTCAACTGGCTCATTACCTGTTTCAGAGAAAAGTTCCGTGCATTTAAACTACTCCTTTGCATAAAACACAACTCCTCCTCCTTGTCTTCCCAGCTTGCACTCCTAAGAGGGCCGGTATATATCCATTCCGGCACCCTATTCATGACAACCATCCCTCTCTAATCCCAGTGAGATAACAGCTCTACAAACATGCATGGATTCCTGTTTGTTCCCTATGCTATATGCATTCACGTACAGGCATCTGAGATGGGCTCTCAGTCATATTGCTTTCACATGAAAACTGCAAGAGCCTCCTCCATTTTGCTGTGCCCTGGACACGTACTCACCCTCCTGTGACTCCACCACTCTTCTGTGTCCCCCAATGAAATCAGTTTAAAGCCCCCCTCACTAGCTTAGCAAATCTGTCGGCAGAGATACTCTTGCTCCACTTTGTCCTTCCGGCTCAGCAATGCTCATTTCTCAGAGAAAGTCAAAGAGGTTGTAAAGGCCAACGACAAAATTACAACAGCTAAAGTGACACTAGCTGCATATCTGGTGTTGGCCTCCAGGGTGCATATACTCCTCCCCAAGCCCTTCCTTTTCACTGGAAGGATTTAAGAGAGCACTACCTGGGCCCCCATGCCCTTCACCCTCTGTAAGCACTCTTGATGAACTCAAAGTCACTCCTCACAATGCCACAGGTGCCCATGTGGCTGGGCAACAAAAGGTATTAGTCTGACAGCCACATGAGCCTCAGCAGACTATCCACAATACCCTAGATCTGAGTCCTCAGGAAGTAACAAACCTCTCAAGACATCAAGCCTCCATCCCCCACAGGAGGGAGCCTCCAAGTCACTACCACCCACTTCCTCCCAGTGCAGACAAGTCTCCAACACCTCCCCTGACAGAGCTTGCTCTTCCTCATCTGTTACCATGGCACTATACCTATAAGTGCACATCTGCAGACAGAGAACGAGCCTGCCTTCTGTTGCCAGCAGAATCTTCCATTTCTCCCCACCTTAGGAGTCTCTATCCACCACTTATTCAAGCATAGCTTTTAGCTGTCCCTCCATCCATGCAACGTGTGGTTTGTGTTCTTCTACTCTCTGCCAAGACCCTGTCAATCTCCTCTTTCTGTTCCCTACAGTTATGCAGCCAGCTCATCTCCCACAGATGCTTCACCTGGCATCCCAGCATCTTGACCACAGCAGAACTCAACAGATGAGGCCATCATCAAGCTCTGCCCCAGGCTCAGGGAAAAGTCCCCAGTCACTCCCTGCAGCCTGGTATCTGCTACATCATTCCCCTGGAGCTCTGTCTGGGCCAGCCTCCCATCTGCCAGGCACAGTCGCTCCAACCAGGGCAGGAAAGCACATTTTCAGGTGCATCACTGCGCCCACTCCAGCTGCCTCAGAGCATCGGGTGCCTTCTGCACCCCCTCCCATGCTAACTGCTGCATTAACTGCAAAGTCCCCACTACCCACCCCACATCACAACAGTCTGGCAATGTTTTGAAATACTATGGCCAGGGATGCTGGATGCAATACAATAAAGAAAGGAAAAGCTTGTCATAGAGCAAAGTTATAATTTTCTAAGTCACTAAAGCTAGAAATATCTCCTCTCAAGAAAACATCAAAACCCTTTTACTGTTTGTTACAGGCAAGTCTCTTTGCTTTTTGCAAATTTGTGTTCTACCAAGTACAAGCACAGTGGCATTTATCAGCATACAAAAGGCATGTGAACTCCTACTCTTCTCCTGGATAGCACTTAAGTCTCAAAAACATACCACAGATAGTCTTATGACGTATCCCAGAAAAAGGCAGTTCTAAAATAATTATGCAGAGGATGTGTTCTCATGCAAAACAACAAATAATCATTAAAAGACCTCCTCTCTTTCAAAGCCGTTTCTTTAAATACTCATTATACAAGCAAATGAGGTAAGTGAAGAAGCTGAGAAAATTATAAGGCATTATTCCCTGCCTATAATTCTGCTTCCCTGCAGATAAAAAACACATTACTTTTTCTCTATAGCCATTGGATTTCAGCTCCTTATTTGAGTAAGGTCAGAATTTTCTCATCATAATGTTCATTTCTGACCAAAAGCTTGACACTGCTCTACTGTTTCTAACTGGATACCTCTCTAAAAGCTTTCTACTTTTTAAGCTTCTACCATTATCTACTGAAACAGAAGAGCTGAAGTTTTTTGGGCAGATGTTCAATATTACAAGTGACTTCAGAGACTGAAAAAGATCTAAATCAACACTTATCTGCTGAAGACTGTCACTTTGGCTCAGAAAAAGGACCCAGAGCCCTGTTCCCTATAAAAGTCCTCAATGGTGGCAAAGTCATTTTCAAAGTGAGACCTAATCTTCGTGACTAGATCTACTTTAACAGATTAGCAGAACTTCCCAGCTCCCGGGTCTAGGTACGGGTGCCTGCCAAATAGTAACTCCATTCAGCACTGAACTCCAGCATGTGTTGCTGTGGAAGATGAAAAAAACCCATCTTTGGCATATACTACAACGGGATCTCTGTCCATACGATCAGGAAGAGCAAGTTAAGTCTGGATACAGCTTGTCACGTTGCAGATAAAGCATTTTATTATCTCCCTGGACTGCTTCTGAATGAGTGCTTATAAAGAAGGATGTTCTTGTGGACTCCTTATTAAAATGACTCTTCCCAGTGCAGTCACACGTCCCACAGGGCCTCTTGTACAGCTCATCTAACACTTCACTGAATGCTGCTTTCTATGCAAGCGCCCTCTCCCCAGGGTCATGAACAAGTTCTGCAGTGCCCTCATACTCTTTCATCGCTAGGGAAACTACAGGTTTGCAGCCTACCAAGAAGTGGGAATGCAGGAATTATGCTGCTTTTAGAGGAAGAACATTATTTGCCTCGAGTTTTGTTTCGCCAAATGACAGAAAACAGAACATGAAGGAACCTTCGAAGGTCATCGAACTCACCCCTCTTCCCAGGCTGTCTGACTGTAGTTAGAAAAGGAGGTAGCAGAGATAATCACCAGTCTTACTTTAGCCATGGGATTGCACAGTTATAGACAGCTGGAAAGTATTTATTTCTACATAAGGACTGATCTAATTCACCTCCATTAAAGTACTGAAGTGTAATGCTGGTTGTGTCACACTAGGGAGCTGAAACCAAAGAGCAGAAATTTAGTCAATATGGTATCTCTATCCATAAGAAGTCTTCAGAATTTTTGATCCACATTAAAATCTATTACAGGAATCAAAATACTGTGTTCACGAGCCAAGTCACTCTTTAAAATGGAGATAGCTTTCCATCCAAGTATTGTGGGTTAACCTTGATAGGCAGTTTAGCCCCACACAGCCACCTGCTCCCTCCCCTCCCAGTGGCATGGGGGAGGGAATCGGAAGGGTAAAACAGACAAAGCTTGGGGGTTGAGATAAAGACAGTTTAATAAGGGAAGCAGAGATGTGTGTGCAAACATAGCAAAATAGGGAATTCATTCACTACTCCCTTGTCAGGCAGGTGTTTAGCAATCCCCAGGAAAGCAGGACTTCATCCCATCTGACAGTGATTTGGAAAGCCAAACACTACAATTGTGAGAGTGTCCCCCCTTCCTCTTCCTTCCCCCAGCTTTTATTGCTGAGCACAACATGGAGTACAGGATATCCCTTTGGTCTGCTGGGATCAGCTGTCCCAGTGTGTCCCCTCCCAACTTCTTGTGCATCCCTACCCTGCTCTCTGGTGGGGCAGGGCAAGAACCAGAAAAGGCTCTGGGAGCACTGCTCAGCAATAACTAAAACAAGGGCTTCAACACTGTTTTGGTCACAAATCCAAAACATAGCACCAGAGGAGCTGCTGTGAAGAAAATTAACTCTATCCCAGCCAAAACCAGTACCCCAAGACAGAAATCCAATGACTGCACTTCTCCGTAAGCACATCCTCCTGAATAATTAAGAAAAGCAACAGTGACAGCTACAGGGCTATACTGTACAGTGATATATGTAGAAGCAAAAAGGATCTGTAACAGAAGGGAAGCCGTAAGGAAGAGATACTATGAAAAAAGGAGATGGAAAAGTCTGTAGAGCATGGAACTAAGACCACACATGGGACTTCACAGAGCAGCCAACCTCAGCAAATCAAAAGCGTGTTATTCAGACACATAAAACCTTCAGCTCTAATGCCGTAAACTCATAAATGTTGTTGCAAGGGTGTTGCAATGCATTAATTTTTAAAAGTCTCAGCCACATAGTTAGGAATAGTAAGTAGGACATCACAAAACATATCGCAAACAAGCATTAAATAATATAGCATGCTGCTGGTGATGTTATAATCATAGAAAACAGCACTTAATGAAATTAAATCACTTCAAACCATATGGATGAAAAGCTACTAGATGTTTCCATGTCCATACAAAAATGCTATTAAAAACACAACAGCAAAATTACAAAACAGAATATATCAAGGCCTCTGAGGTCCTTAATATTAACAATCTTTCTAAGAGTAAACAAAAGACTGAAAAACAACTCACCTGATTCCCTGTTTCTGTCACTATTTCTCCTTTGGCAACCTCAGCCCGTTCCTTATTTCGGCAAACCATATGAACCGTGCCACCTGGTGGATTTTGACAAGAAACACATTTGGTAATTAATTACTAGCTGGGTTTGGGGGAGGCTTCAGCAAAAAAGGAGTGCCAGGAAGGGATGTGAAATTCATAGTCTTTGTTTGGGGATAGTTTTGGATACAATCTCATGAATGAAACAAAAACCCTTCTATGATTACATTCCAGTTCATGGGACATCTACAGCCTGCTAGTAACAGTAGCAATACTGGTCAGATGGTCACCAAAATACCACAAGAGCTTCCCAGCAGGCAGAATGTTCCTGAGCTGCCCGCAACCAACAGTCCCACTTCTCTGCTGCCAAGAGCTAAGCAGTGGCTTTTCATCAATCCTGCTGATGCTCAGGTTTGTGGACCTCTCAGGGCTCCTGTGACTCTTGCTGATGAGCTGGTTAGGGCCATGGCACCCCATAGCAGTCCCAGGTCTACCAGCTTCGGGGTCAAATTCCCCCCAATAGGCACTGACCCAGTACCATCAGGCAGACTGGACACACCAAGAATCCCAACAGGGTCTGTGAAAGGACTGAGGTACAGGTCCTTCAAACAAAAGGCTTAGGACATAAAAAGCAGATCTAGTAAGAAAGCTGGAAGATTCCTGCTTGGCTCTGGTCCCTTATGAAGGCACCCAGGAGGAAGAAAGCATCATGCTGTAATAGGGTCCTCTCCTAAGACTGGAGAACGCCTTAGAAACATCAATAATGGCTTTCAGTAACACAAGTGACTGGAATTGCTCTGTGAAAAGGAACTAAAAATGACAGATATCAGAATTCTCAGCAGTGAGAGATATGACAAAGACACACAAGCTGCACAAATTGCAGCTTGGGATGCTCAGGTCAGGCATTAGGAAAAACATTTTCACTAGTTTTCTTTTAAATAGATCAGGCTGTCCCAAGAGGCTGCATAATTGCCATCCTTGCAGGTTTCAAGATCCAGCAAGACAAAGCAATGGCCAATTTGATCTAGTGTTGGCAATGGTCTTGCTTCAAGTGGGACGCTGGACAAGATGACCTCTAGAGGTTCCTTCTAACCAACTTTCCTATAAAAAGAATACTCAGGGCAAGTCTCCTCTCAAAAGGCCTGGATACTTATCGTGACCTCATAGCTTAGCCACATCAAAGAGAGCCTTTAAAAACAGGACTAAAATACAGGTAGGTATAATTTATTTTTATGCTTTATATTTATAACATTATGTATTTGTGATCATTACATGTACTGTGTTAATCACACTCTTTTACCTATTGTTAAAAGTGTTTTAGGGGTTGCTAGCAGTCCACTACTGGAAGGCTCAAGCGATGTAATCCCAACGGTGTGGTAATAGAAACAATGGTGTTGGGTCACTCTTCTAGTGCCCAGAACCCATACACAAGACACCAAGTCTACCCTAGGGACAGAGCACTCACACACTGCACAGCCTGGTGTGGGATCTGATAATGAATTTTTCTGTCTACAAGAGATGTTTTTCCCCTAGCCACCATTACAGCAAGCATACTTGGCATGTAGCTGATACAGGCAAGAAGCCTCAAGGCTCTTCTGAAAATTTCTAATAGGGTGTGATTCTTCTACTGCACTGCCAGAGTCGGCTGGGTTACTTTTACCAAGTGCACAACCATAGTGGGAAACTCCTGAATTTAGCAGAATCATACAAATGACACTAATCAATGTTTAGTAAAAGTTTCATCTTCAGTTTGTGTTACACATATACTGAGCATGGAAGGGACTGTGCACAGATAGGCACTGAATATATACAGATCAGAACAAAAGACAGCCTTTGCCCCAGGGAAAGCAGATCTCATGACTGAGAGAGAAGATAATCAGAAGGGGCAATGTCCAATGCTCTGGGCATTCTCAAAGTGACTGCAGGCTTCACTGCAAAAGAGGGCTTTAATTACAGATCTTGAGGCAGTTAAGGAGGTGTGTTTGCAGCTGTTTAAGGAGCTCTTCCCAAAGAACAAGAGACAGCACAAGCAATGTGTGCAGGTACAAATTAAACACATGAAAGAAGTAGCTGGCCTTTGAGTTCATCAGGAACATTTTCATAGTCTATAATGGAAAACATTCAATAAAAACAGTGTTGGGTTTTAAGGGCTTTGAATATGAGGTTTTCCTTGCTGTTAAAGACAGAGGGTAGTTTTGGCATGTCCAAAGGATTTAGGAATATCCCTTTAGGAATGGGATTTAAATATATTTTCCATGGTAAGATTGAAATCATTTGAACTTAAACAGCACATGGGTATTGTCAGAACAGTTGGGAGAAGACTGCACCAAACTGGAAGTGCAGTCCACAAGACATCCAGGAAAGCCCAAATCTGCAATGCCCATAAAACATAAACTCAGAGAAAAGCTGAGCTCAGGGTAAAGAAACTGTCATCAAGACTGCCATTATTTACAAAGATCTGAAGTGCTTGAAGGTAAAGCCAACGTAGCTTAGTTATTCTTTTGCTGAGTTCAAATTCCTTATTTTCTTGTTATGATGTAATTGAAGAGATTCAACTAGAAGCCAGAGCCCCAACAACTGACACTGAGTTTCAGAGTAACACGTGCAAGGGTAAGATCAGGAAGACACTATTGAGTCATTTTAACTTCTTACATACAGCAACACCCACACAAGGTATCAGATAAGCGGTGTGAGCCCGAGGTTGATCTTTGGGCTCCACATACTAGATATGATGACCAAATTCTATGCAGATCCAGTCAGCTTGACAGCTTGTAAAACCGGGCAGACAAATCCATTTGTGAGCAAAATAGTCACCAGACAAGGCAATACTTACATAAGGCTATTATACATAATGGCAGTAGTGGGAACCTGGAATCAATCATATAATGGCATTGATGAGGATCTTTAACCTAAAGGCTCTTTGATGCTAATAATTTTGAATTGTTTTAATTTAACTGAGTCGCCACTTTCCTTCATAAGATAGTTATGAAACCTAAGCAGGCAGAGGGAGCAAAGAGCCACAAGCTCCTCCCTTTTATCCTACATGCCAAAACTCTTATCACTCTTGCACAACAGGAATTATTTCGCCAACTCTAGAAGGGATTAGGTTTATCCTTCAACAGTAGCTAGTTACAGTTCATACCATCTCCTTGCTCACAGTGAGCAGCAGAAAAAACAGTTGCATGTGATCAATTAAAGGGCACTGGTTATAATTGTTAAGACCAAGCACAACTTTTGCTTCTTTTACACTCTCCTGTTTCAGCTTAGCAAAGCCAATTGGTTTTGTTTCCATCATATGATACAGTTACAAGTTCTTCAAAAAAAGTTCGAATGCAGCCAGGCTGCTACTTGCACCAACACAGCCTTAAGCGGACCTTGATCTGTCATTAACATCCTCAGATGCCACTGTGACACAGACAGTTTTGGTAAACATGCATTTGAAAAACACTTAGCAGATCCTCTCCATTAGTTTTGTTTTGTTATTCCAGTTTTCACAGCACAGATGATGCTTAAATCCCTAACCCACACTAACAGCTCTGTAAATTAACATGCCTGACACCTTGTCCCCGGGGAGCTGCACCCTTGTGTGTCACAGAATCACAGCTGGAAGGCCAAACCATCTTCCTTCCATCCTCTCTGTATGGACCCCTCAGATCTCCTCAGGGCCTGGCTCACCTCTCCTTGCTATCTCCGTGGCCGTGGCCTTGCCAATGCCACTGTTGGCGCCGGTGACCAGAAAGGATCTTCCAGCCACGTTCACCTCTGTGTCGGCTGGATTGAAGTGCTTGGAAGCAGACTCATAGCCGCTCCTGAACAAACGAGAGACACCTGTGAGACAACTAGAAGGAAGTACTCCCGAAAACCCCAGTTAAAAAGCACTCTCCCCTCACAGCCCAGCGTACCCCCTTCTCCCCATTACTCTCCATACTCGTGGGACAGGCCACCTATAGTGCCAGTAACACTGTGAGGAGTGATGTAGCAACAACTCGAGGCGCTTGCCCCACCACACGGCCCAAACTTTGTCCCTCGGGAGGCGGCCCGGCTGCAGCCCCAGGGCGGGGCAGGCCCAGGCAGAGCCCCCGGACTGCTCCCACAGATAAAGCCTTAAAATTTGTCCGCTTTGGCGGCGGCTGCCATTAAATTTTTTTTTAAAAAGCAGCACCACCACCAAATGGTTAAACGCCCCACGGTCGCACAGAAAGGCCCCCGGCCTGGCCACAGCGCGGCGCCCGCCCCGCCCGCTGCCGGCCCGGGTCGCGCTGGCTGGGGGTGGCGGTGGCCGTACCTCGTGTACTCCCGCAGCCCCTTCACGAACCACACGGCGTTGCGGTACCAGGACATGGCGGTGCTGCCGCTGCCGCCGTCGCCACAGCCGGGCTGGCCCCGCCTCTGCCCTTACATAAGGCGCCCGGCCCGGCCCTGCCCGCCCGCCGTTAGGTAAGGGTCGAGGGGCGGCCCTGCCCGGCCCGTCGGCGCCGCCATTACTGGCCGCCCGCACGACGGGGAGAGGGGTGTGAGGGAGGATAGTGTGTCTTTGCCGGGGGGAGTTGTGTCCTTCTCCCTTAGAGAGGTTTTTGGCTTGTTTTTTCTTTATCCTTTTCATTTTCCTCGGAGAAAGAGCGCTGCTTTTAGCCACCCAGCTGGGATGTCTCCATGTGGTGGTTGCTGTGGGGGCTGCCAGAGTGGGTGCCGTGTTGCCTTGTGGAGGCTGCTGCGGGAGAAGGAGGGAAAGTTTTATGGAGTACCTACTCGGGACAAGCACTGTTCTCAACGGAGCCGGGGCTGGAAATGGGATGTTTGGTTTTGGGAATTTTGGTCCTACATGAATTTTGGGCCTGCATCCTCTGCCCTGGAAAGCTGTCAAAGGGATGCTCTCGCAGGAACATAACCAAGGGCGTTGTGCCATGCCAAGTAGTGTTTTGTGTAACAAATAAACCCGTGAAATTCCCAGCTCCTACTAATGGGGTAAAGTATACCAGTAGGAAAGGGTGGCCAAGTGGCAGTAGGGGGGATGAAATTTTAAAATGTCATTTGGGTACTTGTATTGGGCCTGTGAAGCACAAGAGAATCAATTGGGAGTTGCACATCTGGACAGCCCATGTTAGCCATAAGGTAGTTGTTATTATAGGTATAATTACATTTTAAAGCACACTAAAGAACTACACGCTTACAAAGTTTGGTCTGCCAGCTAGATGAATTCATGTATTTTATGCAGTATGCAGGGCCGCATGCAGAGAAGCTACTCTGGGAACACTATCTAAGAACTTAAGAACCCTATCAAGAACTTAAGTTACCTGGTTTCAATAGCAGAGATAGGGGAGGAATGGGAATATTCTGTCTTTTTTTGACCCTGTATGGTAGCCTGATAATTCTTTTTCTAAATCTCTTCACTCTGGCAAAGGCCTCATACTCAAGTCTTCCACTTTCTCAGCATGTTGTATAAGTATTAGGCTCTCACACAAAAGGTATTTCCCACCATGAAGTGAAAACTTTTGAACTCAGCACTGTCTGCTTGTACTAGGTATTGTGTGTGAAATAAGAATTTATAGAAGGCAAAAAGACACGCTTTCACAGTGATATTTTCTTCCCCACAGAGACCATGCCGCTGAATGTCATACCTTTGCACCAAATCTGAAAATGCTTGTCCTTATTAAAGCAGTTGAAAGAATCTATTTAAAACCAGCAGCCTGAGTCAGTTTTAACTGATTTTGTTCTTGGACATGGCTAGGAGGTTTTGACTGAAGTGTTCCTAAACAATTCATCCTGATTCTGATGCTCAAAATGGAGACTTCTGGCCCAGAAAGGAACAGCTTGGCAATAGTCTGAGTGGCAGAATGTTATTTCCTACAATGGAAAATGAATGGTAGCCTGAACTACAGATACATACTGTGATGTCTGTAAGTATATAATTGTGAGCTATATGGAAATAGTTTTGTGATCATCACCTACAACATGCAATTAGCAACCAAAACCGTACAGCCTAGACTGTTATAATGATGTTAGATAATCACACTCGCTGTGAACAGAGCAGATGTTAGGCTTGTGCGAGTCCTGTGTACAGACTGAGATAATGTCACCTCTTCCTACTTTCAGTCCCTTGCCCTGCTAGCCCTTGAGCTTCTCCCTCTCCCTCACAGCCTGTACGAGTCTGCCTGGTTACTTTCCTTGAACCCTCGCTCAGGGAAACGGGAAAACCAGAGAATTATATGGTCATGCCTGCTATTACGAATATCCAGGCAGAAAACTGCAGCGCCGCCCCGTGTTTTTATGCTAGTTAGAGAATGTCTCACCTTAGGCTTTGTAACCCTCAATGCATCTCAGTGTGCTCTGAGGAGAAGAATAATGTTCCGCTGTTGCTTATGCTATGGAACTGGCTGCGTTCTTTACAGGAAATACGGTTTCAGCTTGAAAAACATTAGCAAACTCCAAACAAAACAAAAACCCTGTGGAAGTTCCTGTAAGTAAATGTAATAAGGCAGGTTGTGCTTTATTCCCTTGTCATTTCTCTGTTTACCCTGTTTATTTCTTAAGCACTGAGACTATGCCTTAGCATAAGCAAAAATTGGTTGATGGCTCTGATGTGTTTTCTTTGTAGTTTCAGTCTATGTTCTTATAAACTAGGGGGTACATCCCTGCAGTCTGCTGACCTCTGAAAGTAAATGGTGTGTATACAGATACACAAAATTCCTTGCAGGCTAAACCATTTGGACTGTAATCAGCAAGATGCTGGATGGTGCAGCCCCGAGGTACTAACCGATGTGAGTATGCATGGCAGAAGCTGTCCGTGAGTTAAACACAAAAATATATTACAGCAGCCAGACAATGGGAACAGCTCATAGTATTTTGGGATTTAAGCGGTGATGGGCAATTACAGCATGTTACTGTTATTAACATCAGAAAAGATAAGATTGTTAGAAAGACATTTGAATGTAGGGTTGGGAACCAGTGTCACCCTGGTGCACACACAAAATTATCTGAGGATATTATATAAATACTGTAGCACCACTACTGTGGTGTTAGCCTTACCCTTCTAACAAATGCCATTTTTCAGGAGATTTTGTAAACGTTGAGAAGTTATGCTGTTGCCAGAGTGCAACAATCCCTGAGCGCACTCAGCTGGGAGATTTCTGCTTAGAAACACTTTATTTTTCCGGAGTGAGGCCCTAAGCTTGCACCTAGAAAGGAATCATCGCAGCACGGTGTTGACACATCCATGCATAAATATTTCAGCCATGAAATCTCTCTCTCTCTGTCTGAGCAGCTTCACATCAGGAGCGAGCTGTTGCACACTGGCCTAACACCTAGATGTTTCTGCTACCTCATTTCACCCCCTGTGATTTTTTGCTTTTGTATTGTTGTTCCAGTGGCAGGAGACTGTAGAGACCGTAGAGTGCTCTCTGCTAACCCAGCCATCACAGAGATAACGCAGTATGGGTTGCGTGCAGGAGAAGAGTAAAACACAGTTTGGCCAAGAGTTGGCTGGTGCTAATGAAGGACCTGTCTCGCAGTGCTCTCATGGGCAAAATTTCTGCCCACATCAAGAGATTTGGCTGCATGTTGCCTTTTGTGCTGAATTCTGGGTTGATACACCTTGTTAGCTGAATTAGAATCCATTCTGTAGATTGGAGATTTGGAAAGTTACAGCTTTTGGTTTCTTTCATGATTGCTACTAGCTTAGCATTAAACTCCGATAGGACACTGCTCTGAATGTGAGGGATTTTTTAGATAAGGAGTTCTTCTCATGGATTGGCAGCCAATATCTCAGATAGTTGTCACAGCCAGCAACTGATATATACATGTAGCCTGGCTCTGCCACTGGAAGGTGGGAGAAATCAAGAGAGCCACAAGTCTATTGAGCTCCTAAAATTTCCCTCCGTTGAGCACAGAGCAAAATGGATTCACCCTGTCAGTGTTTAGTCCTGATGTAACATACCCAAGTCAAGTGTTCCCCTCAGGGACTATAACGCTCAGGTATATCTACACTATCAGATAACTCATAGCAGATTCTCAGGTCCTGATCCTCTTATTGCCCAAACTAGCTAACCCTTTGTTGATGCCCAGACTCTCTTTAGGTATTAAACAGCTGCTTCTGTCCAAAACAAGCTCAAACGTCGTCAGGGGGATGGTTTGCTCAAGGGAAAATTTGTTCCCAAGCATTATGGATGAAACTGCACCAGGGTTAACACTGCACAGCTCAGCTTGGTGCTGGTGATCCTGCTTTCGGGCAGATGCATTTACCAGTGTAGAAATAGCCCCTGGGTCTTGTTATGTAGGACCTCCATGAATGCAGATAATCCTCAAAGCAAATAAAAATTCTGGAGTGTTGTGAGTGTGAGCCTCTAGATATTAGGATTTTTCATATAGTAATGAATTGAGAATCTGAGTATTTTATTAAAACACCGGAGCTGGTGAGAAGTGCCTCTCTGGCCCCCAGCTGGACTAATACGAAAAACACACTTTAGACTTGATCCATCTTTGTACCCGTCAAAGAGCAAGGAGTTTTAAGCAAAGTTTTAATTGCCTCCCAACACAAAAGAAAAGTTGAAAATACTGATTGCTGTTAAGGGCTGTATGTTTCAGCAGCATGTTTCATATTTTCTTCCCAGGGGACAGATCTAAAAGGTAGATAGAGCTCTCAAGAGCTGAAAAGCAATTATTGTACCTGTCAAAGAGCAAGGAGTTTTAAGCAAAGTTTTAATTGCCTCCCAACACAAAAGAAAAGTTGAAAATACTGATTGCTGTTAAGGGCTGTATGTTTCAGCAGCATGTTTCATATTTTCTTCCCAGGGGACAGATCTAAAAGGTAGATAGAGCTCTCAAGAGCTGAAAAGCAATTATATATTATACAAGATGTTTAAGAGCAGCTTCAAGGCCATCTTGCCAATCTCTTTTATTATCTTTTTTTTTTTCTTTTTTTGAGAGAGAGAGGCTAAAATCTGTCTTAAGGAGAACTGGCTCCATTGCTTGCTTCCTACCGGAGATCTGGCAGGCTGTTGTGCATTCTCTTCTTTCCTTGCAGTTACCAATTTTCTAATTAAGTCTGTATGCCTGCCCCCATTAAATCAATCAGAACGTCGCCGCTGATTGCAGCGGGAACAGGAGCAGGCTTTAAGGGCCAGATTTGCAGGAAAGCTCGGCATCTGTAGTTTGGACCAGGTTTTCAAAGGAAGTGGCAACCATGTGCAAGCCACTGTCGCTGTCTTGCTCCCAACTCCCCACCCTGCGTTTGCCACGCTGGCCTCAGATCTGGGTGCAGAACACTTGAAAACTCCAGCTTTAGAAACTAGCGCTGCCCCAGTGAGTGTGCCCCAGTGAGTGTAATAGCAATTAAGAGCTGTCAGCAGCCTGGGGAGAGGCAGTCGGTGCTCTTCCTTTTGCCTGGCTGAAACAGGGGGTTTGGCGAGCGGTCGAAGAGGAACATCCAGGCCCTGAGGTCTCGGGCACATGTCTGAAGAATTTGTGCTATTAGCAGGGGGAGAGAAGCAAAAGCTGCCCGTCCCGCACACAGGGAGGGGTCGAAGTTCTGGCATGTGTGGTGTTTTGATGAACAGCGGGGTATTTTCTTTGTTGTGTGCTCTTATACCCAAGTCATCGCCAAGTTTGCCAGCTGCTGTCATCAGCAGTGGTGTTTCCAATGAACAGTCAAGCTTTCCCCAGACCAAATAGCCTTTTGTTCTCGAGAAACAAATGTGGCAGTATGTCATCAGCTCAGTTCAATCACTTCTTTTTACTCGGGGGCCCATAAAAGGAATCTTTTACTTTGCCTTATCAGAAGTGTAGGTTTGCTCCATCAGCTCCTGAGGGCCCTGGTCTCCAAGAGCCTGCAGGGCCTCCCAGGGATAGGCATGTCCTGGCAGGGAAAGGGACTCCTGAGAGTGCTCCCAAAGTGAAAAGAATTGACTGGGAGCAGCAGGTCAACCTGCTGCTAACCTAATTAATCTCCTATGCATCAAATAGTTTATGCATGCTTCAGTTTATAACTGTTTTAAACATAATAGGAGCTTCATAGTTCATTTTCATCTTGGAAAGTAAATCTTTAGGTAAATAAAAAATCAATTTTATGATTCCCATGACTGAAAAGTTATCTTTATTCCCTTACAGTAGGCAACATAGTTGAATGCACACGTTTGTTGCTACGCTCTGACAGTAATGTAGTTATCTGTACTAGTATTTTCTTCAGCTACATGTTTTTCTTCTTTCTGCTCTTCTACTGGTTCTTACTGTTTTTACTACCAGTTGTTGGACATGGATGCTTATGGGCTTATTGACCATTCTTTTATTTTTCTTGTAAAAATCTTTCAGCTTATTAACATTTATTATTTTAGGATGGTTGTTACCGAATTGCAGGTACTATCTAGTAACATGTATCCACCAAGAATATCTACACACATCTCAGCCTATGTGGTTGCTGTATGTTATGCTCAAAAGCAAATGGAATGGACTGAAGTTTTGTGTCTGCAAGCAGTCCACATGCTGTGGTAACAGAACCCACAGAAGTGTAAAATTTATCCATGTAAAGCTATGGAGTCAAACCCTCTCCTGCAAATAACCACCTGACCTGCTAGTTAAAAGTCTTATTTCACCTGTTATTGGAGAAATTTTTTTAGAAGTCCATTAAAAATAATGAAGCAACTTTTCTTCTGAGATATTCTGAAAATAAATACCATTTGTGAACTAGTAATATGAAATCCATGCAGAAGTAGAATAGCAGTACAAAAAGAAAACAATAAACAATGATTATAAAAAGGTGCTGTCTATAGCAACTTGTGAATAAGTGTGCATAGTGGATTTTTTTCTCCGCTGTTTGCAGCCTGTGTACTCATTTCATATTGATACTGAAAGCTAAATATTTTCTTCCGAAGGACTAAGAATAATGAAATCCGTAAGGTATGCAGGTACCTATCTCATGTGCATATCATGAGGATTTTGTTAAAAAAAGCTTTCCTGTACGTTGGCCTACAGGCCCACAGTTGGCATCTCAGAGCACCTCTCACATTTCAGCTCTGTACTGCAGCACGGAGAAAGGTATCACAGATTCCCCCTTTGCTTGAGTAGTAGTGATCAGACAGAAGAGTCAGTGTGGCTTAGATTCAAATCTGTGGGCGAAATCAGTCTCTGATATAGCTATTCATCTCAGTGAAATTGCGGCAGGGTTGATTATAATTAGCATGACTGGTAAATGTAAAGTACCTTTAATTTTTAAACTCTAATCACATAGGTTCATGCACTTACACTGGTCAACATCTTCCTCACTGCGTTTTTATTCAAGTGAGACATTTGGTATAAAAACACTGTTACAAACATGTATATGTGATTTCTCAGAACTTCATACAATTTTCTCAGAAACCTCCTCTTGCAATATAACATTGTCCTTGTTAGTAGCTTTCTTGTACATTGTTCTCTTGTATTATGCAACATTAGATGGCAGTTGTCAGCCTTTTTTATTTTCCCTCAAATATTATACTTTCTAAAAATGTTTTCTTTTTCCTCTTCTGGCTAGCATCTGTGGGACTTCCATGTACTCAAGCAATGAACAGGAACCTCAAGAAGCATAAGCCAAGAAGCAACAATTTCAAATTGCAGTCCTGAAGTAACAATCTTTTCTATATTATATGGAGAACATACATTGGTCTTCATTGTTATGCAAAGTCCCTATCAACCAGAATCTGGGGAAGATGAATAATCAGAGGTAAGAGAAACTCATCTGGTTTAGAATGTTGTACAATGTATAGGAGTTATCACCGGTTTAATCTTCATAGCCCCTTGCCTGTGAAGTTAAAGCATTTAGGCTCATTTACACCAACTGTTCACATTTCAGTGTCTGAGTCATGCAAAACAGCTCTTGACATAACCTAGAATAGCTTCTGCATCTTTATTTTTTTCTGCACAGTCACCTTGTAGTTTTAAAGTGTGATTTCTTGGGACCTCATAATGCTCAGAGCGAGTGCTGTGCGAGAGAAATCTACATCTTTCTCCAGCAGCACAACGTTCCTGTTTCTGCTCCTGAGGAGATGAGGTCTGTGATGTGTCTGATGCTTATCTTTCTTCTCTGGGTCAGGAGGTAGGAGCTGTCTGTGTTCAACATTTGGAATGAAGGAACAAAGCATTTGCCTGTCTGGCTGCAGCTTTTAAAATAGCTGTGGGAAGCTGCTCCCTGGAGCTTTGGAATACTGTGCCCTTTGCTAAAGAAGGTGGAGTAGTGGGAGGAGAAATATGCTGTGGGCAATGAAGTGAGATTTATTTCATGGCTGCTACCATTGCATTTATGATTTGTATGTGTCTAGAGTCTGTGTCTTTGTATTACTAGATTTGCGTAGTACCCACGACTAGCAGTGAGCAGGCTATCTAATCCATTGAAATCATGTCCCTTTTTCCCTTTAAAAGCTAGAAATAGACCTTTGTTTCCCAAGATGGGGAGGTGATTTAACTGGAACAGTTACAGCTGGTTTCCTGCAGTGTAATCAACAAATTTCTGAGTTCATAATGATTAGCTTAAGGGTGTATTTTTTTCCATTTCCAGAAGACATACTACTGTGAAAAAAAAAAAAAAAGAAAGGACATTTTCAATTCTCCGGAGACTGAGCATATGTCTGGGACATCCTCAGTTTGTGGCAATTTAAAATGTTGCTGGTTGCAAGCTGAGGTGCTGTGGAGCATGGACATGTTCCCAGCTTACCCCAAAGTGAGATAAAGTACCTTCAATTAAACCTCTTTCATTTGGGCTGAAACTGAGTGCTTTGTTTAGCCACTGGAGCAACCCAAGAGAAACTGTACAGCTGATGGCAGGTCAGGAGAAGAGTGGTAAACAAGTCAGTTAACAAGTAATTCCGTTGTATTTAATCATATACCCCAAACCAGGTGCCCCTGCTCCACACCTGCATGATTCCAGCCTGCTGAAGGAGGCAGTAGTGAAAGTGTGGAAGGTCTGCTCAGATCTCTCTGGATACACAATTGATGGCTCCAACAATTTTGGAGGTGTTGATGTTCACGCTTCCATGTGCCATAGCTTATGGATGTACACAAGTACAGGTAAATACTATCAATTCAGAATTTTCTTCTCCCAGTCCTACCAAAGCTTGTTGTTTACTCTGTACGACTTCAAAGTATTTCACAAGTGCCTTTTGCTTCGCTAATACCTCCTCTATCATTTTATGTCTTTGCCAGCATGGTACTGAAACACTAGCACTGTGATTTGGCAGCGCTTTCCCAAGATGTCAATGAAGGCACCGGGTTCTCATCCCTAAAGAATTAAGCCTCCAAGGTGGACTGCAGAGAATCAGTCAGCCTTAGCCTCCTGGGAATGGGACATAGGCCTCAGGCTTACCATTGTGTGGCTGAAGTTTGATAAATCCTTGCACATCTGCTGAGCTGCTGTAACTGTGCTCACACATACACACAGAAAACACGAGGCAATGTGACTTCACTTACAGCTCTTCTCCTCCGGGCTGAGCTAAAATCACCCCGTATTTGCTCAGATAGGAGCGCACACTTCATCACTTGCTGCAAGGTCACTGGACGCACAGCAACATGGGACTCAATTCAGACTTAAAATTCAGAGTATGAGCCCTTAATTCTATGTCATCAAGAATGATTCTAGCAGCATTTTGGAAGAAGAGGGAAGTTTGTACTGGAATTCTATGGGTGAAATGTGTGTAGCTACTTTCTTGTTAAATCTCTTTTGCATTATCAACTGAGTATAATTTTCTTTTTTTTTAAATGCCTGTTCCAAGCTTTTGGGTAAAATTTGTGTGTAATGATAAACAGCTGCTTTGGTGCATTTGAGTGATGGATGGCGTTATGCCTGCTGATAGGCAATTTCTTAAACACTTTGGCATCTTAATGAATGAAAGATGCTCTCCACTGAAGGTAAAATCACTTAGACCAGTTCAGAAGTGAACACTGAAATCCAGGAGCCCAGGTGCTGAGACAGTGAAGTGTTTGGGGTGGAAAGGAGGAATTCTACTGTTCCACCATTGGCAGCAGTGATGTTTCAGAAATAGTAGTACCTTTAGAGAGGCAGTGGAGAGCATGGGGTGGAGCAGGTCCACAGCCTGTGATTTCTCCCAGACACAATCTGAGGCCCAAAAATAAAAGGAAATATTTCCATTGGTCATAGCTCACTACATGCAGCCGTGCATGGCCTAAGTCACCCAGCAGTGTTAGTAATTCCCATTCCATGGATTTTTGAGCAGGGATAACCTGACTGTGACTTCTCCTGAGTGGTTGCTGCAGAGCAGGGGAACTCTACACTGATGCTGCCATCTTGTGAGATTATTTCTCCCTTTATCCTCCCTTCTTTCTAGAATTAGTTTTCTGGAAATGAACAATTCTTAAAGCCGGGGCCTGAATTAAAATCCTTCTGGACCAAATGTACCCTTAGTTTTCTATACAACAGCCCTGGACATAAATGTTCGTGGTCGAAAACAGATGTTTCCCACAGATGTTACGCTGTGTTTAGCCTCAGTCCTAGGAAGGATGGTTGAGCAGAGCTTGTTCAGTTGTGGTATATTATTGAGGTTCTTTTTCAGATCTCACTCTTCCACAGGTGTAGTGTAAGTCTTGTAGGTTTCTCTAAAATGTAGGTTTCAGCTGTGTGGGTTTTAACAGAAAAAATACCCCAAATGCACATCTTCTTGCTGTGCCTGGGGCCACCCTCATGCTTTAAGAGAGGGGAGCCCTTCCATTTTGGCCATATTAACAGAAGTCCATAAAAGCAAAAGCAGAAAGAGCACTTTTACACTGCATTCATCAACACTTAAAAAAACAATCTACCAGGACCAGTTATGCACTTGTTCCATTACATGTCACAAAACAATTGTCTCTGTGCATGCTGGTGCTTTTAAAGCTGACACTGCTGTTGGCTTAAAAGCTGATTGCATTACATCTGTCCATTAAGTATAGATGTCAATATGTACAGCACCAAGGTGAACAAATCAAATGTATACTCACACCACAACCAGAGCTGCTGTAGTGAATGCATCTGCCTGAAATTCTCACATCCCTGCCTTGTTATCATTTTATATTTAAAATACCAACATAACATCATCAGGTTTTCTATAAACTCGATCACAATCATTGATTAACCATCTCTGTGTTGGTGTGGTACTGACAAATTACTGCCATACAAAAAGTGGGAGGAGTCTCCCCAGGTTGGGGGATGCTGAGCCCTGATTAAAGCACTGCTCTGATACTCAGTAGCTCAGTTCCTCGTTCTGCCAAAGACTTGCAAAGTGGCCATGGCTCAGCTGGATGTGTTGGATATGTGTGGATATATACAGACAGACTGTTTTAGCACCAAAATTGGATATAGATGCTTTCTAATCCAAGTTCAGAAGAGACCTGGGGGCCATATTCAGGCTGCCTTTCACACATGCTCGTATTGCTATCACAGCTACTTACTGAGTGCTCCAACAGTGGCCTGAATAGCTCCCTAGTGAGCATCTAAGTTACTGTCAAAGTCCACACGCCATGCAAAGTGGTCCCAGTACAGCCCTTTATCTCTTTGTCTCAGCTCCCTGCTCTGTCATGCAGGGACAGTAACGAACCTCAGCAAGGCTACGGAGATGTTCAGGTCCCAGTGAAGAGGACGACATGGATACTTTGTTAGGTGAAGATGTACTGTGTTGAAAAAACATTAGGGGACCTGGTTTTAGAAGAATTTGCCACCTGTAAGAGTTTACTCCAGACAGAATACGCAAGAGTTAAAAAAGGGATGTAGAAGTTAGCAGGAGTGCACCCTGGCATCTGTAGCAGCAATTTTACACGGACTACGCTGTATTCCAGCTTAGCTATTTCCAGATGGCACTGTATTTTACAATTTCCTCTTGCAGTTGACTGCTATCATACATATATATAGTACAACAAAGATGTACACAAGAGTGAATTATTGCCTGTCCTTTGTTGTACACTCTTTCCCAAACATCTGGGGCTTTATTTATGTGGCATTTAGTCTTCCTCAGAGGAGTATCTTTGCCTGGAAAAACAATATATGCAGCAGCTACAAAAGATAAGGAGAAAGAGAACAGTATGGCTAATAATGAGAACACCGACAGCAAAAATGTACAGGGTTTTGTCACAGTAATCCTGAGGTTGATGGAAAGGTGGGATGAAATTTGGCAGGTACACAGAAAAAACCCAGTAGTTCCCAAGAATGAACCAGAGAAAGAGGAAAAGGCTGAGGGTTAGATGGATGTAGTACTTGTGAGCGTTCTGCCTCCAGGGATATTCATCGTCGTCATCATCATCAATCACAACAGACTTGGAAAGCAGCTGCCTCATCCTGGTTGAGTCGTACAGCAGGAGAGTCACCTGGAGGCGTTGGGGGAGAAAAGGGAGTAAGTAAACTCGTTGCAGAAAATCTGGACACCTTCTGGCCACTGCCAGCCTTTGGGCCAAATTAAAGTTGGGTGTGTCAAAATCATGTAAAAGAAAGCTGAGGAGCCACAAATGAGGCAGGTCCTGCTGGAAAAGAACGCATTATTTTTTTTCCCTACAGTTTATTCACCAGGGAGATTTAGGCCAGACATTGGAAAAAACTTGCCAATGGTAAGGATGGAAAGGCATGAGAACAGATTGTGTAGGGAGATGGCAGCAGCTCCCACGCTGGAGACTTTTAAGAACAGATTAGAGTAACTGCTAAATGACTTGAGTAGTTCCTGCCTTATAGTGGGTGGATTTGTCTCTCCTAACTCTATTTTCCATGGCTATATAGGTGAATCAGCTTAAATAAAATTTGAAGCATCTAGACTTTGACCTAAACCCCAAATAAACTGCTTCAGATACTTGGAATGATTCTGTCAAATTTTCTTCAATTAAGCATCATTTTCTCAGATTGCTCCATTCCTGCCTTCAGTCAGCACTAGTAGAGAAATAGATGGAATATCATAATATCATGAGGTTAGGAAGGTCTGGTCTGCAGGGAAATGCAGTAGGACTCGTCAGCAGTGCTTAGAAGATTTCTAGTTTAGTCTTGGCAATGCAAAGTATGTAGGTAGGTTGACTGCAGTGTAGAGAAGCTTTTAAATTTCTGTCCCCTAAGTGATTTTCTTCATTTTGGTAGATTCGTAGGAGAGGTATATACAGGGCCCAACAAGGATTTGGGCCAAGCGTTGTGAAACCTGGGTTATCTTGCTGCATCTGAAACAGTTGCCCCAGTCCACAAGGCAGATCTGGGCCAGAATGACTTGCCATTAAATGATGTCCATCACAGGACAGCGTTCATTCAGACTTCATCCTGTACCCATTCTCTGACCTTCTAACTCTCAGAGGTCAAGCAAATGTAGTGCTCAGTGAAGTCCGTGCAGTCTGATGAACATAAGAGAGGGCAGAGTTGATTACAGGCGGAATTTGGCTACAGATTAAGCACTGTGAGGTGACACGTGACTTAGGCCAATCAAATTCTGGCCAAATGTATTACCAGACTGCAAGGCAGGCAGTCCTGCCATCAACTGAAGCCAAATTATTTGACGTCAGTAGGAATATCAACTGACCCGCTTACCATCTTAATTAGGGAGAGAAAAACTGACTTTAAACCAGAAATAGCTAAGAAATGGCCAACATTTTTGTGAAGGCCTCAATTCATCAGCATGAGAATTTCCTTTCAATTCTGCTCTATTCTTTTCTAAACTATTATTAAATGAAGCTTTGATTATACAGATAAGCCCACTGGTGTGACCGAATGACTAAGCATTTGCCAGTAGAGCTCACAGCATAGCAAATTCCTTATAACAAGATTAAGCACTTTCTTTTTTTCTCCATTTACTTATTTACTGACCCAAGGTCCTCGAGGGGGTGATGCATATCCCAGTGATGTACTGGTGTTTGGTTACCTCTGTGACAGAGCGCAGGGGATGCAGAGGAATATTCTTTCCCTTTTTTATCAATTCTGGCACAGAAAAGGGGCTCCAAATTTTATCCAAGGGGAATGTAGGTATCTCCTGCCTGTAGCGCCTGCTGGCTGCAATATGCCGTGCTGTCAAGTCAGAGACTAGCAGGTTCCCTTTCAAGGGAGAGGCTTGTCCCTTGAAACATCAGGCCACAGCCCATCAGGTCTATCCCAACCAGAGGAAATGGTCTAAAGTTGCAGCAGGGGAGGTTTAGATTAGATATTAGGAAGAATTACATTACTGAGAGAGTGGTCAGGCACTGGAACAGCCTGCCCAGGGAGGTGGTGGAGTCACCATCCCTGGAGGTATTTAAGAAATGTGTAGACATGGCACTTCAGGGCATGCTGTAATGCCCAAGATTGTTGGGTTTTGTCTGTCTGTGGGTGGGTGTGGTGTGTGTGTGTGTGTGTTGATTTGGATTGGTTGGTTGTGGTTTGGTTTTTGGGTTTTGGTTTTTTGTTTGGTTTTTTGTTGGTCGTTTTTTTTTTTTTTTTGGTTGGGCTTATGGTTTGGTTTTGGGGGTTTTTTTTGGTTTTTTTTTTTGTTGGTTGGTGTTTTGTTTTTTTTGTGGTTGGACTCGATGATCTCAAAGGTCCCTTCCAACCATGAATATTCTGTGATTCTCTGATTCTGTCTGCTCAGCTGGTGCCAGGCTCCTGGGAAGGTAGGAGTGCTGGGTTGTTTCTGCCACCATTTGCTATGCAGGACAGCCCATGCTACCAGTACAGATGTTCCCTCCAGAAGCTGTTCTTAGCTCTTCAGGCTGTTCCAAAGCTTTTCCTTCAGGTCTGCCCCCGTTCCTTCCTTTGGCAGGAACGTCATTGGGACAGCAAAAACCAGTTTTGCTGAATCTTACTGAGAAGCCTTAGAGTAGCTCTGCAGTTTGTTGTGAGAAGCCTCTTCGTGCCCACTAGTAACCAGTTAACACCATCTGCAAAGGGGCTGTCAGAACAGGGCAATCCTTTACCCTACAGTCAACACAGAGTTATGGCTTTATAGTGATCAGGGAGTAGCATGGACATGGGGGTGCCTACTTGTCAAGCAGCCAGGCTCTGGCTCAGGGAAGGTGTAAGTGAGCATAGTCCACTGGAAGACAGGTAGCTGTGGTTAGAAAATGCTGTGCTAGATTAATAAACCCTGCTGTGATGCAAGGGTATATTTACTCTGGAAGGAAGCCATGCTGCTGCATAGTCATTGCTCCTGGCCAAGTCAGAGTGGGAATAAATGGAAATTGTGAAGGGCTACGTACGAACACCTGTAGCTTTATGGTATTCCTAAATCTAGGAGAGAAACTTCACATTTTGTCCAGCCTGTGTGTCTGAAAATGAAGGAGAAAGAACTGGCAGGCTTGGAGGACTGTGGAAGTAAGACCCCATTTACCACATGCATCCATATTATACAGTCATTTCCCTCAGTAGGGATGGTTGCACAGATGCTGTGATGTAGGAGAAAGTCACACCACAATGTGTGGGACAATGCTGGAGGCTGAACTCATTAGTGTCTCACTTGACTGACGGGTGCTTTAGGTGCTGGAACAAGCACAGTTCAATCCCCATAGCTGTCTGCAGTACCGCATGCACATAGCTGTCTGGAGCCATCATTATGTCTTAACTAGCAAGTCAAAGTCTAAGCACACAAAATATTTCTCGCACACAGAAGGCACATTACCTTTAAGCTGCCAATCACGCCACCCACCAGCAGATATAATGGAATTAGTGGCTGAACTGGGCAATCTTCCAAAAACTTCATTCCTGAACAGCAAAAAATAATGTTTGTTATCTCAAGTGATCAAATAGTGCAGCACACTGTACAGTGAAAACTAAAGATACTCTAAGTGAAGTGTTGTGCTTAGACCCAAGACTTGTATCCAGCATCTACTGAAACAGGGGCTGAATTAAAGGGGGTTTGCATCCCCCACTTCAGGAGTGAGGGCTGTGAACAAGCAAAAGGCAGGAGGAGGAAGAGGGAGAGCAAAGGTAACAGCAGCATCATGGTTGATCTGGCATTACTGATTGGAGCCACGTACACAGGTCATTAGCTTCAGCCACTGCATCTTTGTTAAATGAATGACTGAAGGAGCTGGACAGGACATTTTCATCAGCAGTAGAAAATTCATTGAAAGTTTGGGACCCAGCACCCGTGGCAGCACCGGAACCATTTTAGCTTCCCAGGCAGCTGATAGGGAACCACAGAAGCTCAAGTTTCCAGGCTGTTTGGGTTGCTGGAGGCTAAAAGCATTGGTTGTTACGGAGCCGAGGATCCTGGCAACCCTCAAAAATCTACTGCTAGAAAGAGAAAGCTGGGTAGGTTTTAGGGAAGGGAGTGTATGGCAGTATAAGGATGTTGCTGGCAGTAGGCACTGCAGCTTGTGATACAGGTCTGAGACAGAGAGACTCATCTGTCCAAATATAGATGTCTGCAATGCAGGCATCCATATCTGAACTAGTTTCCTAGGCTCTCTTTATAGTCAATAGTGAGAAATAGACACTTGTAAAATTCAATTCATCTCATCCTAAGACAGACATTTAAAATAGGTCAGATGAGTTGGGCCCTGAGAGTGCGTCTTCCTCTCCGTGGCTATACAAGGAATCTAGACAGCCAGCTATAGATATCTAAAGTTAGCTGAGATGAGTCTCCTGCCCAAGTTTCTTACCCAGTGGCATCTTTAGCCAATTTTAAACTGTTCATTACACTATAATTTTATTGTTATTGATTCCATGTTTCAGGACTTCTACTCATCAGTCGCAGGGGACAGAAAGGCTTTTCTATTTTCTTCTCGTTGTGTAAGTCATTTTCAAGGATAAATTTTTCTCTGAATAACTGGGGTTATCTAGATGCAGGATGCTGAAAGTAATGTGGGGGTCTTCGTGCTAAACATTGTCTTGGTGCTAAACATTACCTTAGTGCTAAACGTGGTCTTGCCTGCATGTTCAGAACTATACTGAACAGGAGGAATCCGGAAAGAAATACTAGTGGTTTGGGTTTGGGGGTTTTTTTTTTTGCCTTTTTCTGTACCTGTAATCCTCTTCAGCTTATCAATTTGCTTGCCAAATCCCCTGCTATTGCTGGTCCAGAACATTGCTGATGTCCTGAATCTCTCCTGTGCTCTTTGCATAGCATAATGCAGGTGTTCTGGATTGTGGATGCTTGCTATAGGTCTTACTTTAGTCACAGGATACGAGGCGGTGTCTTGTGATCTGCTGAGAGTAAGGACTGTGGAGTCCAGAGGACTCTTCTACACTAAGTATTTATTACCAGCCTTCTCATAATTGGAAAGGGGTGGACTTAGACTGATTGGGACTCTCTCCCTTTTTGTCCCCTATTGCGAGGCTATAATTTTTTGTCCCTTTTGCCACTATGTAACACTGAGAGTTTTCTCAGATTGCTCCATTCCTGCCTTCAGTCAGCACTAGTAGAGAAATAGATGGAATATCATAATATCATGAGGTTAGGAAGGTCTGGTCTGCAGGGAAATGCAGTAGGACTCGTCAGCAGTGCTTAGAAGATTTCTAGTTTAGTCTTGGCAATGCAAAGTATGTAGGTAGGATGACTGCAGTGTAGAGAAGCTTTTAAATTTCTGTCCCCTAAGTGATTTTCTTCATTTTGGTAGATTCGTAGGAGAGGTATATACAGGGCCCAACAAGGATTTGGGCCAAGCGTTGTGAAACCTGGGTTATCTTGCTGCATCTGAAACAGTTGCCCCAGTCCACAAGGCAGATCTGGGCCAGAATGACTTGCCATTAAATGATGTCCATCACAGGACAGCGTTCATTCAGACTTCATCCTGTACCCATTCTCTGACCTTCTAACTCTCAGAGGTCAAGCAAATGTAGTGCTCAGTGAAGTCCGTGCAGTCTGATGAACATAAGAGAGGGCAGAGTTGATTACAGGCGGAATTTGGCTACAGATTAAGCACTGTGAGGTGACACGTGACTTAGGCCAATCAAATTCTGGCCAAATGTATTACCAGACTGCAAGGCAGGCAGTCCTGCCATCAACTGAAGCCAAATTATTTGACGTCAGTAGGAATATCAACTGACCCGCTTACCATCTTAATTAGGGAGAGAAAAACTGACTTTAAACCAGAAATAGCTAAGAAATGGCCAACATTTTTGTGAAGGCCTCAATTCATCAGCATGAGAATTTCCTTTCAATTCTGCTCTATTCTTTTCTAAACTATTATTAAATGAAGCTTTGATTATACAGATAAGCCCACTGGTGTGACCGAATGACTAAGCATTTGCCAGTAGAGCTCACAGCATAGCAAATTCCTTATAACAAGATTAAGCACTTTCTTTTTTTCTCCATTTACTTATTTACTGACCCAAGGTCCTCGAGGGGGTGATGCATATCCCAGTGATGTACTGGTGTTTGGTTACCTCTGTGACAGAGCGCAGGGGATGCAGAGGAATATTCTTTCCCTTTTTTATCAATTCTGGCACAGAAAAGGGGCTCCAAATTTTATCCAAGGGGAATGTAGGTATCTCCTGCCTGTAGCGCCTGCTGGCTGCAATATGCCGTGCTGTCAAGTCAGAGACTAGCAGGTTCCCTTTCAAGGGAGAGGCTTGTCCCTTGAAACATCAGGCCACAGCCCATCAGGTCTATCCCAACCAGAGGAAATGGTCTAAAGTTGCAGCAGGGGAGGTTTAGATTAGATATTAGGAAGAATTACATTACTGAGAGAGTGGTCAGGCACTGGAACAGCCTGCCCAGGGAGGTGGTGGAGTCACCATCCCTGGAGGTATTTAAGAAATGTGTAGACATGGCACTTCAGGGCATGCTCTAATGCCCAAGATTGTTGGGTTTTGTCTGTCTCTGTGTGTGTGTGGTGTGTGTGTGTGTTGGTTTGGGTTGGTTGGTTATGGTTTGGTTTTGGGGGTTTTTTTTGGTTTTTTTTTTTGTTGGTTGGTGTTTTGTTTTTTTTGTGGTTGGACTCGATGATCTCAAAGGTCCCTTCCAACCATGAATATTCTGTGATTCTCTGATTCTGTCTGCTCAGCTGGTGCCAGGCTCCTGGGAAGGTAGGAGTGCTGGGTTGTTTCTGCCACCATTTGCTATGCAGGACAGCCCATGCTACCAGTACAGATGTTCCCTCCAGAAGCTGTTCTTAGCTCTTCAGGCTGTTCCAAAGCTTTTCCTTCAGGTCTGCCCCTGTTCCTTCCTTTGGCAGGAATGTCATCGGGACAGCAAAAACCAGTTTTGCTGAATCTTGCTGAGAAGCCTTAAAGTAGCTCTGCAGTTTGTTGTGAGAAGCCTCTTCGTGCCCACTAGCAGCCAGTTAACACCATCTGCAAAGGGGCTGTCAGAACGGGGCAATCCTTTACCCTACAGTCAACACAGAGTTATGGCTTTATAGTGATCAGGAAGTAGCATGGATATGGGGTGCCTACTTGTCAAGCAGCCAGGCTCTGGCTCAGGGAAGGTGTAAGTGAGCATAGTCCACTGGAAGACAGGTAGCTGTGGTTAGAAAATGCTGTGCTAGATTAATAAACCCTGCTGTGATGCAAGGGTATATTTACTCTGGAAGGAAGCCATGCTGCTGCATAGTCATTGCTCCTGGCCAAGTCAGAGTGGGAATAAATGGAAATTGTGAAGGGCTACGTACGAACACCTGTAGCTTTATGGTATTCCTAAATCTAGGAGAGAAACTTCACATTTTGTCCAGCCTGTGTGTCTGAAAATGAAGGAGAAAGAACTGGCAGGCTTGGAGGACTGTGGAAGTAAGACCCCATTTACCACATGCATCCATATTATACAGTCATTTCCCTCAGTAGGGATGGTTGCACAGATGCTGTGATGTAGGAGAAAGTCACACCACAATGTGTGGGACAATGCTGGAGGCTGAACTCATTAGTGTCTCACTTGACTGACGGGTGCTTTAGGTGCTGGAACAAGCACAGTTCAATCCCCATAGCTGTCTGCAGTACCGCATGCACATAGCTGTCTGGAGCCATCATTATGTCTTAACTAGCAAGTCAAAGTCTAAGCACACAAAATATTTCTCGCACACAGAAGGCACATTACCTTTAAGCTGCCAATCACGCCACCCACCAGCAGATATAATGGAATTAGTGGCTGAACTGGGCAATCTTCCAAAAACTTCATTCCTGAACAGCAAAAAATAATGTTTGTTATCTCAAGTGATCAAATAGTGCAGCACACTGTACAGTGAAAACTAAAGATACTCTAAGTGAAGTGTTGTGCTTAGACCCAAGACTTGTATCCAGCATCTACTGAAACAGGGGCTGAATTAAAGGGGGTTTGCATCCCCCACTTCAGGAGTGAGGGCTGTGAACAAGCAAAAGGCAGGAGGAGGAAGAGGGAGAGCAAAGGTAACAGCAGCATCATGGTTGATCTGGCATTACTGATTGGAGCCACGTACACAGGTCATTAGCTTCAGCCACTGCATCTTTGTTAAATGAATGACTGAAGGAGCTGGACAGGACATTTTCATCAGCAGTAGAAAATTCATTGAAAGTTTGGGACCCAGCACCCATGGCAGCACCGGAACCATTTTAGCTTCCCAGGCAGCTGATAGGGAACCACAGAAGCTCAAGTTTCCAGGCTGTTTGGGTTGCTGGAGGCTAAAAGCATTGGTTGTTACGGAGCCGAGGATCCTGGCAACCCTCAAAAATCTACTGCTAGAAAGAGAAAGCTGGGTAGGTTTTAGGGAAGGGAGTGTATGGCAGTATAAGGATGTTGCTGGCAGTAGGCACTGCAGCTTGTGATACAGGTCTGAGACAGAGAGACTCATCTGTCCAAATATAGATGTCTGCAATGCAGGCATCCATATCTGAACTAGTTTCCTAGGCTCTCTTTATAGTCAATAGTGAGAAATAGACACTTGTAAAATTCAATTCATCTCATCCTAAGACAGACATTTAAAATAGGTCAGATGAGTTGGGCCCTGAGAGTGCGTCTTCCTCTCCGTGGCTATACAAGGAATCTAGACAGCCAGCTATAGATATCTAAAGTTAGCTGAGATGAGTCTCCTGCCCAAGTTTCTTACCCAGTGGCATCTTTAGCCAATTTTAAACTGTTCATTACACTATAATTTTATTGTTATTGATTCCATGTTTCAGGACTTCTACTCATCAGTCGCAGGGGACAGAAAGGCTTTTCTATTTTCTTCTCGTTGTGTAAGTCATTTTCAAGGATAAATTTTTCTCTGAATAACTGGGGTTATCTAGATGCAGGATGCTGAAAGTAATGTGGGGGTCTTCGTGCTAAACATTGTCTTGGTGCTAAACATTACCTTAGTGCTAAACGTGGTCTTGCCTGCATGTTCAGAACTATACTGAACAGGAGGAATCCGGAAAGAAATACTAGTGGTTTGGGTTTGGGGTTTTTTTTTTTTGCCTTTTTCTGTACCTGTAATCCTCTTCAGCTTATCAATTTGCTTGCCAAATCCCCTGCTATTGCTGGTCCAGAACATTGCTGATGTCCTGAATCTCTCCTGTGCTCTTTGCATAGCATAATGCAGGTGTTCTGGATTGTGGATGCTTGCTATAGGTCTTACTTTAGTCACAGGATACGAGGCGGTGTCTTGTGATCTGCTGAGAGTAAGGACTGTGGAGTCCAGAGGACTCTTCTACACTAAGTATTTATTACCAGCCTTCTCATAATTGGAAAGGGGTGGACTTAGACTGATTGGGACTCTCTCCCTTTTTGTCCCCTATTGCGAGGCTATAATTTTTTGTCCCTTTTGCCACTATGTAACACTGAGAGCTGCTCAGACTCCCGACTTCACAGGGTGGGCAGCGGGGAAATCGTCACAAATTATATCATTTTCAGAAAGCAGCTGCCAGGGGTTTCAGAGTCCTTGGCCCTGTAATAGCCTGCCTCAAAAGCAGCTGGCCAGGGATCTCAGGGAATATAGTTCAGTTTAGGAACCCAGGCAATTGCTATTTCCAGTGTGTTACTGAGATTTTGAGTTGAAGCCAAAAAAAAAAAAAAAAAATCAAGAAAACATGCCATATTTTTTCATGGAGCTATGATTCTGTTTCCCAGACAAATCTATTTTGGAGCCCTTTCATATATGTAACATGACAGCAGTCCATCTTGGGAAGGATTTGAATGACAGGGGGCAGTACTGTGTAGGTTTTGGGAGAATATTGCGGGCAGATGTGACAGCGAAAGAGGAGATGAAAGGGGGTAATACAGTAGTAACTTAAAAAATACAGCACTAAGGGTGAATAGGAAATATGGACCTACTGTTGACAGATGGACACTGGTATTTGTTACAGTGGAATCTCGGCACGCACATCATGTGCCAATCAATTCACACACATAGCAAGTGCCTGATTTATTTGGGAACACCAAAACTAGTAGGAGGGCATCAGTGCTCGCTCTTCTTTCCCGTGAGCACCAGATATGTTTTCCTTTGACTGCTAATGACGCGATATATGGACCATAAGAGATCAAAGCTCTGCATCTAGTGCAATGCTCCCTGCAAGCCAGAGTGATCTGTGGTTTAGAGCGAAGAGCAATTGAAGCTCACCACGACACAGACCAGTGCCTGAGTCCAAATGAATAAACCAGCAACATTTGCAAGATCAGACACAGCAAGGATGTCCAACAGCCTCCACAGCCTCCAAAGGGAAAAAAAGAGATGGGAGGCTTGGGGAAACTGAGAGACTTGCACGTTTTACCTCCTGGCTACCACAGAACAACACTGCAGTGGGATCCAGGACACAAAGCCCAGCCAAGTGGAAAGAGTGAGTGACCAGGATATGAGCTTCTCTAAGGACACTGTTTTGGGGAGTGCTGTGGCATGGCCCACAAATGTCATACTAACCAAGTGGCCTTGTGACTCGTGATTATCCATGAGATGCTTGACCTCATTTTGGCTGCTTTGCTCTTCTCAGGTAGCTCAAAATACCTAAAGTTCATCCTATAGTTAAGGAGGGCTGCTATATAGCAAGGCTAATCTGGTGTCTGCTCCCCATCTTCTCTTTTTGCAGGGAAATGGTGGAATCACCATTCCTGGAGGTATTTAAAAGACGGGCAGATGTGATGCTTAGCAACATGGTTTAGTGATGGGTTTTGTCAGTGTTGGGTTGATGGTTGGACTCAATGATATGAAAGGTCCCTTCCAACCTAGAAAATTCTATGATTCTATGATTCTAATAGGAGATAAAGAACACAACATGCCAGGCTGTTTTCAGTTGTTCCTGGTGGATGGCTGCAGCTGCCATCACTTAGCGCAGACCTCAGTTGGGCCCTGGACTGTGGTCGTTACTCTAGGATGCTGCAGAGGATTTATCTCAAAGTAATTTCTTCTGGGCACCATTTTATCAGAAAGCATCTCAGCAAATCAACGGAAACTCACAGAAACGGTGAGTGGCTGAAGGACTGAAATGCAAGGAAAGATTATGTTAACAGCAGCTGCTAAAGAATGAGATCAGCTCCCACATAAAGGGACAGAGTATGAGAACAGGCTTCAGACAACTATCGGGAGCACTTGAGAGTTGAGGAATTATTTGGTGTGGATATGAGCACGAGCAGTAGTACTGGGTTAAATCTGAACAGGGGAAAATTTAGACTGCCTATTGAGAAAACGATGTCATCAGCTTTCAAATGTGATTTAGCTACCCCTGGGGGATGCTGTGTATAAAGGCAGTCTGGACAAAGTACAAGAATGTGTTATTGGGAGCAATCCTTCACTGTCCCGGAAACTAAAAGAAATTATCAAAAAAAAAAGTCTATAAGGTCCTTTCATAGCTCACTGTATTTTTGAGTGTTTAGTGAGAAAAAGGGGATCATCTCTGCAAGGAAAACTTAGAAAGCTGCTAAACAATCTGTGGCTTAAATGATGTCACAAGTCTGGAGCTTGGAAAATTTGCCGAGTCCTTTTCATGTGTCTTGACTTATACTGTGATTTACAGTGCTACCAAATTTTAGAAGTGTATAATGTTAGTGTGTAATTATTACTGGAGCTACCAGTTTTTCATCTCTGTGTTTTAATGAATATTCTTATAATTTATTTGTTAACATTTGAAAATATCTCACAGTTTTCCTCTGCAGAAAGCTAGAGACAAAATGACTGGAGGCACATCAGCAAGTTATTCTCTGAGATCATGGTAACAGAATGTTATCAGAAAATCAGCAGCTTTTGCCTGGATAATAAATATCTGCATTTTCTGTGACATTTCATTTTCCTAAAAATGCCTTTGCAGATATGTAGCTGCAGGAAACCAATATCCTCTGACAACACCACATTACAGTGACAATATCTCTTAATTTCACTAAGTTGTGGAAAAAAAAAAAGGGCTCTGTATCTGATGCAGGAGATGCCCAGAGCTCCAGGCCAATATCTTACCATACACTTTCCAGTTCTCACTGATCTTAAAGATATTATGAAATATTCCTAGGAAACGATATTTATAAGTGGTCAGGCTCCAGTCCTAGATTCATTTCCAGAAGGCTAGCTGTCAATATGCATGCAAGCTGTACCACACTTTGAATTATACCTTCCCACCCCTATTCCACAGCTCAAGCACATTCAGCCCGGGGAAAAGCTAAAGCTAAAATCCTCTTAAGGGATAAATAGCAATTTTAAGTCATGGATAAGCATAAGAGCCTAAGTGTTGAGATGTAACAGTTCAGTCCGTTACCCTACTTCCTACTTGCTCCATAATCCCTCATTAGAACTCCCTAATTCCTAATTAGGATGTCCTAATCAGAATCCTACCACAGTCATCACTGGTACTCCGAAGGCCCCAAATAAAGGAAGCAGCACCAAACTTTAGATGAACAGGGTTTTTTATGGGTTTGGCCAACAATACTGGCCAACAGGCTAGGTGTCCCAACTCCCTTAAAAGTCATCTCATCTCAATGCAGACACCTAAAAGAGGGTGTAGGACTTTCATTACCAGAAACACCCATTTCTCTTGACTGCCTGCAAGGGCAGCACATGGCGGTTAGCTTGGTTACAGATGTGTGCAGTCCACATCTAGGTGGGATGCACCTTGCCCACAGCATCTGCACGTAGAGTTCCTTTGCACCATCTTCCACTGCTCACAAGGCAACTTCTCAAGGACACCCATCTGGAATGACTGTAAGGGCTCTTGAGGACAGAACGTAAAATTCAAAGTGATCTGGATACACTGGAAAAAGACATCCAAGATCTACAAGATGACAACCACTCACGAGGCAGAAGGTGAACAACTTCTCAAGGACACCCATCTGGAATGACTGTAAGGGCTCTTGAGGACAGAACGTAAAATTCAAAGTGATCTGGATACACTGGAAAAAGACATCCAAGATCTACAAGATGACAACCGATAAAGCTGAACACTGCGTATAGGAGAGAAAACTTTGATGTAAATAAAAAATGAGAAATGTCTGATAGGGAGCAGCACTGCCAAAAACCATCTGGGCTTACAATGCACCATAAGCTAAATTGGAGCCAATGAGTTGGTGCAGAGAGATCATCTTTCATTTTGAGGTGTGTTTACAGGAATCCTGCATGTTAAACAGAGGAGCTAATTATTCTGCACTGCTCATTCCTCAGGTCTCAGCTGGAGCCTTGTGTTCCTTTTTTTAAATTTTTCTTTTTTAGGAGAAAGAAAATAGTTACGTTGGCCAGAGGCCAAAGGCGGGAGGCAAAAATGCAAAAAAAAAAGCTACAGAAACAGCAACTTGTGAGGTCAGGATGAAAGAAGTAGGTTTTTGAGATCTCTGGGAAAAAAAGAGAAGATGGAGTGGGGTTATAATAGCAGCCTTCAGACAGTTCAAAGGTTCTCTTGAGTAGGACGGTGACCAATCTGTCTTTGTGACCACGGTGGGTAGGACAGGCTGTAATCTGTTTGATTTGCCATAGGGGAGATTTAGGTGGGATATGGGGAAAAATATTTTGTCTGTGAGAGCAATAAAATGCTGAAATAGGCTCCTTGGGAAGCCGTGGAATTTCCTTGAGCAAGGGCAAGTCAGACATCTGTCAGGGATGCCATGAGCAAGTGGGCCTGTCTGAAAGCAGAGGTGGGCCGGTGTCTCTACTGGTATTTCTCAAGTGGGGGTGGCAACCCATGTGGAGGATGTGAAAGGCCCAAAGGGAGCAGTAAAGTGTTAGAAAATGCTCAGTTTAAAAAAAAATAATAATTAAAAGTCTCTGTTAACGATAAGGAAAAGGTGATGGTTAAGAAAAGAAGAGCCTTGTGTAGTTTAAAAATGTGTAGAATTCTGCAGCTCAAGGGATTTTCCTTTCTTAAATATTTGATCTTGAAATGCTGCTTGCAAATCCAGCTTTTGGGGGGGTTATACAGAGACAGATCAGCCAAAAACCAGGTCTCACTTTCAAAAAGGTGGAGAAATAGCAGCCTAGATCATCTCTTCGTCCCTAGCAGCCCTACGCTCCTCAGATTTTTGCCTTGCACTTAATACAGAGGGATCCTGATTAGTGAAATCTTCTCAAGTGTCGGATTCTGAGCTCCCTCCCACAGACAGAGCCCTGTGTTGAGGGAAGACACACTGGAGGGGTTTTTAAGACAAACAGGGTCAGAATTCAAGCACTGCTTCCTCCCCGCCATGCAGTGTGGGCTGGGATTCTGTCTGAAGCTAGCACACAGGTTTAGCAGTTGGAAACTTTTAAGTTTTCCAGCTCCTTTCTCCCACCAAATGTGTTAACCTGACACACAGTGCTGGGAATTTCCTACTTTTAAATTGTTTAGTGGTCAACTTACCTGTAAAAGTCATGGAGAGTGGTAAGGCAAGGAAAGCGAGGAGCCCAAATATAAAGTATGCTGTGAATGAGAAAAGATAGATGGTGTTATTGGGGCTGGTTGAAGTTTAGAGACCAGTAATTCCATCCAATGCTTTACAGACGCTGTTTATCCATGAAGCTGTGTAGCAAGAAATGCAGCGCCCTCGATGGGGTGGGAATATTGTTTTTCTGGTGCAGCATTTGAGAAGATGAGACCAGCAAGCGGTTTATCACCCTCCCAGAGCTCAAGCTTCCATTTTTTAACTCATATATTGTTAGTCCTTGCATCGGGAAAAGAGCAATGAGAGACACAAACTGCTTTTCTTGCTACTACTTCTAGCTGTCTTATCACAAGGGCAAGGACCCAGCCACTGCTGCCTTAGGCTGCAGCAGCTTCAGAGGCACTGCCAGGTGACTGTGCAGTAACAAGTAACTTCACATCAGCTAATCCATGGCAACTGATGAGCCCGTATCTGTTTGCTAAGCAAATAGCAGCTTTAATGCCATTGTGCTTAGTTTTCACTGATGGCTAAATGAACTGTCTTTGTTGCAGATGTGAACGGCTTCTGGCTGGTCTAACTCCCTGACCCAGCCCAGCTGATGAAGGCAGAGGCAGCAGCCCCACTGCAAGGAGTGGGACCTGTCATTGGGGTAGATCAGCTTAAGCTCCGTGGAAGGATGCTCTTAGGGGTGCACATAGACTGTTCTCACAGATGAGCGGATCTGAGGTGCTTAGTTACTCCCCAGAGAGCTGCTGGTGTATCTGAGCCCTGATGTTTTCCCAGCACAGCCTGATGCTGCAGAGGATGAGTGCTTACCTCTGCAGAAAGTGAGAAACACCAGCGTCAAGAACAGTGTGAGCAGCCTGTCTTATAAGAGCTGTCACCTCTGTGCCTGGTCATGAGCCCGTTGGCAATATTGAAGTGAAATGCTGCCCTGCGAAATGAGGGCAGAACATAACGAGGACATTCTGTGGGGAGCGTCCCTGCAGAGCGCTTCTGCAGATGGCTCAATCTGCAAGTAGATGCCTGAGGAGGCAAAGGGGCGGTGAGCAGAGGTGGGTGTAGATTGCGGAGGGGCTGAGAAGGGCACAGAGAAGCAAAGGAGTAGGATGTCTCCTGGGAGGCTTGTGAAAAAAATCGTGGAGCGAGCATTTGGGGTTGGTTTGGGACCCAGGACCTTCCCCAGGCAAACTGTGTCAGGCAGTTCCCCGTGGCGGAGGCTGGTGACCTCTGCGAGGTGAACGGCATCCTCCTGTCCGCGCAGGAGTGGGGATGCTGCCAGCACCCTGCCTACGGTGCTGCTCTGGGGAACTCTGCAACGCTGCCAACACATCGCCCTCGGGGCGCCCCGGAGAAGAAGGCAAACATGGTTGCCTCCGTTTTACAGAAGGAGAAACTGAGACAGAGGACACGGGAGCGGCATCAAAATTCAGGGCAGATCCACCAGGCTTTCCAACTCGCAGACACTTTTCATGGGAACACACCATCCCCTACACGCTGCTCGTGTTTTCTCTGCAGAGAACGAGGATCTTGCACTTCAGAGCTGGAGAGACATCTTCCTTTCTCAGGAGGAGCATGTTTGTTATCTCTGTGAACTGGTAGGGACTGAAGATATTCTGAGCTGAAGAAAGCACTTCTGTTTCTTTGTGCAACCCCCTCCTCCTCTCCCCGGTTGGCTGGGCTCTCTCTCTCTCACACACACACGTTTTTGCTCAGGCTCTCCTGTCTCCTGAATTGCTGCACAGTACAGAAATCCTTCCTCTGCTTGAATAGTGTCCTACACTTGACTAAGCTCTTTCAGATGCTGACAGCCTCTCATTAGAACAACTCAGCCTCGAGCCTCCCTTTTCACCACATGTCACATTTCGTGCTCGCTCTTCTCGCTGTTCCATGATCTAGGCTATTATTTTCACATTTGCTAGCGTTGCTATTGTAGCTGAGGTGGGCTTCCAACACACCTATGAACATCACCTGCAAACAGTGCCCACAGTCCAGGCAGCTCATTTATCTGGTGTCCAGATGAGCACAGTTCAGCTCTGCCAGAGCTGCGTCCGCTGCCTGGTGTTGCTAGAGGTCCTGTCACAGCGACATGGCTCTCAAAACGGCATCACAGAATCACATGGGGTTGGAAGGGACCTCTGGAGATCATCTAGTCCAACCCCCCTGCCAAAGCAGGTCCACCTAGAGCAGGTTGCACATCACCCTTCTGCCTGGGATTCCTGCTTCTGCCCTTGCTGCAGGGGCAAGAACTCAGGAGCCTGGCAGGAGGAAGAATCATGCTGTTTCTTCTTCGTGCAGCGCGTGGTCTGTCTGACCCCCAGGGAGGGATGCTGCGGCGAGCTTGGGGGGGGACCATGTGTATGTGGGGCTGCACATCTGGCACACAGGTGTCCATGTTTGCTTGTGTCTAGCCTCTACCCGAGAGCTTGATTTTGGAGGGGAGAAATGGGAGGTAGGGACCACTCGGAGCTCAAGAGAAAAAGATAATGGTTCATTAATTCCCCTCCCAAAGCAGTCGCTGGGAATGTATTTGCTCATTATCTCCCCATTCAGCTACAGCCTCTTAGGTCTTGAATTGGAGGGGCAGATGCATAGTCTGGGAAGGCTTCCAGATCCATGTTTAACAAAGTGAGACTCTCAACAATTGACTACACAACTGGCAGGGCTCCGCAGCCGCTCTCAGCGCCGCTAGCAACACTGAAGACTGTTTTCCCCGAAACGTGTGGGGTTTTCACAGAAATGCTGCTCAGTTCGGGACACACGCGCTCTCTGCCTGCATTTGCCTGGGTTGGTGCTGCCCCGTTCTGGTCCAAAGATAAATTGCTCAAGAAGATGGTATTTGCCGCAGGGCAGCACAGCTCTGCAGAGACGCTGCTGTCTGTGCAGTTTCATGTGTGGGGCTTTTGATATTTTTTAAGTCAGTGATACCACTTCACAAGCTGGTCAGAGAAGTCCTTGGTCCCATTCCTAGAAAAAAAGCAGTGTCCAAACCCACCACAGGGTCAGGGAAGTGTCTCCAGACGTGGCTCAGAAGGACATCTGCCCTGGTGTCAGGGCATCAGGCAGGATGCTCCCCTGCTCTGTACTGCCAGGGCAACGAGTGGTGGGGCACTGGTAAAGTCCTGCTTTGGCAGGCATTAGTGAGTGAGTCCTAATGGGCTGGGAAATGGGTGAAGGGAAGAGCTCGTGCCTGGGATCCAAACAGAGGAAGAGGAGAGCAAGCAGCTTTACATCTTGCCCATTTGTTGAAATCTGTGGGCACAAAAATTGAATCAGTGGGCGCAGGTTTTGTGTCTCTTGCCCAGCAGGACAGTCAGCTGATATAAATCTGCTATTTAGCTGAGTTATTCCTGCCAGGGTCTCCCCACAGAAGTAAATTACTTTGAAATCACCAATAATGTTATGGCTGTATGTCATGGTCTCTCTTCTATCTGATGCCTCAGCTGTTACATCTTCCGTAGCCATGCCCCTACCCTGCAGCTCTCTTCCCTTCCCTCTGCTACTCCCTTCTTCTCTGTCCCCAGTGATGTGCCTGGCCTCGGGGCATGCAGCAGATGAGTTGTCCTCTGGCGTGTGGGATGGATCTGGAGGCAGGATTGGACGTGACACCAATTCACCTCCTGGGCTCCTCAGACTTCGTTTTGCTGCCATGATTTTTTCCAAGCACTTGGAAGTTTCAAATCAGCTCAGGCTGTCCTTGTTTACTTTGAAGACAGAGAAAAGTTCCTTTTTTTTTCAGGTAAGAAGTCCTCACGGGATTTTCAGAAGTGATTTATGAGTATAAATATCAACCTACCCACTCTTCTTAGGTAGTATGCTAATACGGCTGTAGTGCAACCTACTCAGTAGAGTGTGTGACAAGCTCTCTGATAATAAATACAGTAATAAATGAAGTGTTGTGTACATTGCCATCACTCCCAAATGCTGTTTGTTCTATAGCCTGTCAGGATCCTGATAAAAACGGATTATTATTATTTTTTTTTTAAATGAGATGCTACCAGCTTCCAAACAAATTCTGCGGTTACTCCTGGATTTATCTGCATGAGCGAGCCGAGGAGCAGAACTCTGGGGGTAACCTCGCAGTATTCCCATGAGATGCCCTGTGGGAGCACTGCTCTGAAGGGGGCTGACTCTCAGCTGTCTGGATGTGAGCAAATTCGGGTCCATTGGTGCAGCCCTGGGACTGATCATGCCCTGAGGCAGATGCAGATGGTAGTGCAGTAGCTTAGCGAGGAGTGTCACGGTGTGCTGTACAGCAGCGTGGACACCGGCGTGCTGGAATGCAGATGGGTAGCAGGTATTTTCATCCACGTTTTACTCCTTCACAGTATCTGCAAGCATCCCCTGCAGTATTGATAGGGACTTGGAGAAAGGATGCAGCATAGGGGGGTGCTGCGGTGGCAAAGCAAGTCTCAGTGGATCTCTCTGGGGAACCAGCTCTAGGAAGGTCATACGTTTTACAGACCAGGGGTGAGTCTGCCCACAGCTTTGGTAGTTGAGGGTATTGCATGTCTTTCTGGTCTTTTGAGTGACAGGAAAACGTCACTGTATCAGATGAGATATGCAGAAAAGACCTGAATGAGCTAACTTTGAAGGAAAAGAATTAAATCTGTGCAGCTTGGCTAGCCAATGGCCAAATGAGAGAAAATAAAAGGAGGTTTGAGGACTCAAAAAAGGACCTGTGAGTGATCCGAAGAGCTATAAAGGTAGAGACATGAGATGAACCTGAGCAGAAACAAAGATCACTCTGTCCATGAGGCTAAGTGCCATAGCAAGGAGATATATTGGTGGAATAATCTCTTAGGACAAATGGCAGGAATCCCACCCCTGGGGTGATTTAATCCTTTGGCCAAATGAGATACTCAGCAGCTGGAGGATTCAGTATAAGGAACAGCCATTCACGTGGAGGTCTCCAGCCCCTGTGCAAAGCCACCATAGAGGGCAGGGGAAGTGGGATAAAACTGACTTGCAGACCAAATCCAAGCTCAGCACCGGGAGCTGTTGTTTGCTTAGACAAGTACTGTGAAATAGTACTTTGGTACCCAGATAAACTATGCAAGCATCACTCCACCAAAAATTTAATTTCCAGGTTCCAGCACTGACACCAGCAAGGTTGCTCTTATCAGAAATGGTGTAGAATATGAAGGTGCCAGTAATCTGGGAACCTTCAAGATGGAGAGGATGTAGATGTAAAGGTAGAGGTAGATGTAGATGCAAGTGCTTTGGGGATTAAGCAATATTGCAGAGTTGCTCGTCTGAATTTTATGCCATGCCTCTAGCTACTGAACTGCAGTTATGCCATGGTCTAGGTACTGGATTTAGCCCCTTGTGATTAATTTCCAGATGTACTTTTAAAACAAGATTTAGGCATCACATGAAGAGCCACCAGTTTGCTCTACAACAGACCCAGAGTAGTGGATTAGCCTTTTTTTTTTCTTTTTAAATCAGTTAGTTAAAGACTGCCCTAATGTTCTGAACTTAAATGGCTGTACTAAGAATGAAAGGAATTTAAATGATCCTGCGCAGGTAGGTTGACTCTTCGGAGTCATTTAAATATCAGGAGACCATAGGTACAAATGTAGGGTTGTGCTGAAACACTCCTTGAAAAGTATACACAGGATGATGAGAAAAAGTGAAATTAAGTGTCACTGCACTTCAGGAGGGTTTGCATTTTAATGAACAGAAAATCAATTTTGGATGCACTAGCTGATCCATAGCTAAAGCTGAGCTGATTTTGAACTTAAATGTAATGAAAACACGAAGATAATGAGTTTCCTGGAATGGTGTTTCTGAGTTGCCTTACTCATGGGTAACTTTTTGGGTATGCAAGAGGGCACTCCTGGTGTAAGGAAGCATAGATGAGATCAGAACTAATCCCTTCCTCTTGAAAAAAAATTCAGAAAGATCATTTCTTTTCTCTGTCATTATTAAAGTCCTAGTGGCAATTGAATACCAGCGGGGAACAGTGATGTTTTCCTTGTAACAGGTAAGAACAAAAATCATAGAAAATACCACTTTTGCCTTTTTTTTTATTGTGATATTCACCAATGGCCCACATCCCACCTGCAGGTCCTTTCTGGCAGTGTGGGAGAGCCCATGCCAGCCCGGTCCCTCTCCCAGGTGCTGTCTGTCGCTCTGTCTTGGTTTTCTCTGAAGGGTTGTAAGGCAGGAAGGAGTTAAGGGGTTTAATCATCAATAAAAGTTCATTCCGAACTTTGAAAGCTTTTTGAGTGAAGCCAAAAGCAGGAATATAAAAGACTCAAGGTAACAGCCCTAGATTGGGAAACACAGCAATTCGTGTGGGTGAATTATCAATTACGGTGAGGGGTCAAGGGGTTTTTTCTTCCTCTCATATTTGAGTGGAATTAGAAATTGTTCCTCCCTAGAAGTTAAAGCAAAAGGTACTTGCAACTCGAAATTAAAAGGAGGTGCAGTCAGCGGGATTCAGCTGCTTTAAAACCCTTGGGTTTTATCCTCCTGCCAATGACACTGCTGCTTCCCTGGTCTTACAAAAACCTACCCCTGAAGCGTGTTCCTCCTGTGCCTCTCTGCTCAGCTTGCACAGTCCCCAGCTCAGGTCAGCTTTCTGCTGTGTTGCTCCTGGGAGAGCAAGAACCAGCCTGGTCACCCAGACCAGGGGCTGTCGGCTCTTTCCACCCCTCTGTGTCCTCCACCCTGGGTGGGATGAACCAGTTGCTGTCGTGCGAAAGATCTCCGTTCAGAAAACTGATGTTTTCTACCCACGACACGCCGTCTCTTAGGAGGGCTACCCACATCGTGCCAGGGGCCGGGCAAGTGGAGGGAAGGAGGTCCTGCTCCAAATGTCTCTGGGTTAAAGCTGGGGGAGCTATTCCTGACCATACTCTGTCACCGACCTCCTGTCCCCCTATCAGCAGGCAGGCTGGCAGCAGTTTGGCTTTGCAGGAATTGCCCCTGGGGGAGTTTGTTCCCCTGCCCTGCTCTTTACCAGCTGGTTTTTCCCTGCAGATACTTCTGCGGGACTACGTGTGCTAATACCACTGGAAACAGGAGACAGACACATTATGTTGCTTAGGTTGTCTGCTGTTAGGATAGAGTTACTATTGCATGCTCCATCCAAAATTGCCTGGGTGAAGGAAATACCTCAGAAAGGAGAGAAGAAAAACAAACTTCAGTGGAAGATTCAGGTGGGACTTGCTATCGTCTTAGTTCCTTTATATACCTGGCCTAGCGACGGGGCTGCTTAAATATGGAAGGTGATTACTACCATTACTGCCTTACCATTGCTGGCAATTTTAGATATGCACCGGTGGCAGGCTTTCTCCAGGCCGGCAGTCATTGTGAAGAGCCTTTTGGAGTCTCTGTGGGGAATACAGAAATGAACATGGTTACGAAAAAAAGTGTCTTTAACTTACTGAATATCTTGACTCAGAGTCACTCACACACTTTTGCAGGCTATCGCTACTCTCAAAACACTCAAAGTATCCACAAATCCAGGCAGCAGCCATCAGAGTGTGCCATATCCAGAGTCAGGCATGGGCTTTGGGTTTGCCTGCACTGGTGAGGCCACAACTGGAATATTGCATCCAGTTCTGGGCTCCCCAGTTCAAGAGAGACAGGGAACTACTGGAGAGAGTCCAGCATAGGGCAACCAAGATGATTAAGGGATTGGAGCATCTTCCTTCTCAGGAAAGGCCGAGAGAGCTGGGACTCTAGCCTGGAGAAGGCTGAGGGGAGACCTTATTAATGTTTATAAGTATCTAAAGGGTGGGTTGAAGGATGATGGAGCTAGACTCCTTTCAGTGGTTCCCAGTGACAGGACAAGGGGCAACAGGCACAAGCTGGAACATGGGAAGTTCCATTCAAACATGAGGAAAAATTTCTTTACGGTGAGGGTGCCAGAGCCCTGGAACAGGCTGCCCAGGGAGGTTGTGGAGTCCCCTTCTCTGGAGATCTTCAAGACCCACCTGGATGCAGTCCTGAGTAATGTGCTCTGGGCAATCCTGCTTTAGCAGGGGAGTTGGACTAGATGATCTCTAGAGGTCCCTTCCAACTCCGACAATTCCATGATGATTCTGTGATTCCGTGATGCTAGAGCCTTGGGGTCACAGCAAGGCTGGGGGAGAAGTATTAATGCTGTCTTCCTGGAACCTATAAAAGGTTCTATCTTGACTTTGATCAGGGTTAGGGCAGGAGAAAGTGTTTTTAACTGTTATGAGAAAACCCAGTGAAACGGGTAAGGTTCACTACATAAACCTTTGCAAAATTTATTTAGTGGGCAAAAATGAATTAAAGAAACGGGGAAGAGAGAGGATGAAAATAGTTTTAAGATCAAGGAGGATTCTGAAGAGGAATACAGAATAAAAACTGCAAACCACAGGGAGCCCAGAACAAGATGCCTTTGATAAAAAAGTAGCTGGATGAGAAAACAGCTCTTTGTGAAGAAGAATTTTTACGAGGTGGGGTGAGGGATGAGCAAGCAGCTCGGCATCCAAGGCCTGGGCCTCAGACAGCACCAGACACTTAAGTAGCATCCAGCCTCGATGGGAGTATGGAAAGCTGACACACACACACACACACATGCATGCTCTCCAAGCCTCAGCCTCTGGCCAGGGTCACCACAGGTCTACCACCACCACCGTGCGCGGAGGAGGCTGGGATGGGGGAAGCTGCTTTTCTGCACACAGCTCAAATTAGCCTCCTTAAATTTCCTAGTGATTAAAGAGCAATATTTTAAGCTTAGCCTCATCTTGTTCTAAGCTCAGATAAAACCCACCCCTCTGAGATTTCTCACCATACAATGCTGAACCCAACCTGACCAGAGGGCCCTAGACATGTGTTGAAGATAAAGACAGACTTTTGTGGCCATTCTCCCCTCTGTAGCTTGTCCAAGCCCTACCAGGCATGGCTGAGAAGAGCTGGCTGTCTCCTGGGACCTTTCTTTCTCCTGCAAGCTCAGAAACCCATGAGCTGCAGCAGCACAGGACCCTCTGCTGCCATGGGGAATGGGACAGGGTTTGCTCCTCGCACGTTGGCATTGCAGTTTCTGTTTCCCAGGGGTGATGGCAGTGACAGGGGCAGGTCTGGCTTTACCTGTTGGTGAGCAGCCAAGCAAGCAGCAGGGACTGAGGCTTTTGTGGACATCCCACCGGGTCAAGAACCCAATCTGAGACACTGTAGCAGCCAGTCACCAACATATATATCCAGGTTTCTAATATGCATCATCACATCAGGTGTGTCATGAATTTTAGCTCTCCTCCTCCAGCCCTCATCTTCAGACTATGCCACAAGCCTTGTTTGATGGGTGTTACTGCTGTAATAAACCTTGCAAATCCCAGTGGACACCTCCATCAACACTGAACGATGGACTGCAATGGAGATGACATAGGAGTGCCTGACCTCTGGAGAGTGCGTACTCCTCATCCCGGCCCTCAAACCTCCTTCAGAAGAACAAATACTGTGCCTTTGAGCTGCAACTATTGATAAATATTTAAGGAAGGAAACGGGCACTGTTGCACGCTCAGGGAAAAACAGGAAAGAAGAAGGGAAAGTGGTAGTTTTCACAAGCAAATGGCAGATTAATTTTAAACTTTAAAACTTTTGGCGCAGATTTGTTCCTAGAAAGTGCACAAAACAGGCATTCATTTTGAGTATGCCATTGGCTGCTGACAAATATATTCTAAATTATGCAGCGATCAGTAATATTAGTCTTTATAGAAATGTTTATGACTAGAATTACTTTTATAGCAGTAATTTTTACAGAAACCATGTTAACAAATCTAATGCCATATTAAAAATTGGTTGAATACCAAATTATCTTGAGCAGAACTGCATGTGGCTGGGAACGCTGTATTTCCATAAGCAGAGGGTAAAACATATGTTTTGTCTAAATTTGCTGTTATTTTACACTGAAGCAAAGACAAACTGAAGGAGGACTCCGTATCTGGGAACATGTCACCATCTAGTGATGGAGCCCAGAAATGACTGGAGCTCTGTGTGTGCCGTTTCAACGGGTGAGATAAAGAAAGCAAATTAATGAAAACTGCACACAGTGTGTGTTCACACAAGAACATAACACAGATAACCACCAGGCAATGGGTTCAGTCCTTCCTCAGACATTGGCTTTGACTCCTACAGGTCTGAGAAGTCCCTCAGAGAAGTCATGATGTTTGCTGCCTAAATAGGTGTTGCCCCTTTCCCCCAGCCCTTCGGTGATTCTGTAGAAGCTGCTGTGAGTGTTAAAGATGGATATTTTCCTGTGTGCCAATGCACGAGGGGACTGAAGGGCAATTCAGCAGCCAGGCAGCTGGGGAATGGGTTTGTTCCCCAGCTGAAACTGGGAAAAGATCACTGATGCAGTGTGAAGGCTGGTGGCACGCAGAGGCAGGGCAGATGTCCTGCCACACAGTGCCTGCTCCTGGTTTGCTGGTGAGTTGGAAAAGTCGCATGCAAAAATGGAAAACTCAGCCACAAGTAGGAAAAAAATTTAAAGACCAAGGCCAACTTCTGGACCTCCTCCCATTAGTTCTTCCCTGGGGTCATTTCCCTGAGGTGAAGGGACCTGCTCTTGTGTTACAAGGACCAGCAAGGTGGGCGGTGAAGGTTCTGAGCCCCTTGCAGGAGGCTGGGACCTCTCCACCCACCTGCTTTTCCTCGTGGGAGGTGGCAACCCAGCCACAGCATCCCTGTGCCTCCCCCAGCCTGTCCAGAGCTTCGCCGTTCGATGGCCTCTCTGCTGGTGGCTGGTGGCCAGGTTTGCCCCAGAGTGCTGGCTGCTGCCTGCCTGGCACTCATGCCGAGTCCCACATTGCTCCCTTCTGTTCTGAGTTCCTTGTCCCTGACAAGCAGCGGTGGTTAAGTCTCTGTAGCACAGACCCTCTATCCCTTTGTTATTTCAGCCAGCTTTAGCATTTTAACTGTTCTTCTGGTCATTATTCTCACCCTAAATGTTTCGGTAACGACTGAAAAAAACAGAAGCACTAATTGACTGGTGCATCCCTGACCCACGGCGAAGCCAAAAGGCAGCTTCCCCCTGGCCCCACCATACCTCAGCCCAAACAAAAGCCACCTCCGGCTTGTCCTACGGTGTTCAGTCATCCCAAACTGAGCTCTGCCCTCTCCCAGCTTCAGGTGCCCCACTCTGTGCTGGTGAGCACAGCAGGGAGAGTCACTGGGGCTTCCTAAGACCCTAGTTCCCACTCAGTGGCTCCCAACTGCCAGGGGCTCCTGCTGGGACACGGTAGATGCACGTGGGCCAGCAAGTCCCTCCGGAGCAGCCTCAAGACTCCTAGAGGCAACGATTTCTCTTTATTTTTCTAAAATATTCAGAAAAAAGTCCTCTCCCACGGCTGATTTCTTCCTAACAGACCATAAAGCCCCACACTGGCTTTTATCCTGGCACATCGTCCACTTCCCAGCAAATCCCTCTTACCTGGGAGTGCTGCGGGTGCCGGCTCCGGTTACCTGCCTGCCTGGGAAACCGGGCAGAGGAACGGCAAAATCCAGCCTCGGGTGAAATCCAGCTGGGATAGTCCTCTCGGGTGAGGATGAGGATGTGCTCGGCTTGTCCCAGAGATGTGCTGGGCTCCCTGGGACCCTGCCGGCGGGTGGTGAGGCACAGGATGGGGGGGCTCAGTTGCTTTTATTCCTCGTGGCCACCCGCGGGCACACCTCTCGGCGGCAGGGTGGGAGCTGTGGGATGCGGGAGCGCTTTGCCGGCAGAGCCCATCCTCATTCTGTTTCCCCACTCCCACGGCTGGCTGGAGCCACAGCCCACCCTGTGCCCTGTCAGGGTGTCAGCAGGGGGAAGCAAAGGACCCCACTCATCTGTGGCTGTACCGCAAAAAAAAAAGAGACATTTCCCTCGCAAAGTCTTCTGTTAGAAAAAAATAATTATTAATTTATTCAAAAATCGGTAGTGAATGGTAAGCACTTGGTTCATTCTTTGTGCAGTTCCCCCCTACCCCCCCCTTCCTATTGATGTAGTTGACAGAGTTCTTTGCAAACTGCCACATATATATATGTATAACCTTAACCCTTGGCTGGTTTACATGTCTTGTGTCACCCTATTGTGTCACCCTATTGTGTCACCCTAGGCAAAGGTCTATTTGTTCGGCGGTTATTTGCTCGGTCACCTTCCCATCAGCAGGTGCCAGTTTGGTATCTCAGGTCTAATTATCGGTGTGGCATCATTTTCTGGAAAGCCAGCATTTCTTTACAAGAGAAAGTGGGTTTGAGGGAGAGCACCTCTGCGGGAGAAGCGACAGCATAAATGGAGATTGACATGTATTTCAAATCCTTTCTGAAAGGGCCCACAAAGACAGAAGAGGTTACCTGCTGCGTTAGTCGCTGGCAGGGAGCTGACAAAGTGCCTGCTCCGGCTCAGGAGGAGCAGTTCTGCCTTCAGCTGTCAGGTTTGCACAGTTTGTCACCAGTATCTTTCCCAGTCCTAAAGGTCTTGCATCGAAAAAATGGCATCCACACTGGGGTCAGCCAAGGGCAGGAAAAGGGATGGTGTTTGATGGCAACTTTGCCTGCTGCTGGGTCAGCAGAACGTACGTGTACGTGCACGTGCACAAACACAAGCACATGCTGGTTTTTATACCCTCCATGCTTTTCCCGGGAAAAAGCACTGACCACGTGGTGATGTGACCCCTGTTTTCCACATCCTAGCAGAGTGACGGAGGTGGAATCCTGAGCTCCTCCCCACTGTGTCATCCCCTGGATGCTCCTGTTCTGAGCACAGGTAACACTGGGCCACCAGGAAGTTTGTACCACACCTTCTAATTCTAAACTAAGGTTTTAATATATAAAATTTAATGCAATCGAAGCCTTTGCTCTTCTGGGTTGGCTCTTTAGGTCCCATCTTTCACACGTAACGTGAGTCCTCAGAGGGGGCTGTGTGGCACAAGGAAACCTGCTGCAGGGCATGGCACTGTGGGAAGACCACCAAATATTATTAGGTCTTTTCTATAAAATGGTGAGAAATATCAGTGCTGAAAGCGATGGATCAAAAAAGAGGCCCAGCCTCCCACACTGACATCTTGGCACCTCCACGAGCCATCAGCTCCATGTGAAGAGCTGGCAGCGTTTCCTAGGGAAGGACTTAGACACAGAACATGGGGTGGCAGCAAATGCAGGGTGGGGTGAAACCCCAGCTAGAGCTGATTCTGCAGCCGCAAAGCAAAACAATTTCAGAGAGAAAAAGAAGAATTTTGCTAGTGTGTCTTCAGGTCCAGGGCTGAAAGCCTGGAAGGTTTTGGTTGAGGAAGTTCAGCAGCGAAGAGAAGGGTGAGACTAAGGCTTTTATTCATTGTGCTTAAGCAAGGGTTGAACACTTAAACAGAGAACCCAGCTCCTCTGTATAGTCAATGGAGACACTTCTTGAGGGCTCTGATGCTCTCTTGGATGGTTCGGCTTAATGTGGCTCTAGTTCTTCTTTTCTACAATCTAATATAGTTCCTTCTTCCAGTGGAGAAAGCTGCTTTTCCTGCAGTTGTTCCCAGGCCAGTGCCTGGCATGGGACATCAGCACGGATTGCAGTCATTTCCAATGACACTTGCCTTCTTTGGGGTGCTTTTTCTCACCCTCTGCAAAGCCCTGAGGCAAGTTTTGGCTTGCATGTCACTGCTGAGGTCATGCCACAGTGGTCACACATTCCAACCTATGGCTTTCTGGCTTGTGTGCTGATCTCCTTGTGCCGCTGGAGTTGCTGGCTGAGCTGAGCAAAAGGTCTCTCTGACACTGACACCAAAAGCACAAGCCAGAGCACAGTCTCCTAAAACACGGGTCCCCTCTCAGACCAGGAAGAACTTTTATATCTACCCATAACACGCGCTTGGGATTCCTTCATCACGTGCTTTTTTGGAAGAAGTTGCACCTCGACATGGATTTTCCTGGCTACTTAAGGATTAGTGTGGAGAGGGAAAGGGCCCCATAAAGATGCTGTCTTTTCAGTTTTTGTTTATTTTCAGTTTATTTTCACCCTCCATACAGGGCTTTCTCCTAACTTGATGACTCAGAAGTCAAAATCAACATAAAAATAGTCCCCCATCTCCTATGTTATTTTATTCTTTTCAAATTGGAAGAGTCTGACTGTGTCCTTTAAAGCTGCATGTAATCAGGAGTGTTACGTTTTCTTGTATAAATTCTCCTTGTATATTGAAATATAAACAGCCCATGGGAAAGAAATTCAGTGTACATTTCATTTCTTCCATTGTTCAAGGCAAAAAAAAGCATATTTATCTGCTGAGAAATACTCTGCTTACACAGAGGAAACCAATCATCAATACCAACTTACCAGCATTTTAATGACTCCCTGTAGGGATCCCAGAAATTATACCATTCAGTCATCACAGAAGATCATGGCAAACAATAATGGGGACCAAGAATCCCTGCGGCAAGTGCAGCTGGTGTTGACAGTGATACTTTGGGTTACCATTAAACTGCTTGATTCTGGTGATTCACGGAATTGTCAGAGTTGGAAGGAACCTCTAGAGATCATGAGTCCAACTCCCCTGCTAAAGCAGGATTGCCCAGAGCTCATCCCTAAGGACTGCATCAAGCTGGGTATTGAAAATCACCAGGGAAGGGGACTCCACAACCTCCCTGGGCAGCCTGTTCCAGTGCTCTGTCATCCTCACCATAACGAAGTTTTCCTCATATTTGAGTTGAGCTGAACTTCTAATGTTCCAGCTTGTGCCCGTTGCCCCTCGTCCTGTCACTGGGAACCACTGAAAAGAGTCCGGCTCCATCATCCTTCAACCCACCCTTTAGGAACTTGTAAACATAGATGAGGTCTCCCCTCAGTCTTCTCTTCTCGTGGCTAAAGAGCCCCAGCTCTTTGTGCCTTTCCTCATAAGGGAGGTGTTCTAATCCCTTAATCATCTTGGTTGCCCTACGTTAGACTCTCCCCAATAGTTCCCTGTCCCTCTTGAACTGGGGAGCCCAGAACTGGATGCAAGATTCCAGTTGTGGCCTCACCAGTGGAGAGTAGAGGGGGAGAATGACCTCCCTCAACCTGCTGGCCACGCTCATCCCTATGCAGCCCAGGATTCCATTGGCCCTCTTGGCGACAAGGGCACATTGCTGGCTCATGGAGATCCTGCCATCCACCAGGACTCCCAGATCCTTTTCCTTATTAGTACCTCCCAGAAGATTCACCCCTAACCTATATTGGTGCCTGGGGTTCTTCCTCCCTAGGCAGGGGAGCAGGTGCAGGACCTTACATTTGCCTTTGTTGAACCTCATTAGGTTCTTCTCTGCCCAGCTCTCCAGCCTGTCTAGTTCTCGCTGGATGGCAGCACAGCCCTCTGGAGTGTTGGCCACCCCTCCCAGTTTGGTATCATCAGTGAACTTGCTGAGGATACACTCTGTCCCCTTGTCCAGGTCATTAATGAATATGTTGAACAGGATGGGGCCAAGTATTGACCCCTGGGGGACGTCGCTGGTTACAGGCCTCCAACTTGACCCTGCTCCATTAATGACAACCCTCTGAGTTCTGTCACGCAGATTCAAAGGAAATTTTTAGGCAGCCTTAGGGAGATTCTTGGACTAGAAGTCCTGTTAGGGCAGTGAGTTATCACGTGCCCAGTCCAAAGTCCCCAGGGCTGTGAGAGTCAGGAGGTAAGCATCTCCATCTCCTGGGATGGTCTGGAAGCTGCAGAGCTCAGTGCGGGGCAGACGCTGTGAAACGCTTCATCCTGTCGACACACACAAGATCAGACCAACCACTTTCTTCTCATCCGCATCACCGAGGAGATGTTTTTGTGTGGTTGTCACAATAAATTACAGAGCCGCGTGAAGCCTGTCGCTGTGGATATTTCAGATCATCAGCTTCTTCCTACAAGACTGTCCTGGGGAAGGGAGGTTTATGTGCTGGTCTCCGTGGCACTTTACTTGGCTAATGCCCAAGAGGCAAGGCAGAAAAATGAGAAAATACCAGATCATTTGCTTCACGCTTCTCCTTACTTAGGACAATTTATCGTAACATAATCTAGGCTAAGAAACAGAGAGACAATGGACAAAATGTGCTGGGCAACCTATGGAGGGAGTCATTTTATTGAAATCCAGTGAGGGATAACTGCTCATGCTGCAGCTTTCCCTCACTTGGGTTACTCAGAGGGTCTCTTTTTTCTTCTTTAAATATGCAACACGCAAGCAGAGTGGGACAAGATTTGCCTTGTTTCCATAGGAAAGGAGATTAAAAGACACAAAGGTACCAGCTGTGGCTGAGGATGTCTGTGAGCCTCCAGGCCTGGATGCTGGGGGATAATCCTGGGAAAGTAACAGGAGATGTTCCCTAGGTCCATAGTCACTGTCCAGGGCAGGGTAATGGGCTGGGTCCTCACCTCATTTCCTTGTATCTCTGAGTCTTCAATTAGTGTATCAAATTTTACCAAATTCAACAGAAGTTATTCAGCGGGAACAACCAGACAACAAGACAGGAGGCTACAAATGCCCACAGTGTGGTTCCATAGGAAGCCAGGCTAAAACAAAATGCCGGTGTTAGAAAAGTTACTAATGAAATGTCTCTCTGAGGAATCTTTGCTGTTATCCTACAGGGTAGGAAAAAAAAGCTTTCTTTCATTTTTATTGAATGGCGTCCATCGGACATGGTCTCCCACTGGTAATTCAGGAGGTGAACCTGTGCACTGTTCTGTGTAAAGAAATTTTTCCTTGAAATAATAAATACCTTGCTTTAAAGACCCCAGTCCTCTGTTCCCCTGCTTAACCACCAATGTAACAAGTTGCCTAAATTAATGTGAGCAAAACTTACCCATAAGCCCAGAATATTAACTGTGGAGTTCCAGTGCTCTTGAAACTTGCAATAAGAGAAAGTGCAATTACTAAATGTATAAAAGCCAAAGCCCCCATTGAGGTCCATGTGTTCTTTGTTTATGCCACTACAGAGTGTGCTAGACAAATGTGTAGAGTTTGTAAAATCCTTTGGGAACCCCTGAAAAATGAAGTGGGGAGAAAAAGATTAGCTCCTCACACAAGGGCATAGTAAAGCTACTCAACATTTCTGTCTTAATTGTGCTTCGTGCTACAGTATAAGGGAAATTTATCACAGCTGAATAAAATGCTAAACTCTCCTAGCAGCAAAATGCCTCCTTTATTGTAACAGCAGGAATAAACCTCTCACTTCTAAAATATAGTTGACAAAAAAAGGCTAATAACTCATAAAGGTTTTACATGCAATGAAAAAAAAAGTCAAAGCTTGTAAAGTTTCTATGCATGAAATACGATAATCTAAATCAGCAGTTTAATTTGCACTTCTACAGATCAGAGCTAATATTCCCACTGCATGTGGCCGTAATAAAACGTGCTGTTCCACTCACAACAGAAGAAAATATTGTGCATTTTCATTTGTTTTCTTTCATTTTCTCACTCATAAAATATGTCTTTTGCCACCTGTCAGTGCATTTATCCTCCTCAGTTGGAGGACAGCAAGCCATACTTGACATGGTACCTATTCAACAGAACTGAAGATGCTAACCCTATGAAAACAAAACCCCAAATCCCTATTTGTAGCCTTAACTCATGAGAAACATCCATATGTTTAGGGTGGAGTAATTATGGTGAATGATAATGAGAGAAGCTGCTGAGGGGGTGTCAAGGCAGGAATATCACAGAGCAGTTAAGTGACTGCAAATGAGTGGAGTTCAGTGCAGTGTTGAATTGTGTGGAGTTAGGAGCCTGTGGTGGAGTTGTCTACCTATGAACTTCCATTAGGGTCTGGGGATAGTGATGGCTTGATTTAGTTCCCTAAATGCAGGCATTTAGTCCCATCTGGAATGCTCTAGGTATCCTGCCTTGCCTGCAGCCACCAGACCAGAAGGTTGTGGGTCTCCCTCAGGTCTCATCTCAGAGATATCTGCCAGCCCTGGATAGATATCCTGCATAATTGAGGGCACCTCAACATTCCTAGAAGCCTGCATTTATCTGAACAGGTCTTGCATTAATTGAGTCTGCACTGTGATGTGGAGACCTTTGTTGTGTGTAGACGCCCGTATCGCTGATAGCCTCATTTGGGTATCTGCAATCTGGATGCCAATGCCACCCCTCTGGTCTGCCCAGGCAGGAAAGGCAGGAGTTAATTAATTTTGTGCTTCTTTGTTCTGTCAGGGGAGGAGGTGCTGGAGCCCCCCATGCAATGAGAAATAACTCTCCCCTCTATGCATCTGTTAATTTAGGTGATGCATTCAAATCTCTGCTTTGGGGGATGAAATCTTGCCTTATGCAGCACCATAAACTGGGACTCACCCCAGTGGCTCCTGACCCCCATCACCCACCCACAGGACTCGGTCCCAGGCTGCAGCCAAGAGGTTTGAGCTGGGAGCCTGAGCTCATGGGATGCTTGTGAGAAAGGTGCTTCAGTGGCAGCCAGCCCCATGGCCTCCCACAGCCATGTGTTTCCATGCACAGAGCATCATCTTATGGCTGCAGAAGAAGGAATCTAGAGCATGTCCTATGCCCTTTGTAAAGAAAACCTCTTCTTCAACAATGATTTTGAGCAAGAGCCTGAGGGGACTCCCTGGGGACCTTGAGCTCTTCCTCCACAAAGAGGAGGTGATAGCAGCTCTCCAGGCAGCTGATGCAGTATTGGCACAGAATAACAAGTCCAATATTTTGGGTTCCCTTTGGGTCTGTTCAAGAACCCTCTGTATCCTGGGTGTCAGGTGTCAAAAAATACAATTTTAGACCTAGTTGCAGTGGATGAAAGCTGGGTTAGGAGCCAGCCCAGCTTGGACCTACAGTAAATTTGGCCTCTGGCTGATACCTGAGCAAGCAGATTCACTCATGCAAATGATACACTTTTGGTGAAATGCTAGGCCTGTTGTTGTTTCTCCTGCTGAAAATCTGTTTCAGAGATGTGCTGGCATTTCTGCCCAGGTTTAAATTTTATTGTCCCAAGGGGTTTGTGAGTCAGGTGTGACATTATCTGTGTAGGCTGCACGCATATCTCAAGTCTCACCAGATGGCACTATGCTCAAAGGTTGACTCTGGACACCACAGGGAAGGACAAGGTGTCCAAGCAGGAGGTGTAGAGGGGTTCATATGGAGTGTAGATACACAAGCAAGTTCCCAGTACCTGGCTGATGAGCTGCAGCTCCTGGTGTACTACCTTGGCATGTCCCAAATGAGACTCCACTCAAAAGCAGGAGAAGGTGTTGAAACTAAGTCATGTTCCCTTGCAGGTGGGCTGGGCTCCAAGTGCCTCCAGCACAACCTTTGGGGGAAACGCCATGTCCCGTGCACTGAGCACACAGGGTGGCAACTCCATTCACAAGGTGTCTTGTGTTTTCATACTATGTCATTGGGGCAGCAGGATTCAGCCGGACCCTTAATTTGTATGGAGAAATTGAGAGTGGGAAGAAGGAAAAGGAGAAGGAGCAGAAGAGATGGGGACATGAAGCAGAGAGGCTGGATATGTTGCTGTTTACACCATGCTGTTCTGCTCCATATCTGCTTTTGGTTTGCTTTTTGTTTTGGTTTCAGATTAAGTAGAGGACTGAAATAACTTGTATGTCTTGGTCTCTTCTTATTCACAGGTGGAAAAGAGAAGACCAGCAAAGAAGAAGATATTGGACATACACACAAGTGACTGCAAGAAGCACAGTCAAAGCTACTTTTAAGGGATATCAGATTTGACACAGGCTTCAAGCTAAGGTCCCCCAACAGGATTCCCAGAATAGAAAGATGATTTCAGTGTGCTCTTGCTCTGAGGTAGATTAAAGACAGATTATTCAATATTTGCTGCTAGTCTTGAAAAAGAGTGTGCATATGAGGCCTGAAGTGTTGATTTGCAGTAAATTCTATGCCATTTCTTTGAATTACAATTGGGAGCGTCAGATCTGTAAGACCAGAATTTAGTACACAGTGAGAATTACCTAAGAATAATTTAGGACTAGAGTTTCCATCACCTGTAGCCTGATTAGCAAAGAAAGCATGTCACAAGATGTACTTAATATTTCTGGGGGATAGGAAAGATGCACTGAAGACAGAGTGTTATACTTTTGTTTGCAGTACGTGGCTCTCTGTATTAGGGAGATGTGAGCACTAATTGAAATAGAAGGTCTTTGTCCTTTTTGGAGTCTGCTCAGCTCAATCCCTGCCTGTGTGTCTGACTTTGACCTAAAACTTAGAAAATTTATGTGGTTTTTGGTTTGTTTTTTTTTTATACTTACCATTCTGTGTGTTCACCTTTCAGGTGTTACAGTGGAGCAACTGCTTTCGAAGATGTTCACACTGGCAGTCCCTTCTGGTGGGTCACTGTCTGCAGCCTGAGGTCATCTTTAGTGATCGCTTCCCTCAGTTCTCTGATTACTTCAGGTTACTTACAGTTTCAGGTTTAATATTTTCCTTCCAGGAAAGTTCGCCCATACTTTACCTGACCTTTTGGTCATTAATTTCCTCCACAGGAGATATTGATTGCTCATGTTCTTCTTCCATGTGTGCCAGCAACAGACGAGCCCAAGATAGAGGACACAGCAGTCCTGTGCTGAGCAGGACGAGACAGCTCTCTCTCCACTTAGCATCTCTTCTTCCACACATATTTACCACTTGCTGCTGGAAGAGAACATGATGCTAACGTTTGAAAACACTCATCCCTTTTGCAGACTATTGGAACAAATCAAGGGCTCTATACAGCGGGGAAGAATGCAAGGAGCCTTTTCCCTTTGCTTCATTAGCAGCAGTTCAGGCTTCAAGTTTTCCATCATTGTGGCAAATTGCCAATTGTGGCAAATAGGATCATAGAGTGGTTCCGGTTGGAAAGGACCTTAAAGATCATGGAGTTCCAGCCCCTTGCCATGGGCGGGGACACCTCCCACTACAGCAGGTTGCTCAAAGCTCCATCCAACAAACCTACTATTCTAAAACATCAGATCCGTATGATTTGTAATATGTACTAAGCTTTTTCTTAATGCACATAGGGCTTTGCTGGTCTGTGTTGCATGGGGACACATTGGTCACTTAGAAGCTGTGAAGGCACTTGTTATCTGCTCTTTGTTTCTGAGCTGTGAAGTAGAGATGATGATGCACCTTTTTGCCTCAATTGAACGTCAGTATATTCTGTTTTGGCTAAATTCTCCAGGGCAGTCACTGTCCTGATCTGTAAACGCAACAAGGCTGGTAAGACCCCTGTTGGTTACTGTCATGAATGATAATAAAAACACCTGGTGATTTTTTTTGATAAACGCTGGCGACCTGAGTTTATTTAGTATTAGGAAAATAGCAATATTGTTATTTGCTAAACATTATAACAGATTTTGCTAAAAATTATAGCAACAGTAGAGAAGACCTCATTGCCCTCTACAACTCCCTGAAAGGAGGTTGTAGAGAGGTGGGTGTTGGCCTCTTCTCCCAAGGGAATAATGACAGGCCCAGAGGAAATGGTCTGAAGCTGTGGCAGGGGAGGTTTAGATTAGATATTAGGAAGAATTACTTTACTGAGAGAGTGGTCAGGCACTGGAACAGCCTGCCCAGGGAGGTGGTGGAGTCACCATCCCTGGAGGTATTTAAGAAACGTGTAGATGTGGCACTTCAGGGCATGCTCTAGTGGCAGGCTTTAGTGGCCGAGATTGTAGGGGTGTGTTGTGTGTGTATGGTTGGACTCGTTGATCTCAGAGGTTCGTTCCAACCAGGAAGATTCTGTGATTTTACCAGGAATTTTGTGTTGAAGTGGCAAAGGATGAGGAGTTGAAAGCTGAAAGACCCTCTTTGGCAACAAATTACTTTGTGAGCAGGAAAGAGGTTATTGAAAAAAAATCAGAAGAGGAAGAAATAATACATCCTGCTGCTGCAGCTCCATGGATTAATGGCAAGAGCTGGAATGTCAAACCCAAAGGCTTCACCACCGCACACAGTGCTTATTGTGCTGTTTGCTGCACTTGCATCACCAAGACCTCTTGTCTAGAAAAACAATATTTTCCTTAAAGTTCAGAAAGTATTTGACTAAATAGTATTTTTGCCATCATTGGTGTTTTCCAGCTATAGTGGCATATAGGGAGCTATAGCGGGAATGTACAGGGCATGAAAACATTCTGGAAAGACAAAACAGGAGGAAGGGATGAAGCAAACAGAGAGAAGAAGGAAAAACCTTTCCACAACCCAAGGCAACCTATTTGCAAAGAGGGATGTCATTGGTGTTTTCCAGCCATAGTGGCATATAGGGAGCTATAGTGGGAATGTACAGGGCATGAAAATATTCTGGAAAGACAAAACAGGAGGAAGGGATGAAGCAAACAGAGAGAAGAAGGAAAAACCTTTCCACAACCCAAGGCAACCTATTTGCAAAGAGGGAAATATCTCATCTGGGAAGAAGAATAGCAAGAGGCTTGCCAGGACAGCACGATTTTTTTAATGAACAGGACTGTATCTGAACTACTCACATATCAAAAAAATATTTTCTGAACTTCAAACAAGGAACATCACAGCCACCCCACAAGAAAAAGTATTTTGGTAGAAGCTGCCTCTAGCTGAAGTACTGTGACCTTTGAAGGTCTGAAAAAGCCTTGAAACAGAAAAAGCTGGAACAGATTTCCAAGGGTTATCTCCTAGCAATCATGATGCTTTTTCATCTTGGTTTCTCCTACAGTCCTCTTGAAGCATCTCATTCTTTCTGCCTGTCCTCAGTTGCTAGCTGGATTATCATTAAACTGGATTACTAAAATGAATTTGGCTCAAGGTCTCATGAACAGAGTGATCACTGTGACTCAGTGAAGAACTCTACAACCAAACGGAAACTAAACAGCCTTCTCTAAATTTTAATACAATTTCAACAGAAAAATGGAGACAACATCTTGTCGGTCAAGCACCTCTTTCACATCCTACAGTATCAGGGGCTGAGTTGCACTAAATGCATTTACAGTCCATATAATTAAAACACTGCACGCTTTCACAGAGAAGTTTTCCAACTGACCAAGGACGAGGAACACAAATCCAGGTTTAAATGCCTACTATAAAGACAGCCTGATTTTCAAATCCACTCATCCACCACTTCTTCCCAATGACTTTGACAGGAGCAACCCATTTAAAAGTCAGGCTACACTTTTGAAGAAAGCTTCCAGGTAGATTTAGGATCACAGATATACTTTTGAAAACAGTCTGGGCTTGGCTATATCTGTGCTCATGTTTAGCTCCATCATTTGTTTTTGTTCAAATAACACAAGATACAGGAACACTTACATTAGATGCCAAATTTAGACACACAACCATAATGTCATAATGTAAGCACGTGTCTAACATTTAGCTTTAGTGCTGTTCACATCTTCCAGCCAGTTTCCCTAAAGCAGGAGGGGAGATAACCCACGGATGGGTGTTCTTCAGAAACAACCCACAGAAAAATGAAGCAAAGCACCAGTCGTGGCTCAGACTGTGCCAGGAGCCCAGTGACTCCTTCCAGCTCCACCCAGCATCACTTGACTTGGAATCAATGACCTCGTGAAACTACATCACTGTTGGTGGCCAAAGGAGCAGGAGGGGAGATAACCCATGGATGGGTGTTCTTCAGAAACAACCCGCAGAAAAATGAAGCAAAGCACCAGTCGTGGCTCAGACTGTGCCAGGAGCCCAGTGACTCCTTCCAGCTCCACCCAGCATCACTTGACTTGGAATCAATGACCTCGTGAAACTACATCACTGTTGGTGGCCAAGGGCCACAGTCACCAGTAGGCATCAGAGACCCAGCTGCCATAAGGACTGCTCTTCTGTAAGTATTGCATGTCCCTGTTATAAACTTACAAATGCTAAATTTTCCAGTAGCATGACCATAATTACCATAATATCTTTGGGGCTTTATTTTTTTGACAGTAGAAGATGGTAAGAATGAGAAGAATAACAAGAGTCATAACAAGTAAAGAGAAAATTTTTCATTCATTCATTTCACATTTCATTTTACATCTATCCATCAGACCTTTCTCTAGTAAGAGAACAGATCTAAACTACCATCAGACTCGTTAGTCGTTACTTCTGCACTTTTAGAGATGTCTGCAGAAACCAAATGACTACTATTTTGATGACAATTGAAAGAGTGTTTGCAGACTTGTGGAACAAAATGATATAATTTAGTAATTTTCTGTGAGACAATAATGATGTTCTAATTGAAAAATGTACTCTATGTAATTATCCTACATCTTTATAAGCCTGCCTCAGGAGTGCAGTAAAAGAACAAATGGTAATATTTTTACCGTACCATGTGAGAAAAAGGTCTCAAAGTTTTATTTGTGTCACTTGATGCACATTCAAGAGATGGAAGCCTCACAATAGCAAAATGGTTTCTTAGTTTGGACTGGTAACTTCCTGGGGCAGGATCCAAACAAAGCTTTAGCCACGTAAATCAGAGACAGACTTAAAGGTGGGATTTGTGCATATACATGGGTGCCCTGGGACGCACTGATATCTCCTCTGGCTTCCACCTGTGGGTCCCAAAGGACATAAATCTCCTATGTGTTATCTTCTGCCAGTGTCATCTGCAGATAGGTTATATATTGCTGAGTGTCTAAAATGTCACTGGATGTCTGTGTCTTGTGCATATACATGGGTGCCCTGTGCCCTGGGACACGTTAGGATATCTCCCCTGGCTTCCACCTGTGGGTCCCAAAGGACATAAATCTCCTATGTGTTATCTTCTGCCAGTGTCATCTGCAGATAGGTTATATATTGCTGAGTGTCTAAAATGTCACTGGATGTCTGTGTTTAGGCATCTGGGTTCCTCCCTCCAAGTTAGAGTGAAATTGTTTTCCTAAGGAGTTTCTGAACCCTGGAAGGGAATATGAATCCTATAATCATAGAATCATTTACGCTGGAAAAGACCTTTAAGATCATCCGTCTCCTATGTGTTATCTTCTGCCAGTATCATCTGCAGATAGGTTATATATTCCTGAGTGTCTAAAATGGCACTGGATGTCTCTGTTTAGGCAAATGGGTTCCTCCCTCCAAGTTAGAGTGAAATTGTTTTCCTGAGGAGTTTCTGAACCCTGGAAGGGAATACGAATCATATAATCATAGAATCATTTAGGCTGGAAAAGACCTTTAAGATCATCCAATCCAACCGTAAACCTAACGCTGTCAAGTCCCACTAAACCATGTCCCTAAAATATGATATATGAGGAAACAACTCCTTGTTTTTCCCTGCCCTGGGTTGCTGGTCCTCCATCTTCCATGTTTTCAAGTGCAAGTCTGGTCTGCTTTTGCAAGGCAACCAATCTGAATTTCCTATGCAGGGCACTCTGCCTTCTGACAGGCTCAGGCCCTGGATCCACAGGGCAGAAGAGGATGTGATCACCTGTGTTTTCCCTGGGGATTAGCACTAGGAGATCCCATTTCTACACACAGGTTTCTGGGATTGTCCTTCTGTCAAATAGTCATCTCTGTGCATGCTACAACAGCGCGTTAGCTCTGGGTCTTCAACTCTGCTGCAGCACCAACACTGATCTGTGAGCACCAATGTCCTCCACATGGCCCCCTGGCTGTTTTGGAGAAGATGTCATAGAATCATATAATCATAGAATTGTCTAGGTTGGAATGGACCTTTCAGATCATCTAGTCCAACCATCAACCTAACACTGATAAAAACCAGCACTAAACCATGTCACTAAGTTCTATGTCAACCCATCTTTTAAATACCTCCAGGGATGGTGCCTCAGCCACTTCCCTGGGCAGCCCATTCCAATGCTTAATAACCCTTTCAGTGTAAAAATTTTTTCCTAATATCCATCCTAAATCTCCCCTGGTGCAACTTGAGGCCATTTCCTCTTGTCCTGTCACCTGTGACTTGGGAGAAGAGACCAAACCCCACCTCTCTACAGCCTCCTTTCAGGTAGCTGTAGAGAGCAATAAAGTCTCCCCTCAGCCTCCTTTTCTCCAGGCTGAACAACCCCAGCTCCCTCAGCTGCTCCTCATAAGTTTTACTCTCCAGACCCCTCACCATCTTTGTTGCCCTTCTCTGGACCTGGACACTGATCTGTGAGCACCGATGTCCTCCATGTGGCCCCCTGGCTGTTTTGGAGAAGATGTCATAGAATCATATAATCATAGAATTGTCTAAGTTGGAATGGACCTTTCAGATCATCTAGTCCAACCATCAACCTAACGCTGATAAAAACCATCACTAAACCATGTCACTAAGTTCTATGTCAACCCATCTTTAGAATACCTCCAGGGATGGTGCCTCAACCAACTCCCTGGGCAGCCCATTCCAATGCTTAATAACCGTTTCAGTGTAAAAATTTTTTCCTAATATCCATCCTAAGCCTCCCCTGGTGCAACTTGAGGCCATTTCCTCTTGTCCTATCGCCTGTGACTTGGGAGAAGAGACCGACCCCCACCTCTCTACACCCTCCTTTCAGGTAGCTGTAGAGAGCTATAAAGTCTCCCCTCAGCCTCCTTTTCTTCAGGCTAAACAACCCCAGCTCCCTCAGCTGCTCCTCATAAGACTTATTCTCCAGACCCCTCACCAGCTTTGTTGCCCTTCTCTGGACACGCTCCAGCACCTCAATGTCTTTTTTGTGGTAAGGGGCCCAAAACTGGACACAGTACTCCAGGTGGGGCCTCACCAGTGCCGAGTACAGGGGGATGATCACCCCCTGAGTCCTACTCACCACGCTATATCCTAGTGTATAACCCAAAAGCTGCCTCATCCTCATATCACTAAGAGTAGAACTAGGCAGAGCGAAAGCCGACATGGCTTCCTACACCCCCCAAGTCCTGGTCACCACACTGTATCCTAGTGTATAACCCAAAAGCTGCCTCATCCTCGTGTCACTAAGAGTAGAACTAGGCAGAGTGAAAGCCTGAATGGCTTCCTACCACCTGCAGTGGTACAAGTGTTGGGTGGAGCAAGGGCTGTATCAGATGGGATGCTGGACATGTGTGTACAACTTCTCTAGGTTACAGAGGGCATCACCTAAAATATCAGTAATATGTTCCAGGCTAGTGAGCGTGGCAAAATTAGCTAAGTAGAAATAACACCATCCTCATTTTAAAGAAGAGACAGTGTATTTGAGGTTGCTAATGGGCTGGCAGCTGCTGCTGGGGCTTACAGGGATGGCTGGAACTGAACTGCTATTGCCTTAATTGCTGCCAGCCACAATCCCAGGGAGTGGAAACGCAGCATGTCCTATTTAATGACATTTCTGCTGTGAGTGAAGAGGAACTGCCAATCTGGAACCCCACAGAAAGCACATGGAGAGTGAAGCCACGTCAGGAACCCCTTGGTGTGGGGGAAATGGCTGCTGCTTCAGCAGCTCTGCTGAAACTCAACTAATAACAGGCTCCTGCAAATTAGTTTTTGGCACATTCACTCACCTCATTTTTCTGGCCTTCTGTGCACATGGTGTGGTACCACTAACCCCTTAAGATGAGGCAGCCCAACTGGGTGTGCACACCACTTGTTGTTGGGATCCTTCTCACAGCAAGCATGGAAAAAACAGTAGGCCCAGGAGCTCCGTGAGAGTGAAGCTGAAGATGCCTGCCTTCCTCTTTCACCCCCTCTGACCACTCAGGGAAGCCCCAGCTATAGGTGGAAGGTTCAGGAGTCAGAAGTGGAATGAGGCAAAAAGAGCAGAACCAAAATTCTCATGTAGTCACCCAAAATCCCCCAGCAGGTCTCCCCTCAGCTTGCCACCCACAAGAGCTCATCCCATCTGCAGTGAAGGAGCCATCCACCCTCTGGCTTGTTCTATGATTGTGGAGGTGAGGAGAGGCAAGAGCTGGACAGTTGTCCCTAGAAGACTCCTTGGCCATACCCAAAATGCTATGGAAGGGGTTGGGACATATCCCTGCTCATCTTTTGGAGGTGGGGGGGAGGATCCGGGATGAGGAGAGTCTATGCCTCCAGCACAGCAAAAGTGTGATGGTGGTATCAGGGTGCATGGGAGGTCTTGCACCTTGGGCCGTCTGTCCATCCTGTCACTGTGCCCTGGAACAAAATCCCTCAGCAGGTCCCCCTGAGCTTGCCACCCACAAGAGCTCATCCCAGCTGCAGTGAAGGAGCCATCCACCCTCTGGCTTGTTCTATGATTGTGGAGGTGAGGAGAGGCAAGAGCTGGACAGTTGTCCCTAGAAGACTCCTTGGCCATACCCAAAATGCTATGGAAGGGGTTGGGACATATCCCTGCTCATCTTTTGGAGGTGGGGGGGAGGATCCGGGATGAGGAGAGTCTATGCCTCCAGCACAGCAAAAGTGTGATGGTGGTATCAGGGTGCATGGGAGGTCTTGCACCTTGGGCCGTCTGTCCATCCTGTCACTGTGCCCTGGAACCATCACACAGGCACAAGGCACTCCCTACCTTCTCAACCCTTATGCAGAAGAGGTGCATTGCATTCATCTGCTGCCCCGGGGACCTTTCCTGATGGTACAGTGAGGGATAGGCAGGCTCATAATATATTAATAAGCAAGAGCTTTTTATTTATAAAGCAACCTGCTTCCTGCTGTGGAGTCATAATAAATCTAATGAAACAGTATAAATAAGTAACCAGCTTTAATCCTTGCTGTAGAATTATTAGCCAGATTAGTGAACAGAAAATTAGATTTTTTGTTTTCTCTTCATCACAACCATCACACAGGCACAAGGCACTCCCTACCTTCTCAACCCTTATGCAGAAGAGGTGCATAGTGCCATGAGCTGCATTCATCTGCTGCCCCGGGGACCTTTCCTGATGGTACAGTGAGGGATAGGCAGGCTCATAATATATTAATAAGCAAGAGCTTTTTATTTATAAAGCAACCTGCTTCCTGCTGTGGAGTCATAATAAATCTAATGAAACAGTATAAATAAGTAACCAGCTTTAATCCTTGCTGTAGAATTATTAGCCAGATTAGTGAACAGAAAATTAGATTTTTTGTTTTCTCTTCATCAGTCAAGTCTCCTCTGATTCTGGAAGCTGTGAATTTCTGGGGGGAGTTTGTGAAGGGACAGGAGACATAGTCAAGGGTCAAAGAGATGAGAGTGCCTTGAGCACCTGAGGGAAAAGGGCAGAGGTGTCTGTCCTTCAGACTGGGGCCCATTGATCAGGGCCGGGGTGGGCAGCACAGTGCCAAAGGCTGGTCCTGGCATGGCCCCTACCCCTCTCCAAACCAGCAGCACCTCGAGTCACAGTGGGAAATGACTTTGAGAAATGACCCTGCACGGCACAGGTTGGCTTTCAGGTGCCACCACACTTCATGCTGGATGAGTCCTGGGCAGGGATTTCTTTTTTGCTGGCGATAAACACCTTCACTTGTGGTATAACATCATTCCAAGCCAACTATGACGTAGGTCTGGGTGATGTCATCATGATGCCCACCGCTCCCCACTCTCCTGGGCCACAGTGTGAGAGGTGGGGGGCCAGGCTGGGTGTCTGTCCCCTCCATCAGCAGCAAGCACGTGAACTGGAGCTGCCATTGCCTGCTGATGTCCTGCACCTCCCGCCAGCAGAAGCTCATTGAAAAGCTGCAGGCTGAAAAAGCCTTCCGGGAGGAGATTCAGAGTTTTCAGGAGACAATGAGGAGCTTTCGGGAGAAGATCAAGGGCTTTAGGGAAAAAATCAGAGATGTCAAGATGGCCATGCAAGCCTTCTTGGACGAGGGAAAGCCAGTCTGGGAAGAGGAAGCTGCCTTTCACGAAGAAGAAAAGGCTATTCAAGAGGAAGCAAAAGCCTTCTGGAACGTGTATTGTAACTTCTGGAAGGACTATAATGCTTTCTGGAAGAAGGATAAGGATTTCTGGGAAGAAGATCAGCTCCTCTGGGAGAAAGACAGAGTCCTTCTGGATGAGGATAGAGTCCTATGGGCAGAAGAAGCAGCTCTGTGGGCAGATGAAACAGCTCTCCTGAAAGAGGAGAGAGCTCTCTGGGAAGATGAGGAGGCCCTCCAGGAAGACCAAAAAACCCTCAAGGAGTATGAAATACTGATCTGGGAGGAGGTCTTTGGTCCTGAGAGAGAGGATATCATCTCCAGGGATGCCACTGCCCACAGAGGAAAAGCATAAACTGCTCTGCTAGGCTGAGAAACAGAAAGCCATGTATACTGATGTGGATACCTTATTTAAGCAGTGCTGTGTTTCAACCAGTTCTCTGAAATAGCATTTCTAGTTCTAGGAGTAAAGCAGAGAAGGGTTTTTTTTTAATGTTTTAAAGCTATTATGCTTATGTTTTCAGGGCATTATTAATTCTTTTGAGGTCCTGTAGGCTGAGGAACGGGGTAAAGCTCTGGTATCCTGGCCTGTCACAAGGTGGAGGAGTGTGGATGGGTAAAGCCACAAGAAGCTGGGGGCTTAATGGCCGAGATCATCTTCTGGAGCTCACAGTATCTCATCTGGCCCAGTGCAGTTTATATCAACCGAGTTAGTGCCAAAATAAGGCACTGATAAATGATAACCTTCAGATCTCCCATACTTAAGAGTCACAGTTAACACTTCTGAGTCTTTATGAGGCAGCTCGTGCTGTTCCATCAGGTTTGGGCTTTGCCTTCCCATTTAACTTAAGCTTTTGGGAGTGTGATGGGAACATTTATGCCCTCGGGTGAGCCCCTGCTGTCTGGCTGACAGCAGCTCTTTGCCATCAGCCTCGCTGACACAGACAAAGGATGGGGAGAGAAGTGGGAGGGATCCCACAAGTCAGCAGCATGTGGGAAAAGATGTGAGCCAGAGGGAAAGCTGGCAGGGTCCTTCAGCAAGGGGGAAATAAATTTAGCAGTGTGTGTCAGAGACAGAGAAGGTGTGCACAGGGATTGGGTTTATTACGCACCTGCTGATCTCTGATTGCCAGCTCAGGCACAGGAGCCTCGAACAGAAAAGCCTCAATAACTGCAGTTCAACATGTGGTCAATATTAGCAATATTTTGTGTGATGTGAGTATAGAGCCGGTGTCTTCTGCTGAGCTGTGGCACGGGAGTTGCAGTTTTCCTTGCTTCCTGAGGAACTGAACTCAGATGCTTCACGTTTTCCAAGTCTGAGCTGTAAAGGCTGGTCTAGAGGCACATCTACATTTGACCCTCTGTACATCCAGCATCGTGGGGGACACAGTGACAAGTAGTCATCTGATTCAAACCAGGCATTGAATTTTTCTCTGGTATGGTAGCATTAGTTACTCATTCCCCTCAAGATGGGATTTTAGACTGAAAAGGCTCAAAGACACAATGTGAGAAGCCTTTACAATTGCTGTTGAAGAATCCGATGACTCCTGCAACTGTCAGGCATACTTAGGCTGTCACTCAAGCCTGTCACTCAAGTTCAGCCCTTTGTGATCTGCTGTAGGATAAGGCTGCCTGTCCTGCTTAATTGTGCTCAAGACAAATTATGCACTATGTCTTTCCTGAAAAATCTATGCATATTTATTACTCGGTGAATAACCAGCCCATAAAAAAAAAAAAAAGTCAGCTGATTCAGCCAGGGTAGAAATGTTTTTTGCAACCTCTGTTATTATTATTCTATTATTACCATGTAAGCCAGAGATGAAAATGACCTATTAGGCCATTCAGTGCAACTTCCTGCAAATTCAGGACTCTTACGCATTAGAGCTTTATCAATAGATGCTATATAGAGAAAGAACCTTTCAGAAAATAACAGTATGCAAAAAGCACTTGTCACTTAATATATTTTAATGTCAAAAAGCCAAGAATTTATCTCAGTTATTCAAATCCACACGTCAAATTAACATCCATTTAAACTAAAATTAGGTATGCTTTCTCTTGCAAAGACATTGAAGCGCATGAAACGGTCTTAGGAGAGCTCCTAGTCACTTCTTCTTTCACGGGAGAGGAGAACAATGCTTCTCTGGTGAAAGTGCTGTCAGTATAATATAACGCTTGTGAAACGTAAAGCATTACACAATGCAGCACAGAGGAGCCAGAATTTTACCAGGGAAAAGCACGTTACCAATATGGTTTTAGACGGCTGGTAGCTCCCCTGAAAATCTACCCACCTGTTGGTATGGATATTCACAGTGGCCCTTTCTTGGGTGGCATTGCTGGAGAGAGACTACATGCAAAAGGCTTGCCAGGGCTGGTATTTGGAGCGGGAAGTTAGAGGGCACCTGCTCTGCATCCAGCAGCTCTGGACTGAGGATGAATTTCAGTCATGAAGCCAGTCTCTGCTAACTCTCTAGACTGGTAAAATAACAAGGGGAATAAATAAAATAGCTACTATGAGGAAAAGCTCGGTTACATTTATCACCTCTACAATATGCAAACAGAGGCTTTCGAGATGTGAACCTCAGAGTGAAAAAAATACGTGAACACACCTCTCTTGGAAGAGCACGTTTGATGATCTGGCATAGGTTGGCTGTTGGGACCAGGAAGGAATAGGGTGTGTCTGAAGAACTGAACGTGTTTGAAGCATGGACACACCTAAGTAGGGTGGAAGGACTTAAAGAAGCTGCCAAACCCACCTGTGCCTCAAAAGCACGCCATACCTGTAATGCAAACACTTCTCCAAGCTGTTTTCCTTGTTTAATTCCTGCCACTACTGTTGCACAACCGTCACTTTCTCTCTAGGGTTTTACTTACATTCATTTTTTCGTGGTGTCTGAGGTGAATCTCCCTAATTGCAGTTTTGACTTCTTACCTGTAGTCTTATCCACAGTGGACGTGGGGAACAGCCCTTCCATTTACCTTGCGTTTATCTGTCTGAAACCCAGTATTGTCTTCTCTACCCAAGTCTCCCTAGACTAACCCACCCCATCTCCTTCTGGCCTCCTCCACTGACCAAGTGCTTTAGGTACCTGGAAGGCTTCTGTCCTCTCTTCTGGCCCTCCCTCCAAAAGACTGAAAAATCAAGATAATTTGCAGCATCCAGGCGCAACCCCTGAAGACACCAAGAGTCCAGGTCACAGTGCTTGTTTTGCAGAAGAGATTCAGCATCAGTGTTGAGCTTCACTGGTGCTGGTGGGTCCTTCTGCAGAGTGATGCCACCACAACAAGTCCTGTCCTGTGCCCTGGGGTGCCTCAGCCTCCTGTGAGTGGACAGCAAACCTGGGACTTTCTCACTGGCACAAAATCAGGCAGAACAGGCACCAACGTAACTTTAGAGCATAATCAAGCTTCCTGTGGTTGCTGTTCAAATAGAGATGCCTTAAAGATAAAAGCAGAACTAGTGTGGTTCCAAAGTAAACGCAGGGATAAAACTCAAATACAGGGAAGCATGTTGAACCCAAACAAGAATTGGCACTGCATTGGCGCTGCGATTAATTTAAAGTCAATGAGCTGTTTGCAGTCAGGAAGGTTTTGAAGGCTCAGCAAGTCCTGCACAGGGCGATCTGACAATAGGATGCAGAAATTTTATGGACTGGCAGGGCTGCCCAGAGCTCATCTGCTTTCTGGTGCAGACAATGCACTTCTTCCTCTTCTTCCCTGGACAAAAATATGGAAATTCTATGGCAAATATTACAGAAAATGCATGTCGGGGCAGAAGGGTCACACTTTATCCACACTGAAAGGCAGCCCTGGCCTCCATCATGAGTCAGTCAGGATGCTGATAAACCTGAAATTCGTATTTCCAGGTGAGTTTTTCAGGAGTTTTTTCATTCAAACGTTCTGCTCAAGCGATGCCCAGCAGGCTATTTTCTCCTCAAGGCCACATCAAAAGTGGAAGTTATGGACTGCAGCTTCGTGCCTCTAAAAACGCAGGATATCCCAAAGCCCAAAATGTCTTACAGAAGGGATGACAACAACTCCAACTGGAGTCCTTAGTGCCAAATCAGCATAAATATTTGAATGGGAAGAAGAAATAGCTCCTGAGCTCACCTGCACCTTTTTAAAATGCAGCGTTGTCACCAGGAAGCATCGCTTGACGCAGCTGTGGAGCTACCTCGTGGGAGAGGCAGAACATGGAAAATGGTGAAGAGTCATTTAAGTCAACCGATGTGTCATAAACCGGAATGGTAAGAGCGACAGAAGAAAATTAAATTTATTCAGTATACGCATGTGTATATATGTGTGTGTGCGTATATAGAGCTGCAATTTCCAACTCTGCGTGTCAGTCATTGCATAGGAGGAATGGGAAAAAGCTGGGAGGCAGGCTGTGACTCAACGGGAAACTGGAGGTATGGAGAGCATCCAGCCACAAATATGAGTCCTGCTGCTGTTCTGCCAGGAGGTCTGGCTGAATTGTTGAAAAGTCAGTGCAGAGGGTGCCGTGGAAATTGAAGGAGGAGATAGAATACTGTGGCTGAAAACATCACATGGGGAAAAAATAATCACACTTTCACCTTTCAGAATTTAACATCTAATGTGGGTTAGAGAAGAACCATGAAAAAACTGTATTTTAAAAACAATGATACGCTGAAAATCTCTCTGTTTCTCCCTTTGTCTCTCTGTCTCTCCCCTCTTGTCTTCTTTTTTTAAATCTTTTGTTTATTGATTGAACTAGAAGTATGGTCTGCGAAGAGAGAGGGAATTCCAGATTCTTGACATTTGGGGATTTTTGGGAAGATTTTGGTCCTGATCCAGCCATTCACTCAGTTTATGCAGTCCCTCAGGGAACTTGAAATGTTCCAAGGCCCATATAAATCCATATTTAGAATTAAAGCTGGGATTCTGCTATTGCTGGATCTCAGGTGGTGTGAGAAACAGGGAAGGGCAGCGCTCCCAGGTAGCGGTGAATTTGAGCACAAGCACATGCGCTTAGATGAAGTGGGCTTTTATCAAAATTAAAGACAATTCAGATTTGTACCTGGGATTTTCAGAAACCATTGTGGCAGCCCTGGAGATATGAAGATAAACACAGCTTGTATCTTGGATCTTCAGATTGGCAGTATGTTATAAATGACACAGGGCCACCGAGCAAGCAACCAGCTTCCCTCGGCTGCGAACTGTCCTCTTCTTAAGTTATGATTTTTGTTTGTGTGCTGGTGTGTGTATGTACATGTAGACACATACTGAGAGAAAAAGTGGCCAGGCACCAGTCAGCATGTGCAGAGCAGGCAAAACACTCTGCCCCTGCCATATTTATCCCCCCTGCGCTGCCTTTTGCTATTAGAAATGTTGCTTCAGTTACTAACAGCAGGATCTGTGCATTTGCCAACCCACCAAATCTCAGTGTTAACGCTGTGGAGGCAGGTGACCTTGGTGCGGGGCCGTGACAGCACCCCTTCCACGCCACCGCCTTCATTAGCACCCCGTGCCTCGCCACACTGCTCAAGAACAGGACGTAAAAATTAATTAAGGATGGTATTCCTTTGGTCGGCCCGAGTGGAATTTCAGCTCTCCACTCCACAGGTTTTTCATGTGAGCTATAGTCTCATGGTTTTGTTATCCCGCAGCGCAGCTTCCTGAGCATTTTGGCGTGGGAGCTTTTCGAGCAGAATTACTGTTATTATTATTGTTATTATTCATGCGAATGCCACATTTCCAGGGCTCTGCTCAGCTCGCCTGAGAACGCTGAAGCAGAAACTGAGTTGAAAAGCTGTTATTTGGCTGCTCACCCTGCCAGTAAATTTCCAACTCATCTATGGGTTTTCTTCAAGACTGGCCCCGTGAATTTGTGGCTCGCCGGCCGTACTGCGGGCGGGAGGGAAGAAGTGTGAACCAGAGTAAAGTCTCGCTGGGAGCACAGCGGGTGCCTCTTCTGTGAACACGCTCTCTCTCTGCTGACTCACCAAAAAAAACCCCCAAAAAACCAGCTTTCCCTGCAGACTCCATGGCAATTTCAAGCTGCAGCCCAAACACACCAAGTCCTGCTGAAGAGACAGCTATACATCCCCCAGTTGCTTCATACCTGTCATATATGCACTTAGTTTTTCAAGTGACCTACATCATACACAGCAGTTTCTTCCTCTCAGTGGCACTCAGATTTGCATCTATGCAATTAGCAGCAACGTTTAAATTAGAAAGCCAGCCCAAGCATCAGCCAGATGGAAAGTCATTAACACTGTGAAAGAATTGAGAGATGAAGAAACAATTCTGTGACCTGACTTTTCAGGCTGATCAGCTGAAGATCAGCTGATCCTTGATCACCAATCAAGGGGGAACTGATTAACAGGGCAGACATCACTTGAAGCCCCCATCCTTCCCAAGGATGGGGCGAGGGAATTTGTGTAAACTGGTCTTCTTTCTAATGAAGGCATAAAGAACAAAGCCACAGTCCATGGCTTTCCTTGAGGAGTCCTCTGGACTTTCCAGGGGACTGCTTTCCAGAGCACGGCTGTCTTGATCCTGAGTGAGTGAAGACATTCTCTTCCTGCAGCTCCCAGTTCTGGAGAGGACCTTGGGGTTTTGAGTGGGTGAGTTTGGAGCTGGTGGGCTGGTGGGTAGCAGCTCCTGGTGCTTTGTCTGAGCTCTCCACACCTAACTGATCCCACAGAACATGCAAGGAATGTACTAACCCATATTTTGGATTCTTTTCCAGGTGATTTAATTGTCATTTCAAGACCTCAGCCCTTGCACTGAAACTGCCTCAACTGGCTGGAAACGTCCTACATCTGCCCATGCTGAGTACAGTCAACTCAGGATCACCAGTCTCTGCGCAACCACCAGCTTCCAGTCCCGTGATTAATGAACCTTTGTCTCTCCTGAGTGAAGCCCAGTGTTGGGTGCAATTTGTGTCACCATGCATGGGAAGTCAGCACCTCTGGCAGGCACAGGTCTGTGGCCCTTGTGCATTCACTGGGGATGGTGGAGGACCCCATCTACAGGCAGCACCACTCTGCCACTGGCGCAGGTCCCGTGTGGGCAGACACAAGCTGAGCCAGCCTTATCCAGGAGTCAGGGCATGGCAGATGAGGTGAGGTAGACTGATCCCACATTTTAATGCCAGAAATGGGTCTTTATGATCACCTGCTATTTTTAGCATCCGACTCAAGAATCTCACAGAACAGCATCTATGGTCTTCTACTCCGAACAGAAGCTACCTTTTAGAAGGGCAAACAGATTTGGCTGTGGGACTGCAGGTGAGGGGGTACCCACAACACCTCTGCATGCATATTCCCACTGGCTGCTCCCTTTGTAGCTCCTCTCTCACACTCACATTTGTGATTCAGCTCCCATCACAAGCACTTTCTCCTAGTCAATGCCTGACATCCTCCAGCGGCTTTATGCTACAGCTGTTGTGTGTGGTCAGGACACAGACTATGGTACATACACACATTACTTTGTTGGTGTAACAGGTTGGAAACGCAGGCACAGGGTCTGTCCTACCAGTGTGCATGGTCTGGGCACATCCTAATGCCATATGGGAAGTCCAGGGCACACCAGTCTCCTTGCCCAGTGTCCGGGGCAAGGAAGCAGGCAGATGTGAGAGATGCAGATGGGTCTGGATGTCAGGGGTAGGACTGCAAGCACACACTAAACCTGAGGTCTGAGGAATAAAGTGCAGAACCTTAAAGGTTGATATTCAGGCAGCAAATGTGATTAATGTCACTGTGCGTGGAAGTCCTGCACACCTCCAAGGGTCTGGGCTGGGGTGGCCTGTCCAACAGCAGAAAGATGGGTCTCAGAGGGCTCACCCTGTTTTTCTGGAGTCATTTCACAGCGCACAGACCACAACCACCTTCTCTGCTCTTTGGCTGCAGCTACAGCCCCAGAAACATCAGTAAGAACAAGACCAAACCTCCTAAATGCACTACAGTGAGTTCCAGCCTCCCTTTTGATGAAATGAAAAGATAACCCCTATTTCAGACGCTTACGTACCATTTAACCATACACTTAACACCTCTGCAGCTTGTTCACACGTTATGTGCCCACAGACTTACTGCCACCAACGGGGACAATGTCTCTCATGACAACTGTAACAAGAGGAATGCTATTTTTAACCCAATTACTATTGATAGCACACTGCAGACGTTATGGGGAACCTGTGGGCTAGATTTCCTAAAAAAAGCTAAGTCATCAGAGAGTCCTGCTCCCGGCAGCGGGCGACGCCACCCCTCACCACCCCAAGACCCACCTTGACAGTGGGAGCTGCCACCCTCCCGCACCCCCTCCTACACTTTGTCTCCTGTCTCTGCCCCATCTCCTCCCCCTGGGGCTCAACCCCAGCCCTTCCTCCTCCACAGAGGACTTCTTGATGCACGGCAGCCTGCCTGAAGGCAAGCAGCAGGTTATCATATAACCTATAGCTAGACACTTTGAGAAATAGAGAGAAAAACCCCAAGTTTTTTGGTCAAAGGCAGAAGTGCTGGCTGGAAAGAGAGGACATGGCCAGAAAGCCCCAGATGGCTTGCAGCTACAGGCAGCATGACCCTCCCTTATGATGTGCTTATTTCCCACTGAACAGCAAATAATGGTGAAAATACATGTAAAGATTCATTGCTAAAATGATCTGTATTATAGGTAGAGATACCAGACTCCCAAGTTAAATGCTGGCATGTGAAATTATCAGTTTGCAGCCTCAAGCACAGAGACAATAACTGGTGCAGCACACATTGTCATTGCTGGGTATTTTTAGATTCTTGTAGGCGTTTGCAGTGGTTTTGAAGAGCCTTGATGATTTTTCACACATTTTTCTAGCAGGAATGAAGATTGCTTCCTGAGCTGGGATATAATGGACAGTGTGCAAAAAAAAAAAAAAAGAACAGGTGACTGTATTTTGCGCGCAGGTCAGGGCAGATTTTGGGGTACAAAAGCAATTCTGAAGCTGCACAGCCATTCCTTCTTCTGCTTTTGCTCTGCAGGGCTTTGCGATGTTGGCCAGAAACATTTTTCATGGCTCTGCCCATTTTACCACACTCTCAAGCAGGGAGATGCTGCTCAAGGGCTGCAGGAAGATTTTGCTCACAGATGTTTAGGCAGGGACTGGTTTTCTCCCTTGAAGGCATGCTGTCCTTGGGGCAATGCCAGCTAAACCCTGATGCTTTAATTTCAGTATAAAAGAAAACCTGTGGAAAAAAAAAAACCAAACAAAACAGTTTAGTGGGTAGCAGGGTCCCAATTCCCATGAGGTCAGCACCAAGTGGTTCAGGCAATAATGTTGATTTTTCCACAGGACTCTGGCAGGGCTGAGCTGAGCTCTGCAGGGAGCTGGGACCAAGGGGCTGCAGGAGAACTGGAGGGCAGCACTCGGCTCCTTGCAACTCCCCCATTGCAAGGATGCTCACATCCAACAGCTTTCTTGGAGCTGGGGACAGATAGATGATACTCAGACTGTGATTCACCTCTGGTCAAATCAGGGTTTGTCAGGACAGTGAGGCAGTGAGAACAAGGGATGAGTCCGTTATACATGAGGCATGTGCAATCATAGAGAAGCTTTCCAGCAGCTTCCACCAAAAATCCTCATTTCCAAACAAAACAGTAAATGCCTCAATGTAATGATCACATGTTGATGGTTTTTAAGATCTATAAACATACGTGCCCATACATGTGTGCAAATGTGTATATGCAAACAGTGTCTCTGGCTGTATAATCACACCCACAATCAGAATCAGACCTGACTCAGGCCACAGAACTTTAAAAAGTACTTTTTACTCAAAAGCTTTCCTCTAAGGGCTCTAAAAGCTGGATTAAATTTCTACCATCTCCTCCTGCAGTGCTTGGAATCTTCTCATGGCCTGAATTTAGGCTTCTTTGACATGGGGATTCACAAGATACAGAAGGGGAAAAGACCAAATACTTTTTAAAGAGTCAACCGATGCTTAAAGCAATCCTGCACGCCCGGGTGTGCCAAAAAAAAAAAAAAGAACAGGTGACTGTATTTTGCGCGCAGGTCAGGGCAGATTTTGGGGTACAAAAGCAATTCTGAAGCTGCACAGCCATTCCTTCTTCTGCTTTTGCTCTGCAGGGCTTTGCGATGTTGGCCAGAAACATTTTTCATGGCTCTGCCCATTTTACCACACTCTCAAGCAGGGAGATGCTGCTCAAGGGCTGCAGGAAGATTTTGCTCACAGATGTTTAGGCAGGGACTGGTTTTCTCCCTTGAAGGCATGCTGTCCTTGGGGCAATGCCAGCTAAACCCTGATGCTTTAATTTCAGTATAAAAGAAAACCTGTGAAAAAAAAAAAACCAAACAAAACAGTTTAGTGGGTAGCAGGGTCCCAATTCCCATGAGGTCAGCACCAAGTGGTTCAGGCAATAATGTTGATTTTTCCACAGGACTCTGGCAGGGCTGAGCTGAGCTCTGCAGGGAGCTGGGACCAAGGGGCTGCAGGAGAACTGGAGGGCAGCACTCGGCTCCTTGCAACTCCCCCATTGCAAGGATGCTCACATCCAACAGCTTTCTTGGAGCTGGGGACAGATAGATGATACTCAGACTGTGATTCACCTCTGGTCAAATCAGGGTTTGTCAGGACAGTGAGGCAGTGAGAACAAGGGATGAGTCCGTTATACATGAGGCATGTGCAATCATAGAGAAGCTTTCCAGCAGCTTCCACCAAAAATCCTCATTTCCAAACAAAACAGTAAATGCCTCAATGTAATGATCACATGTTGATGGTTTTTAAGATCTATAAACATACGTGCCCATACATGTGTGCAAATGTGTATATGCAAACAGTGTCTCTGGCTGTATAATCACACCCACAATCAGAATCAGACCTGACTCAGGCCACAGAACTTTAAAAAGTACTTTTTACTCAAAAGATTTACTCTAAGGGCTCTAAAAGCTGGATTAAATTTCTACCATCTCCTCCTGCAGTGCTTGGAATCTTCTCATGGCCTGAATTTAGGCTTCTTTGACATGGGGATTCACAAGATACAGAAGGGGAAAAGACCAAATACTTTTTAAAGAGTCAACCGATGCTTAAAGCAATCCTGCACGCCCGGGTGTGCCTGAAAATCGCAGGACTCAACCTTGCTCTCCAAATTGTCCACATTTGTTTTCAGTTAGTGCATAGTGAGCTCTGGACTTGAGGAAACTGGTGTTGGAAGACAGTACAGGAAGATTTCAGGTTTTTAAAATGGTCTGTACAGACCAGCTGGCACCACCAAGACGGCAACATGGATGTGCACGGGGTTACAAGCCCTGCGTTTTCACTGCATTGTACCTCGATGGGTCCAAAAGGCACGGGGGGATCATTGAACTCGAACCTACACCCCCACAGCCTGTTGGTCCTTCTCATCCTGAGGGAGAGGGTTACCAACAGGGTGGTTCTGCTCACTTCTGATGAGGAGGTTTTACTGCTATGAGGGAAATGTGCCCTGTGATGTTTGGAAAGGGCTCAGACTATTCTGTTGAAAATAATGCCTTGTCCCTGTTGCACCAGTTCCAGGATACTTTGCTGGTTTTCCATTTGAGAGTCATAATAATTATTCATATGCATTTATAATTACTTTGCTGTGATTTAGCAACAGAGAATGTAAAAGGTAGAGTCATGTAATTACAGTCCAGAAACAACGGGTCTCTGAGCTTAACGTCAAGGTGTTCTGCGCATGAGGTGCTGGCAGTATTTTTTGGTGTCTATCCCTTTTTTTTGGAACAGATCCCTGGAAGATGAGGGTGAGGGCAGTGGGCAGTGAACACTGGGGGTAACCGGGACAGGGAGAGGGGTTGGGATAGAAGGTGGGGCCAGGAAGGGGTGGGAAAGTCCCAGCCAGGGAGAGTGGGGGGTCACGGGTGGGCAGAACATGAGTGCTCAGACCAGTCAGTCCCACACATGCAACCCCTTCCCCACACTGCGCTGCTGGGGAAGGGTATCAGTCCTTCCTTGCTCTCTCCTGCCCTGCCCTGGGGGTCTGGATGGACTTCTCTGTCCAGGAGCGTGACCAAGGGGGCTGTAACACATAGAGCCATTCAAACATCAACACGTTGATCAAAGGGGACCAAAGAAGCAAAACAAATGTTGGGAATTAACTGGAAAGAAACAGAGCAGAGCGGAAAATGTAGGTATGCCAGTGGTTAGTGGTGTGTCACCTTTTGGTCAGTGTGCGCAGGTCTGGTATCTCCATCTCCAGAAGCAAAAAGGATGCAGTGATGGGAGCCCAGTGATGGGAGTGATGGGTCCTGCACAGCTCAGCCTGGAAAAGAGGTGAGCAGAGACAGAAATTAAAAATGTCTGTGAAGTCCTGCCAGGCAAAGACAAAACTACGAGCCTCCACTGCTAGAAAACTCAGGAAGCACCAAAAGAGGCCAGCTGTGCTGGCATGAACAGTATTCCCTGTTTCAAGTGCTCAGCATTTCCTGATTTCCAGAAATTTAGTTTTAACCATTAACCCTTTCCAAGTCTTTAGGCGTTTGAAGTGTGTGACCCTAAATGACATACCAGAGGCAACCTTAATTCCCCTTTAACCAAGTTCTACTGCAGCATTTTGCACAGACCGCTGGGCATCCAGCCATTTCCAAGGGACTAGAAGTCTTTTAGCACCTGGAAATCCATCAGAGAGGTCCTGCGTGATTTTTAGGTCACTCCTCCCCGTGCCAAAGGATAATGTCTGTAACCACGAGAGACATCAAACACCACAACCCGCTCCCTTGCCACGGCCACAAAAAGAAAAGCTAGTGCAAAGCAGGTGGAGAAAGGAGCATCCATGCAACGTCCTGCCACTGCTGTGCAGCACCGTGTCCCTGCTCCCAGGGGCTCTGCCTGACCTTGCCACATCGCTCCGGGGGCTGGCCCGGGGCACGGCCACACAAAAAACACAAGGAACTCTCAGGGGCTTCCTGAGCAGCCTCCCAATTTCTCCCTGCTCCCCTGCTAGACAAGTTTTTATTACAGCCTGGTAGGAGTTTAGGTAAACCCATTTATTATTTTTATTACTGCCGCAGCAAAAGCATTCCTGCTGTCAGCAAAACTGGGAAAGTTTTATGGGCTCATATGGAAGAGACAGACCCTGGCATCAGTTAATTCTCAGTGTTTGGATTATTATATGTCCTAAACAACCTCTTTGGTGTCAGTGTTTTTTTTGTATTAGATGCCACCTGTAACTCTCACCTGCCACTCTCGCTCATCAACTAATGTTCATAATGAAAATCTACTCAGCAAGTTTCTCTCACCAGCAACTCTGCTGTGTTTGTCATCATGTCATCTGAATGTCCAGCCTGCAATTGCAATCAAAGCGAAACATCATCCCTGGTATGATTTTTCCCCCATTCCCCACAGCCAGCCAGAAGAAAACAGCAGTGAGAGACAAAATAACGCTCTTGTTGCTTTTAAACATCAGCCACAACCTCTAAGGAGCTGGAGAAATGGACCTCTCATTAAATTGTAAATTGCCGGTGCCATATCTAAAGGATTATGTTGGACTGTTCACATTTTACTACATTAGATCAGCAGTGCTCCTTTTTTTTTTTTTTTTATCCCTCCGCTTTACAAAAGAGCTGGATCCTGACTCGTTTTATCACTCAAACTCTTCAGGACGTGAGAAGTGTGCCCAACCCGTCATACCGACCTGTCCTTCTATGGTAAGGAAAAGCTGCAGAGGTGGGATCCGTTCCTTTACCCCAGAATGTTGCAAGGAGCCAGGCTGGAAGCTGGTTACGTGCCCTAACTAGTGCTGGTAGCTGCTGCAGTTGTTAAAGAGCTATTTTGTCTGAAGTAGGGGAAGAAGGTGAGTACTTGTAAGTACTTATTGTACGGGAGAGCCCAGATGGCAAAGTGCTCTATCAGCAATAAAGCCACACCAGTAGTCTACTTGCAACAGAGCCGTCCTGTAAGACAGTTAAAAATATAGTGGAACTGGGATCTTACTATGTTTTATGTGTTTTCTCAAACACCTGGGAATAGTAACTGTAGGCACAGATAAAGATTCTAGCAGTGTTTAGACAAGGCTTTACAACAGCACTATTTTCCTCATTATTATTTTCATTCTGAAAATGGATTTTTAAATGGATTTCAGGAATACATAGTGTTTTCAACGCATGCACTGTCTGCCTGGGGAGGATGCCCTGAAGGCCTCCAGCAGACATCCTCCAGGTCTGGCCATGCCATCTGGAGATGATGCCGTCCCTGAGTCGTGCCAGTGGGAAAGACCAGGGGAGCAGATAATTATGGAATAGTGGTGTAAGCACTTTCTGAAGTGAAGTGTGTGGTTGCCATAAAAACATTTCTTCACTACGCTGCTGAGTGTTAAAGAAAACCTGCAGAGCTCATCATGGCAGTGTCACCTCATGCTCCCCTGGGTTGTGGTGAGCAAACCCCAAGCCCTTCATCATCTTCAAATGAAGACTAAGGGGCTGCATGCTCCTCCTGGTGGGCGAAGCACAGCTAAGTCCCAGGATCACCAAGCCTTCAACCTCTGCTAGGAAAGGGAGGTCTCCAAGTGTGCTGGAAAGTGAAGAGAAGTCTGTAACACTGAACTTCCACTTGATGATGGGCCAGAGTGCACCCTCAGCAAGTTTGCTGATGACACCAACCTGGCAGGAGTGGCTGATACACCAGAGGGCTGTGCTGCCATCCAGAGGGACCAAAACAGGCTGAAGAAACAGGCTGACTGGAACTTTATTAAGTTGAACAAGAAGTGCAAAGTTCTGCACTGGGGAGGAACAACCCCCATCACCAGTAGATGCTGGGGGACATCCAGCTGGAAAGCAGCTTGACAGAGAAGGACCTGGGGGGCCTGGTGGACACCGAGCTGACCACAAGCCAACAATATGTCCTCTTACGACAAAGAAGTCGGATTACATCCTGGGCTATGTTAGGGGGAGTGTTGCCAGCAGGCTGAAGGAGGTGATCCTTCCCCTCTGCTCAGCACTGGTGAGGCCACTCCTGGACTGCTGTGTCCAGTTCTGGGCTCCCCAGTAAAAGAGAGATAGGGACATACTGGAGAAAGTCCAATAAAGGGCCATAAAGATGGTGAAGGCACTGGAACACCTCTCCTATGAGGAAAGGCTGGGAGTGCTGGGACTGCTCAACCTGGAGAAGAGAAGGCTAAGGGAGATCTCATAAATGTATGTAGATACCTGAAGGGAAGGTGCAAAAAGGACAGAGCCAGGCTCTTTCCAGTGGTGCCCAGTGACAAGACCAGAGGCAATGGGCACAAACTGAAACACAGGAGGTTCCCTCTGAACATCAGGAAACACTTTTCAACTGTGGGAGTGACCAAGCACTGGCACAGGTTGCCCAGACAAGTTGTGGAGTGTCTATCCTTGGAGGTATTAAAAAGCTGTCTGGGGCAATTGGCTTTAGGTGGCCCTGCTCGAGTATGGGGGCTGGGACCAGATGACCTTCAGAGGTTCCTCCCAACTCAACCATTCTGTGCTTCTGTGAATCCAATTGCTCCCACCAGCGTCTGCTCTTAAGATGTTATTCTTTCACATGAAAACTTTCTTAGCAATGAAGCAACATGGAGAAAAGATGGTAAATGTTCATGAACTCTTTCCAATTCTCAGCTCCTGGAGGTAGAGACAAGCAGCACAATCCTGTATGGCACCCAGGAGTGGCTCTGGGTAATGCATGTTCCCAACACAGTGCCACATGATCCTTGGCACAGGACCAGCGATGGTGGGAACAGCACAACTGACGTGGACAGAGAGACAGGGTGTCCACATGGGTTTTTGCGGCTGAAATGCGTTCCCCAGCTTTCTGAGGCCATGGGAAATGCTGGTTCCTGGCTTTTCTTGTTGTCAAACCAATATTTTGAGGAGGAAAGTCATCTCCCAGCTCCCTGGTAATTGCTTTTGTAGTAAATACAGTTGGGGCTGAATAACACTAATACGGACAGCTTTTCTGCAATTAATTATTTTCAAAAGGAACTGGGACTCAGCCAAATGCTAACAAAGTCAGAGGGAAACAGGAGCTGGGCCATGCATGGAGCAATGAAACAGCTTTACCAGCAGTTTAAGAGCTGTATCATTTTCTTCACAAAAACAGATGGATACATCTTTCTGCGGCCCTTTCCAGTCACTTTTCACACTTAAGCTCACCAATCCTTCTGCAAAAGGTATCACTTAAATCCTGCACTAGTGTTTTAAAAGAGAAACTAATATAAAATGAAAGACCGCCATATAGTGGGACAGTCTGAGCCAGAATTTGAAAATATTAATAGAGTGAATGAGAAATAGCTTGTTTAGTCTGAAATAACTTGCTTAGTGCAGAAAATAAGATGGGGAGAAAGACAAAATGGAAAGAAACCCGTGTAAGAGGGACTGCCTACTATTTTTTAAGCATCAGATACAAAAAGAGATGTAGGGGCAGAGGGGCTTGCAGGGCTGTAAGTTGTGTGTTCAGGACTGGTCTTGGGATAAATAAACAAGAGGGTCTGGTGGTTTTGACTCCATGCTCACCTGCAAGAGCAACAATGAGCCAAGTCTGTGAGAACTGCCTGATCACACAGAGCTACTGAGGAACAGGCAGTGGGATGAGCAGTAGATGAAATCCCCTTGCTGACACACTGCTAGTGACTGGGATGATTAGCAGCCTATATATTTCAAAAGAGGCCATGTGGATTGTCACCTCTTTTTTCCCCAAAGATTTTCAGTCCTATTTTGGATTAACAGCCAAAGTGTATAGCTCATCCAGCACATGTGTATTTACTATCTGGCAGGCCAGGTTCTTGAGGATTAACAGCCAAAGCGTATGACTCATCCAGCACATAGGTATTTACTATCTGGCAGGCCAGGTTCTTGAGTTTTTGCTCTACAGAAATACCCCCACCTCATCTTTATGATCAAAATGACTTTATGCACCTTCTGTTAGGCATGGATAACATCTCCCCTTAAACCTTCCCATTCATATGCAAATATACAGCACAGAGGTCTTGCAAATGTTTTTTCCGTATTTCAAGAAAGCTCAGCCATCCTCCTGTTTTCCAAACCATTCAGCCTCTATTATAAACATCTTTTATTTTTAAATCAGTTGCTGGATTGCAGAGTCCAGGAGAGGGGAGAGCAGACAAACTTGTGGACAAACAGATGAGAGCTGTAAAGACCAGAAAAAGGAAATGTATGATCACCCCAGTAAAAAGCAAGCTTAAAATCCACACTAAGTTACTGAGAAATAACTAGTTGCCTTCACACCCCTTGACGGTGGGCTGCTATTTACTGGAATGATGTAATTAAAATTACTCAAACCAGGCAGTTTGAAAGTCCTGCCCATTCCCCTGTTCCACTTCCCCAGCTATCTCTAGTCTGGGATTTCTGGGTCTGAAATATGTTCAAAGATGCCTTGCAAATGTGCACAAGGTTTGATGCACTATTCATGTGTGGGATTTACTGCTCACACTGTATAAAGCTAACCTGCAGGTGGACCATGGCCATTTGCCAAGGACATGGAGGTGTCCGGCAGCTGGCTGAGAATGACTTTGGATATCCAGAGTTTCTGGGTAATGCTCAAAATCTTCCAATGCCATCCCAAATTTTTAGGCAGAAAAAGAAACCATCACACGTGGAAAAGCCCCAGGCATGTCAGCCCCAACTACATGCCTGAACAAGGTACGCTAGTGCACTTCAACCTTAGCAGGGTGACGAAAGGGGAGATGGACCTGAAGTCAACAGGCCAACAGGGTCAGCATTGCTTCAGTCTGTGCGTCACATGGGACTGAAAAAATAAAGATGACACTGGGGTCTGCTAAAAGAGCACATCACCCACTGGTGATGGTGGAAGCCACCTTTAGAGGCAGCAAGGAGGCCTTTTCTCTCAGTTAGTAAAACAGAAGTGGTGTAAGACCTTGGCGACAGGCTTGGTTTCTCCGGACTCTGCCCTTGAGCTACTGTGCTTGTGCAACAGCTGTTGCATTTCCACATGCAAATCCCAAAGCGTGTTACACACGGACACCAGCTAAAGCTGTAGGGGAAGATGAGAAACTGAGAAGTAAAGTTTTGTCACAAGTGGCAAATTTAACTGACCTATGTTCATTCTCTTGCCAGGCCAGTGACTTAAGCTTGGAGTGGCCTTATTAAGTAAATGGAAAGATAATTTTCTTTCTGAGGCAACAGGAGGCCCTTAGCACAGAAGAAACCATGGTCATCAAAACGCTGAACTCTGTAAACAGGAACCTTGGGACCAATAGAAAACCGTGAAGAAAAGGAAAAGAAGGACTAATGTTCTCTCAAAATAACAGAGAATAAAATGGGATAGCAGCTGATGCAGGTGAAGGAGCCTCAGGGAAAACGTGCTAGCACTTTCTAGTTATTGCTATGGTACTGCCCTGTATGCAAGCGATGAAGTCAAGAGCTCGCATTGCTTGGAGTATCACAGCTTGCTCTGTGCCCCAGTGCCTGCCTGAACAACTAACCAGAATAAGGAGAATATGTCATTTGCTGTGCACTGCCCTTTTATGTCTCTGGTTTTTTTGGTTCTTGGGTGCTAAAAGTGTTTTTTTTTTCTGAAGCCAGTGTATGCATTCCAAAAACGCTGTGGCCATTCACAGCACTAGATGTGCATGTGTAAAGCACAATAAATTAAACAGGGAGAGTGTTAATACCGGCATAGGTCCAGTCATTCACATTACACCTACTGCCATTTCTAAACATGTTTTATAACTAGTAAAGAAGTAAGCGGAAGAAGACCGTTCAGAGGAAGCGCTGTCATTAGTGCAGATGGGTAAATGTGATGCACAGATAATATGCGCACCGTGGCAGCACTTGTAATCTGCTCATTTCATTACTCTTCAGATCTTTTATTAAAGGATTTTCCAACATGTCTCTTTTCTGACTTACTCATACAAGACATTGAAAATGATGGAAGAGCTGGTGAGGATGGAGAGGGGGAAGAAATTGGCGAAATAATCATACCTGTTTGAATCCCAGACTAACACATTGTCTGCAGATGAGTTATGTTTTTGTTCATTTGTTTTTATGAAGCTGAGTTATTTTAAATGGAATTTTTATTTTATTTGGTTTTTTTTACAAACAAGCCAAGCAATCGAGAGAACAAGGCAAGATGGTGGTGGAGAGGCACAAAACAACCTGGTCCGGCTGGGCTCAGACATGGCTCAGGTCACTGCACCTATGCCTCAGCTCAGCCTTGGGTAGGATACAACCAGCACTTTCCTCATGGATGTGGATTGATGTTTAATTGCTCTACAGCACTTTTATCTCAGGGCTTACATTTAATAAATGTGCAGATAAATAAATAAATAGTGCTACCAAATCAACAGTGTTCTCTGTAGAATTTAACACTATTTCAAAGGAAGAACAATAGTGAGGTTCCTTTTGAGCTCAGCCCTCCTCTTTCCTGCCCCTCAGCAATGCCACAGAGGCCCTGCCCTCTCTGGGCCAAGATCCCGAGATAAAGCTCTCTGAGCAAAGCAAATCTTATTACTTTAAAGATTGCTCAAGAGGAAGCCTGTTTTTCTGCTGCCTTACCTTACCAACCTGCTTATTATTTAAGCAAGAGGATCTTATCCTGCAACATAATGTGTTCAGAAGGGAAAGCTCTCTGTCAAATCTCCCTTTTCTACTTTCTCTTTAGGCATGTGGAGTTGTTGCAGTGGTCATTAATAACCAGTTAATGGCTTCTGCAGGGAAAGGGACTTGGTCTGCTGCCTCCTTCACTGCAAAGGTGCTGGTGTGAAACCTGCCATGGACTCACAGGTTTTGGGGTGCTCCCAGCTCCAGCTGTAGGCTGCAGTGGGTGCTCCTCAGACCCCGGCACCCCTCTGAACGGCTGAGGCTCTCCACCCTCTTGGGTCCCCCAGCAAAGTGCCCAGTGTCCTGAAAATCTGGGTGCTGCCTACCTACAAAAGCAACCCTCATGTTCCAATTTTTCTCTCTCCTTATCACAGGTCAGGGCAAGAAGCTCCTCTCCCCTTTAAGACAGGTGTGCACCTTGCAAATATTCCTCCTCCTTGCAGTTTTCCTTTCCCACCTTACCCAATAGCGCCATATAAGCCCATATTTTATGGTCCATAGGTGGTACAAGTCATACCTTCCCACCTGCACAGCTGTTACTTGTCACGGCAGTCATGAGTGAAAATCAGACACCCTGTTTTCAGAATAGATGGGAGCCGCCTGGTGTCCCTGACCCTGCCAGCAAGGCCGGGGGGGGGACCATAGCAAACCTTCATGAAGGAGAGAATTAAGTTATGGCAGAGATGCTCTGGCCTTGAAGTCCCTCAATGAATGCTGCCAATCAATGGGGCAGGCTTTATCAGCCCACCTATCCCAGCAGTGGGTACCTGCACAAGTAGAAGCAGGTGAGTGCAGGCATCTTCCACCCAAACTTCCCTTTCAGCAGCATCTTGTGAGCTACAGGTATAAACTTTCTCACTGCATCATGGCCTTCGCCAAGGTAGCACTGGCCAAGTCACCTTTACAGCCAAAATCTTGCCTCCCCCAGGGGTGTGAAGCAAGCAGCACGCCACCCAAAAGCGTTGCCTACTTCACCTTCATCCCTAAGATGATAACACGCCTAATGAGCTCCATGGTCTGTAAAGAGAATGATCAAACAGCCTCTGAGTAAGATACTTGCAGCATGAATATATTGGCAGGTATATGCATTTTTTTAAATCCTCCTGCCATAGTGAGAGGATAAAATTCTCAACACAAATGGCAACTCTGCAGCAAGTATCTGATATAATTACAGTAATTATTTTGTCTCCGCACTCTCTTATAAATCAGTGACAGTATATATTTAATGAGCTCTTTCCTGTTCAGCAGGTTGCTCTCAGCCGCTCATATTTGCAACTGCAATGCAGAGGTACCTTAAAATAACATTAACCCTTGGAAGTGATGCCCTCTTCTGTGGGGACACAGAGGGGGACTCTCAGAGCAGGGCCTGGCTCCATGCACTCTTCTCCCTGCCATTGGAAAGCACTGGCAGACCCAACATGGGTCTGAATTGCCCTGGTGAACCTTCTTCTGCAGAGAAGCCTGTTATATTTTCACTCCAGGGACAAAGTGTAACAGATCTGTCACCAGAGACACACGTTGAAGCAATCCCCCTGCCTGGCAGAAAAACCAGCACACACCTGTCCCCCAAAGCACCTCCAGCCGACCTTCACGGCCAACCCACAAGTCCTCTGCCCTCCCTGGCCGACACCCTTTGCTGCAGCCCCTGCTTCAGCCCCATAAACCCGCCCATTGACATGCAGGGAATTTAAGAACCAGCTCTAAAAACTGAAAATAAGTGCACATAAGAGGACACAGAGGGCTGGAGCACCTCTCCTGTGAGGACAGGCTGAGAGGATTGGGGTTGTTCAGCCTGGAGAAGAGAAGGCTCCAGGGAGATCTTACAGGCCCTTCCAATACCTGAAGGGGGCCTGCAGGAGAAATGGGGAGGGACTCTTTATGAGGGAGTGTAACGATAGGATGAGGGGTAACAGTTTTAAAGTGAAAGAGGGCAGATTTAGGTGAGATATCAGGAAGAAAGCTTTTACTGTGAGGGTGGTGAGGCACTGAAACAGGTTGCCCAGAGAAGTGGATACCCCTTGCCTGGGAAGTGTTCAAGGCCAGGCTGGATAGGGCTTTGAGCAACCTGCTCTAGTGGGAGATGGCCCTGTCTGTGGCAGGGGCATTGGAAGTCGATGAGCTTTAAGGTCCCTTGCAACCTAAACCATTCTACAATTCTATGATACAGCTCCTGGCATGTCCTGGGGACCAACATGGCCACACAGCAGGGCTGTCCCAGAAGATGGCAGCTCCCGCCATGCTCCACAGGCCAACATGGCTGCCCAGAAGTGCTGTGCTGGAAGATGACAGCTCCCGGCATGCTGAGGACTGCAGCCCTTAGACTTGTACCCTCCTGGGTCCCATCCTCCCCCTGAAGCCTCCACAGAGCTGGAGCACTGCCCTGCCACACTGACCCAGGGCTCCTTGGTCCACACAGACATCCCCTGGGGGCAGGTCAAGGTCCTGCAAAGGGGTTTGGGCTGCAATGGAGGCCTCAGGAGGGCTCCTGAGTGGAGTAGAGCGATTCTAGGACAGCTGCAGGGCAAATGGAGGAGTCCTCTGGTTGGGTTGAGCCCTCCACTGGCCCCAGGCCTCAAACAGGTTCCTGAGGCTCAGAGGCAGGGTGCAAGGACATCAAAAGGGGTGCTGTGGGGACCAGAGGGCGAACTGAGGCATCAAGAGCAGATCAAAAGGCTCTCTCAGGTACTGAGAGGTTTTGAGGGGGCGATCGGGTCAGGCTGAGGCAACCCCAGGACCACAGAGGGGTTCAGAGGGGATTAGTGGCTATGAGGAGAGCTCTAGCTCGACTGGACTGCAAGAGAACATGATCACTTCTTTAGGGGATCCAATGGCAAAAAGAGAGCCATCTTGGATTTCCAAGAAAGCTAGTCTTATCCACCTCTTTCCTGTCCTGCTCTGGTTCTGCCCATTTGCCTTTACCAGGCCACCCAGACACCCGCACCCAGGTGGCTCGGGCAGAGCAGAGCTCTGAAGGTGTCTGAGCATGGTCATGCTGGGCAGCACCATACATGGCACCTCTCAGGCTGTCAGAGAGGGTCGCTCCAGAGTCCCTTGGGCTCTTTGGTGGTTCCTTGGACTTCCTCCATGGAACAGACACGCTGAGGCAACAGCATCGTGAGTAGTTCCCCATCTACTCCTCTCTGGTGAAACCCCACCTGAAGTTCTGTGTCCAGCTTTGGAGTCCTCACCACAAGATGGCTGTGGACCTCTTGGAGAGGGTCCAGGAGGGGGCCACAAAGATGATCAGAGGGCTGGAGCACCTCTCCTATGAAGACAGGCTGAGAGATTTGGGGTTGTTCAGCCTGGAGAAGAGAAGGCTCCAGGGAGATCTTATAGCGGCCTTCCATTACTTAAAGGGGGCCTACAGGAGAGCTGGAGAGGGACTCTTTATAAGGGCATGTAACGATAGGATGAGGGGTCATGGCTCCAAACAGAAAGAGACATTTAGGTTAGCTATTAGGAAGAATTCTTTTCACTGTGAGGGTAGTGAGACACTGGAACAGGTTGCCCAGGGAAGCTGTGGATGCTCCATCCCTGGAAGTGTTCAAGGTCGGGCCTAATGGGGCTTTGAACAACCTGCTGTAGCGGGAGGTGTCCCTGTCCATGGCAGGGGGGGTTGGAACTAGGTGAGCTTTAAGGTCCCTCCAACCTAAACCATTATATGAGTCTATGAATTCGAAGAGATACTGCAGTTCCTTTTGTTCTGATTGAAAGAATTTATTTTAAAAATGTGCGAACAACGATGCATGTTCTTTGGGGTGGGGAAAGTAGCAGCAAAGCCCTTCAGTTTTAATCAGTTTACGGTGCCTTTCGACACAGGGAATGCCTCATCCTTGAGTTTCAGCCCCCTGCTTTCCCGTGTGCTGCCCTGCAGTGATGCCCGACGGGAGCAGCACACTGAGATGTGGCACTGCCAAATACCTGTGTCAATACCCTCCTCCTTTCAGCCGTGCCCCAGCTTTACAGCGCACAGGGCTCGCTCTGCTGGCAGTGATAACTGCTATTGCTAATGAATTCCCTGCAGTGTTTGCTAATTGCTTTCTGAAGGAGGAAAGATGTCGATACGTGAAGAATAAATTGTGCTGCAAGTGATCTAATAATTTGTGGGCCGTTGTTTATTATGAGGTTTAGACACTTGGACGCCTCTTGAGAAGCAGGTGGTTACAGAGGCTTTTTCTGTACACATGAAGGATTTTTACCTCATACAGAAGATAAAGCCTTTAAACTGAGGCAGATCTAGGGCTGTTAATGTTGACAGTTTTAACCCCAGAAGTTGTATTTTGAATTCTGTGTTGGAATCCTGTTCTTTGAAACCTAGCGGTTGCTTCTTAATGCTAAGAAGACAGAATTTCACTAGGCAATTTAAAGGATTTCAAGATGATTTCACAATTTGCTCACAAGAACATCCTCTGTAGCTGCAGTGCATACTTCAGGTCAGTGCCTGAAACAACAGGGGATAGGGACAAAGAGTATTTCCTAGGCTGTATCACACTGCCTTAGTGTATCTCCAGCACTTCCCTCGGTGCTCAAACTCTCTTCCAGCAGTTTCCCATAGTCCTGGCACCTCCCTGGACCCCAGAATTCACCCACGACCTAAGATCTAACAGCAGGCTGGAAGTGGTGCCTGATGAACCGCGAGATGTGGCGCAGGGCTGGGAGCGTGGCCAACCTGACTTGTCTGCCATCAGGTGGGAAGTTTTCCTTCCCCACATGCCATCATTCTCTGGTGTTCTTGTTGAAGCAAGGTGGCCACTTGCCCTGTGGCTCTCTGTCCACAGCTGGAGGCTGCAACTCTTTTATAAAACAACTAGCTAGTTGTTTTAAAAAAAAAGCTAGTTGTCCTAGTTGTTAGGACAACAACTTTATTACATAAGGTAATAAACTCCACGGTCTCCCAGCATGGCTACTGTGAGTGCCCAAATTGGTGCCTGGGGGAGGAGGCACCAGGGCTAACGAGGTCAGGGTTTAAGGCAGAAAAGCTGCTTTTCCCCCAGCACTGCTTTGGGTTTTTTCAGGGCTTTGTTTTCCAGCAACTGGAGCAACGCAGAGAAGAGAGTCCCTAAAATCCAGGGCACTTCACCTAAAATGATGCAGCTCATTATCAGGTATGCCTGCACTGGGACAGTACTGGTATGGCAGTACTGGAATGGCAACATTCAAAGTGCAATAACTGCAGCTGACCAGTTCAATGTCATGGGCATCGTTCGACAGTGCAGCGAGGAATTCTTAAAATCCCAGCTGTGCTTGGAAAACTGTGTCGGCATCTGGAGATTCGCAGATTATTGCTGCTCCACCTGCGGAGAAGTAGCCCACATGTTCGTCCTCCATCACTTTGAGGAGATGACCAGGGTGTCTACAGAGTTTCTGTAGCTCTCCGTCAGGGAGCTAGAGCACATTCTGGAGAAGGATGAGCTGAGTGTGGAAGGAGAGGAGGCTGTGTTTGAGGCCATTGTGCAGCAGATTGCTCATGATGAGCAGAACAGGAGGCAGCACGCTGCAGTCTTGCTGGGCAAGGTGGGTGCTGCCATGGCGTGGAGCTGGGAAGCCCTGCAGCGCTGGGCACAGGGCAGCTGAGCTAGAGCTGCTTTGTTTTTCTTGTGAGACCAGAGGAAACTGTAGCCTCCTCACACTGCTTTTGAGTGAGCTTTCCCACCGTTCCAGTGAGCTTTCCCACCATGTGGCCATTGCTAGGCTGGGACAGGGGGAAAAGATCTGGCGCTGGGGTCAGGGCAGAGCTTTTAAGTGCCCGTTTCCTCCTGTTTAGAGCTTAAGCATAACTGTTCCTCACAGCCAGGGAGGGCCAAAGTTCCTGTGGGGCCACCTAATCTCCACACACACAAGGCTGGTGAGCGTTTGCCCAGACGATGCAGCAAGCAGCAGGCGTTAGGGCAGTGTCAGCCTGTGTGCAGGAAAGCACCGTGCCACGGCGGTGGCAGACTCCCTGCCATGAAATCGGAGGATTTACCCTTGCACACCCCTTTGTGGACTAGCTAAAAACTACATGTTAAATTCTCTGGTTCTCCTATAAGCTTTAGGCAGTGCTGTAGCCCGAAAGCAAAGCCATCCAGCATTGGAACCACCCCCGAATGCTTACCAAGGTGTAAAGCATCTGCATTAATATTCTAACCTCCTTTTGGCATCTTTCAGCTTGGACTGGCACGGATGCAAGCAGAGTACTTGGTGAGCAAGGTCGAAAGACACGATGATGTGAAGGGCAACGACAACTGCAAAGTCCTCACCACAAACGCCCAGACAGAAATGTCCAACTTCTGTATGCCTGGCCCATCTCCTGCTTTCGCCCACCCGCTCAGTCAGCCTTGCCTGCCCCATGCCATCCTGTTTGCTGGAGCATGGGGGTCCCGACCAATGCCCTTGAGACATAGGATTCCTGTGCAGAGCACATCAGCATCGCCGTTCCCAACAACTTCCTCTGCACCATGGGAGGGTACGATGGATTGATGTGCCTCAACACAGCTGAATGGTACCACCCGGAGACAAACCAGTGGGCAGCAATTGCCCCCAGGCACAAGAGAGGAGAGGAGAGGAGAGGAGAGGAGAGGAGAGGAGAGAAGAGAAAAGAGAAGCTGTGGGAGCAGGAAAGGGAAGAAATGTTCCTTTAAAGTGAGGGGTCTCCAAACAAGACCCCACTTGCTGCCAGATGGTGCTTTTCCTGGCCACAAGTGAAATCCTGTGCCTATCTGCTCCAGGAAGTTCAGGAAATAAAGGGTCTAAATCCTGCTGGCCTGAACAACTCGCTGCACTTCTATTACTTTGAACCCAGGATGACTATTCCCATTAAAAAAAAAAAAGCACAAACCAGACCCAAAACAACCAACCAACCAACCCCCTTCAAAATCCAGCCATCCCATTCATTTTCTCCTTGGTGTGTTCTCCCACCCAGGGTATCACTGCCCCGCTCACAGTTTTTTTTCTTCTGTAAACAGGTCTATAGATGTGGTGGGTTCAACGGATACAGACACTTGAAGATATCTGAATTGTATGATGCCACAAAGAATTGATAGATCTTCACAGCCTGGATGGGAAGTGGAAGAAAGGGACTAGCTGTGACTGCACATGGGAAGGAAGTGTATGTGGTAAGGGAGAGGTGGTGCCTCTGCCATATCTCTGCTGGGGTGCCACCCAGCACTTGCAGAACTGACTTTGACTAATCTGCATTTCCTAGATTTTCAGGCTAGTCCTTTGATTGTGAGATTTAGGGAATAAAGTCAGAGCCAGAAACGTTGATCCGCCTCCTGAGAATGTTATCACCTACACACTTCTTGTTGTGAAAAACATGTAGACAATTTTTCAGCAGCTGCAGCAAAGAAATTAATTGCTGCTGCTGACAGCTTTAGCAGCACAGAACATTTGCTTGCTCCTGGTTACGCGATCCAGGTACTGCATTTAAACTGTGTAGAAATGCAGAACCTGAAGGCTGACCAAAAATACTTTTGGAAGCTCCAGAGGGAAGAAGGGAGCAGTCTGCAGTAGGCAAGCATTGTGTGTTGAGCTCCCCTGCTCTCTGCAATGCTCCAACTGAAGCCAGTGAGGCAGGGCCTGTCACCATCCACCTGTGCACAAGCTGCTGCCTGGTGCCAGGTCTGACACCTGGGAGTACGTTCCCAGATGAGACATCAACATTGACAACTCTTAAAAGGAAGTTGGTGTGGTGTGTTTGGCAAGTAGCCTGCAGGTACAAATAGCCCAGTGAGCTGATGAAGCCCTGTGAGCAGCAAGGGAGCAGAGTCACTTCAAACTAAGGACACTTTCAGTGAGGCTGAAATACAGGAAATCCCTCTACTGCCTTTCCCCTTCGCCCAGTTCCTTCCACAGTTTAGCAGAAACGAACCAGGGAGCCCCAAATTAGGGGACCCCTTCACCCCCCCAAGATATCCCCAAATCTATGCACCGTCCCCCGGGGACACCCCAAATCCTCACACACACCCCACATACCCTCATTCCAAAACTCTCCCAAGCAGCCCCAGGCTAACAAAAAACCCCAGCTCCCTATGGGTACCCCAAAACCCTCCAAATCCCCCCAATTCAGCAGTTTCTCCCCCCAACTCCTCCAGGGACATTAGATTCCCCCAGGAGCCCCCCAGGCCTACGCAGCCCCATCCAGCCTGGCCTTGAACACTTCCCAGGGAAGGGGCATCCACAACTTCTCTGGGCAACCTGTTCCAGTGCCTCACCACCCTCACAGTAAAGAATTTCTTCCTGATATCTCATCCAAATCTGCCCTCTTTCACTTTAAAACTGTTACCCCTCATCCTATCACTACACTCCCCCATAAAAAGTCCCTCCCCATCTCTCCTGTAGGCCCCCTTTAAGTACTGGAAGGGCCTATAAGATCTCCCTGGAGCCTTCTCTTCTCCAGGCTGAACAACCCCAATCCTCTCAGCCTGTCCTCACAGGAGAGGTGCTCCAGCCCTCTGTGTCCTCTTGTGTGCACTCATTTTCAGTTTTTAGAGGTGGATCTCAAATTCCCTGCGTGTCGGTGGGCGGGTTTATGGGGCTGAAGCAGGGGCTGCAGCAAAGGGTGTCGGCCAGGGAGGGCAGAGGACTTGTGGGTTGGCTGTGAAGGTCAGCTGGTGGTGCTTTGGGGGACGGGTGTGTGCCACTTTCCTGTCAGGTGGACGGATTGCTTCATCACATGACCCCGGTGACAGACCTGTTACACTTTGTCCCTGGAGTGAAAATTTAACAGGCTTCTCTGCAGAAGAATGCTGAATTCAGGTGGCCCACATGCAGCAGGTGCCAAGAGTGCTCCACGTTAGCTCCCCAGTGACTGGGATGCACGGGATGTTCCAAGAGCCAGGGCAGGAAGAAGCTTCAGAGCCGCAGGACAGCTGAGGAGTACCAGGTTTGCTGTGTAGGGCCTCCATGCTTGGTCACCCATGGCTCAGGGAGAGGTTGCCACCTCCAGCCCTGGCCCTAACGATCACCCTCCTGCACGGGTAGGAGAGAGCTGAGAAAGATGGAGAGCTCAGGCCACACTGATGCTCAGCCAGGTGTTCCCAAATATCAGTATTGTCAAAAAAAAAAAAAAAAAAAATAGAAGTTGAGAGATAAATGCCAATTTTAAAGCTATTTGCTTTAAGCAAAACAGCCACAAACCACCGCCTACCAAAGTAGGGTGATCCCACTGAACCTGTGTATCCCCAGGAGCACCTTTGGCATTGCCTGAGAACTGCTCCTCTTCCTCTTCAGCAGCCAGACTCACCTGGGAGCTCCCCACGCTGCTGGGGGCTGAAGGCAAGCAGGGTTACAGTGGTTTAAATAACAATAATTTGAGCCACAACGTGCCCTTGTGGCCAAAAAGGCCAGTGGTCTCCTGGGGTGCCTTAAAAAGAGTGTGACCAACAGGTCAAGGAAGGTTGTCATCTCCCTCTGCTCTGCCTTGGTGAGGACCCATCTGGAGTACTGTGTCTGGTTCTGGGCTCCTCAGTTCAAGAAGGACAGGGAACTTACTGGAGAGGGTACAGCGGAGGGCTACAAAGATGACCAAGGGGCTGGAGCAGCTCTCTTGTAAGGAAAGGCTGAGAGACCTGGGTCTCTTTAGCCTGGAGAAGACTGAGAGGGGACCTTATCAATGCTTATAAATACCTAAAGGACGGGTGTCAAGAGGATGGGGTCAGGCTCTTCTCAGTGGTGCCTGGGGACAGAACAAGGATCAATGGGCAAAAACTGGAACAGAGGAAATTCCGTTTGACCATGAGGAAAAACTTCTTTACTTTGGGAGTGCTGGAGCACTGGAACAGGCTGCCCAGAGAGGTGGTGGAGTCTCCGTCTCTGGAGATACTCAAAACCTGCCTGGATGCCTTCTTGTCCAGCCTGCTCTAGGTGACCCTGCTTTGGCAGGTGGGTTGGACTAGATGATCTCTGAAGGTCCCTTCCAACCCCATATCATTCTGGGTTTCTATGATAATACAGAGCTACAGCGTTTTGTGACAGTGGCTCGTCTGCTTTTCTCAAGCAGTGACATGTCATCTGCCAACCACACTGCAATGTGTCTATCTTAAAATGACGTGACAGTGGAAGAAAACCAGTTTGGTGAATTTCTTTCAAGCATAGGCTATTCATTTATTTTGAATAAAGTAAGTTGAATTTTGGGTAGTTCCTTCAGTGTGTGGAGGCCTCAGATTTATGCCCAATTTTTTTTTTTTTTTAATATCTATCATGGGACTCATGTAGCTGCAGTTCAGAGAAGCATTGAGCATGGCCTTACCTTCACTGACTGCAAAAGGATTTACACTTGTGCTTTGGTGCTCCCCTGAACATAAAACACTTTCCTGGAGCCTCATGCTGGGTTTACATGGTGACTTCCCCTAAAGAAAGAATCTGCATAAACCAAAACCCAGTCAAACGAGCCGTCTGGCACCCGCAGCTGCCCGGGGAGTTTAAACTCACATCTCAAGGCTCAGGTTTGTTCTGAGGGTGCAGGCACCATCCTTTGCCTTCCTGCAGTGCTCCTTTTCTTCTTGAATCTCAGCGTGTCGAAGCAAAAAAGCAAGCTAACAGTAATTTCAGCAGACAGCGTATGTGGAGCTCAGGATTTACTTAAGAGTCAAATAACGCAGCCAAAGTGGTAATTCAGAGCTCAGGGCAAATAAATAGAATCATGGAATCCTAGAATGGTTCAGGCTGGAAGGGACCCTGAAGATCATTGAGTTCCAACCCCCCTGCCATGGGCAGGGACACCTCCCACTACAGCAGGTTGCTCAAAGACCCGTCCAGCCTGGCCTTGAACACTTCCAGGGATGGCGCATCCACAGCTTCTCTAGGCAGATGCTAGCCTAAAATCTGTTCCTGGGCTATATGATGCCAAGTCACCCCAAAATTTTAGACGCTCTGTATTATTTGACTTAAACCACTGACTCATCCTGCCCCCTTTGCCTTTTTTCCCCTTGCTGCTAACCAGCATTGAATGTACCGGGTTTTCAGATGTTTTACAGGTTAAGGGGCTTCTCTGGGGTGGCTGGACCCGCAGTGACATCTCCCGGTCCCCTGGCTGCCAGATGGCACAGCCCCTGGACCTGAACCTCCCAGCGGTGCCCCTGGACCACAGCCCTGACCAGCACAAATGTGGCAGGGGACTCACCTCACCTTAGGGGCAATGGTTTTAAGCTGGTGGAGGGGAGATTTAGGTTAGATACTAGGAAGAAATTCTTTACAGTGAGGGTGGGGAGACACTGGAACAGGTTGCCCAGGGAGGTCGTGGATGCCCCATCCCTGGAGGTGTTCAAGGCCAGGCTGGATGGGGCTTTGAGCAACCTGGTCTGGTGGGAGGTGTCCCTGCCCATGGCAGGGGGGTTGGAACTAGATGATCTTTAAGGTCCCTTCCAACCCAAACCATTCTATGATTCTATGATTCTATGAATGCCCAAGCAGGGAAACAAACCCACACCTCCTCCTGCAACATCCCTTCACCGGCAGCAGCAGGGGAAACTTCAGAAATCCTCCTTTCATGCATGAAGATAAACAAATCATGAAAATCAGATCCTTTCACAGAGAGCCTGTGGGTGGGCCCTGCTTGCCTGCAAAGCCTGGGTGCTTTTAACTATAGGCAGGGAGAGGAATTCATCTGCCTCCTCCCACTTTTGTGCCTGTCGGAGACTCACATGGGAGCGGGAGGCTTTGCCCTTCGCCCCTTCTTTTGTTGTGCCTCTCGGGTGATCTCCCACTGAAAACCAACACGCTTGCTGTTGGTGTCTTAGGAGAGGAAATTAAATCTGACATTTCGGCGTTATCCGATTTCCCATCCCTGTACACCTTTGTGTAGTTTCACCACCTACTCGTTTGTTTTCATCACACACAATCGCTTTGAGAGAAAATACAATCCTTGGGAGAATATTTAGTCAGAGCAAGGTTGTAATCAGCTTGGATAGAAATCAGACAGTTAATTTGCTTGAAAAAGGGGGAAGGGAGGAGGAAATGAAATGGCAGGATTTCTGCTCTGTGAACTTAGATTTGTCAATTTCTGCCCTGTGAACTTAGGTTTAAGTCAAAAATTTTATGGCAAAACTAGAGCATGAAAAGGAAAATAGTTGAAAATTTAACAGAAAACACTGCTCCTGAACCATTGCACTAAAAATGTTGTGAAAGCCAAGGTAAAATTTCTGATTCATGACATGTCTTCTGTGTTCATAGAATAAATTTAAAAAAAAAAAACAGTCGGGAAAACACTCACAAACTTTTCCCAGGGCAAAATAACTAGATGTCCCATGTAAACCATCAGCTATATCAACACTTAGGGTCAGATCAGCAGTTACTAAGTCACACTGGGAGAATCTGCAGAATGTAGACACTAAAGACCAAAACTGGGATTTGAAAAGCTTCTCCACACAGAATCACAGAATCTTCTAGGTTGGAAGGGACCTTAAAGATCATCTTGTCCAACCGTCAACCTAACTGACAAAAATAGACACCCACACAACAAACAAGGAGCATCATCACTAAACCATACCTCCCCTACACTGTCTAATCCATCAAGATACTCAATCCTGGAAAAGAGGAGAAGTGTGGTGCACGGACGAGCAGCCAGGGTGCCGAGCTTAGGGACAACCCCTAAAGCCCATCTTCTTGGGCACCTTCCTCCAGCCCTTTTACTGGGCCTGGCTCCCAGCACAGAGAGCCACCAGTCACAGGCCAGCACCTTGCCCTGCCGGGGGGGGCTCTGCGGGCAGATGGTCCCAGTGCAGGCAAGGAAAGCTGATAATTACATTAATGCAGAAGTGCAGATGCCGTCCCCCATCTCGTACATCCCTCCAGGGAGTCAGCTCAGGTTTAACAGGAGCACACCATCACCAGTGTCAGGACTAGCGCTTAGATTTCCTTTCCTGGACTATGTGTAGCCATTCTAACTACTTTATGGGCATTTGTGCAAGTTGCACAGCAGTTTACGGTCTAAAACATTATGTAAATATCGCTAGGAAACCTTCACATATTTTCCAGTTCATTTCAAGTTATTAAATTACGTCAAAGCCATTCTTCCAGTCCTTTGGCACCTCCTGAGAGCAGGATAGTGTGACCAGGCTCCTACTCCAACAATGTTCCAGTCCATGTTAGATTCACAGAAATAAGAGAAAGGCCAGCTGGAGAAAAGGTCAGGAGATTGGCCAAGGCAGTCACCAGCCCCAAGGCAGGATTCACCTCTGGCCAATGAAATGTCATCAGATACATGCCCGATTGCCATGTGCATCCGAAGAGCCACCTTGGCAATCTCTTCCAGTGCTCCATAATCTTTCCTGTCACACGGTTCCTCCCTAATGACTAATCTAAACATTCTTGGATTCATAAGCCTATTATTCCTTGTTCTAGCCACCACCGACATAAAAGACACTGAAAAGATGAAAGGAATAAATTGTTCTCTTTGTGTTTGGAGGCTTGTATTTCCTTTCAGTATTCTGTAGGCAAATCTACTCAAACTCCTCCAGTTTTCTTCCTGGATTTCTCATTCTCATGTACTTATGTTCACAGGTTTTCTAGTTTTCAGTTAAATCTCACTGCTCTCCTCTGGTTTTTCCTAACAAGTACGACATATAAAACTAGAGCTGATACTTCAGCTGTTGCTTCCCCAGAGCTGAACAGAAAGAGGTATTTTATGTCATATGGATGATACAGTCTTTATACATCTCCATGTTTCTGTTGATTTTGGAGCATCGCCGTGTTGTTACAATGGGTCACAAAGTGGGCCAGCCAACTACCTGACCTTTTTCTGCCAAGCTGACTTTTAATTCCTCTCTTTCCTGTTTGTCAGTTCTGTCCAGTTTCTCAAGATGATTTTGAATCCTAATTCCTCTCTTCAACATGCCTGCAGCCTCACAATACAGAACTCTCTCTTTTTCCCCTGCCTGAAATAGATCACAAAGCAGTCACAAAATCCCTCCTGTGCAGATGTATCTGCAATCTAACCATCGCTGTTTATGCTCTTTTTATTTTGCTGTACCCCTCCCAAAAAATAAGAAAAACAAAGACACAAAGTTGTTTGTTTGTTGGTTGGTTTGGTTTTTTTAAAAAAACACAACATTTTTACTGTAAGCACTGGTAAGAAAACATAAAACAGTGAAACAGTAGACCATCTTCCCCACAGGGATAGGTATAGGAACCTATAGGATGTTTGAAAAATGTATGTGGCCGTGAAAGTAATCTCTACATAGGTAAAGACATTTTACAGTTTCAAAACTGATTTGTATTTATACTTAAGACAGTGTTGTCGATGTTTGTTAAGGAGAACTCAATTATAATATGAAGAGGAAGAGAGAACAGGAAGACCCGCTCAATGCTTTAAGTACAGTTCTTTTCCTCCCTGACTTGCTCTTCACTTGTACATTAGGAGGAGCAGGATTTGAACCCGTGTTGGAAACAGTTCTGTATTTGTCAGTGAAACGATGTGGTTATTTCACATTGCTTAGCACAGCATTTCCTGTTCAGCCACCTTTTAGATTAAACTATAAAACTCTGATCTTCTTGCTTCAGAGCCCCACAGTGTAGCAACTGCTGGGACTGGATTCAGCATCAAAGCTGTTGATTCCTGCTGCCTTGACTAAAAAGCGTTAAGGGATGAATTTGACATTCACAGTGATAAAGTTACTGCAAGCTTTGGTAAAGACATCACAGTGAAAAAAGAGTTCTTCAGCACCTTGATTTTTCATGAAACTAGAGCAAAGAGGGAGATTAAAACCAATTCAAGATATCAGTATAAATTTACATTACAAATTCAAGCTTTTACAAATCTTAGTTCAACTCCTTCGGTCATCAGAAAAGGTTATTTATATGACAGCAAAAAGAAGCCCCACATTTTAAGGCCATTTTTCCACCTTTACCATTTAGGCTTTTGGTTCTATTTTAAGCAACCAGCAAGCTGGGGTTAATTTATGCAATGAACTCACTCCATTTTGCCATGCTGGAGTCACACCAGTGCTAGTTCTGCTCTGTCACACCATGGAAATACCACCTGCACTCACACTGGCATAAATTCGGAGACGGACAACTGCCCAATTGTCAGGAGCTTCATGGGGAATGATATCCATGGGAAAATGATATCCTAACTTGGACCAGGAATTGCTCTGCCTTTGTGGACTTCAATAAAAAGTTCCTGGTGACTTAAAGGAGTCTTTCCCAAACAGGAATATCTGTAAACATAATAATAACTCATCGAAACTATCTTGTGCAAAGAAATGGGAAAAAAAAAAGAGTTCATACGCAGCAAAAGAGAAAATGTAGGAGAGCAGAGGGAATGACAGAAGTTTAGCAATGGAGATGTGCATCAAAAGGATGCAATACCTGAAAGCAAGTGAAAATCTTTGAAACAGACTTTTCAGAGAGTTATAGTCAGTGAAACACCGAAGCATTTTTGGTCCAAGGAGACACACATGAATGCTAAATACAAAGTGCTCTCACAGGGATGTGACTGGTTAGGATTCTGTGTAAAAACACAACTTCCAACCACAGAGCTCCTTATGTCAAGGCTATTTTCACTTGGACACTGAAATTAATATTTGGCAGCTCTGAAAATACTTTTGCTTCATGTGCTCTTAAAAGAGTTAAGTTAGAAACAATGAAAAGTATGAAATTTGGTGTCCAGCAAACAGTCTAGAAGAGAGAAACTGCTTTAGACTCTGAAAATTACAATTTTACATTTTTTCAGTCATTGCTGTGTGCAAAGGAACCGGTTCATTATAGAGCCACAGATGCCTTCCATAACTAGAAATAACCTGTGACCTGAAAACAGTCCACACAACCCAACATGGAGCTGAGTTGCAATTGTTTTGTGAGCTGAAGGAGCGACTTCACTTACAGCCTTGAAGCTCTTGATGACATAAGTCGGTCCCTCCCATCATTGGCGAGGAGGAACGTTTCCTCCTGGACTGAGAAGACAGTGCTTCAGATGTACTGTTCTTCATCATCTTCTCCATCCACGAGCAATGACCACTTGTCCCCTTCCTCCTCAACAAAACCGTTACGTCTCGGCAGCTTGTCTGAAGTCAAGGAAGAGAGAGACACTTGGCTAATCTGATCCCAAGGGGCCAGTCTGGATGAATCCCTCCTCCTATCATCCATTCCAATATGAACACTGATTTGGGAAGGAGTAAGTGGCTTCATGCGGCCTTGAGCTTGTGCTTCGTAACTTTCTGTGTCTGGCTTCTTATAACTAAGAAGAGAAAGAGAAAATATGTTTAGTAATATGAGGTCAATGTATAGAAGCATCTTCAGCATTAGGACAAATCAGAAACTTCTGGCAACCTAAATGTTACACACACTTCAGCCACAATGTTAATGGCTATGAGTACTGGTCACACGGCATTAAGACATTTCAATAGTAAAAGAGAGGGAATCTCAAAGTGAGATTCTTTAAGAAAAATTATGAGTTTGCTGAATTATGAAAGGTTTTGTAGTAGAAAATTTCTGGGGAATGGACTTGATGGCCCAAAAATCACTTTCTGATTCAATATATTCTAGGTCAAAAGAAGCCCAGCCATGGCAGGTACGCATGGTCCTCACACAAACTTATTATCATGTTCTTTGGAATCTGAAGTTCTGTTCAGCTGACGTGAGGCTTCAAGAAAGATTATTGTCTCACAGAGTATACTGTAATTCAGCTTCCCTAAGTTTTCCATATTTTTGGGGGGTTCTCAATATCTAATCGCAATAGTGTCCGATACTTAATGTAATCAGCACAACATCAAAAGAATCGGAGAATAAAGGAATCACTATCATCCTTTGGTTAACTCCATACAGAAGGTTTTTAGGATGAAAATCCTGAAGTGGTAGAGCTGACATGAGCACATACGTAGTTTTTATTCTGGTTTGTGGTCTCATTGAGCATTTGTAGGATCAAAATCATGATGCAGCAACAGATTTCCTATATTAGTTTATACTGTACTGTACTATACTACACACTACAGAAGACCCCAGCTACAGCAGAAATATTTGAAGGCTTGGACTAATTTCAGACACCATCAAAGTCTTATTTTTGAAAGATGTTTGCTCACAATGATGTTAAAAACACATCCACTGTAACTGCACCCAAAAAATGTAGCATAAAAAAATTAATACAATTTGAAAAATCTTGTTATAGTTCAGAAATTGCTTTGCTTCCAAGAAAACAAGCAAGATATTTTATCTGTGGCAAGATGCAAAAAGAATAAATACACTGCTTCTGTGTTTCTCTCTGGCTCAATTAAATAGACAAAACTTAAAACCAGGTACAATTTTTTTTTAAAAAAACAAATCTACTGTTAGGTTATGGAGAACCGTCTTTTGAATTTTTTGTTCACTTGATAGGCACATTATTGAACTAGATCTCCAACACAGGTGGCATCCAGTCACACTTTTAGCTGCTAGTTAAAGAATGCTCAGGACAGCCTTAGTCCAGGTGTGCTTGTGACACCTGTCTCTTTCAGAGCCGAGGATTAGACAGAAGAACCCCGAGCCAAAGGACTTTCAAGTACTTTTAGGTCTACAAAGCCCAGAGTAACATCTCATTGGAGTCCCAGCAGGTCCCCAGTTGATTAGCGTAAAGACAACTTGCCATTTCAGCTGCAGGGAAGACAGCACGACAGACACAGAAGAAGCTGCCATTGCAGCCGATCCCATCCAAGGCTGAAGCACGAGGCCGACAGGCATGAACACACCTGGCAAAAACACACGTGGACATCAGCCAGAGCCTCCTGTCCCAATACCGACATTTCTGTCCCCACCTCCCATAGAACAGATCAGCAGTTCTGCAACATGACTTGCTGAGACTCCCATAAACACTACTAGAATGATATAGATTAACTCACTTATTTTTAAATATGTCCCTTCCGTTGCAATGGATGACCTTTACACCAATTCAACTACAACACTGTGGGCACAAAAAAGACTATTTGTCCCTTCCAGCTATTCTGTATGCGTGAAACAAAGCAAAAGCAACAGCAAGACAAGGCAATAGTCCAGGCAAAGGAGGGAGGAGTTACTCACAAAGAGAAAGAGGAATGCTTGAAGTAAGTTTTAAGGAGAAATTTGGAGCATGAGAAGATACCTGACAAAAGGAGAGAGAATGCGAGTAGTAGGAGAGAAAACGTGTGATTCGGGGTGAACAAAAGAGGGAACACCCAGAAGTGGGGTGGTATCTCTGCTTAGAGCTAGGTTTGGGTATGCAGAAACTAATCCCCAAGTACTGCTATGTGAAATGAGAGCATGGTTTTCATAGAATCATAGAATCAGTCAGGTTGGAAGAGACCCTTGGGATCATCGAGTCCAACCATCTACCCTACTCTACAAAGTCCTCCCCTAAATGTTTTAACTACAACATGTAAGAATTTATTCTTAAGTTTAAAATTTGGGAAAAGACGATTATTTTCTACAACATAAAAAAAAAATAAAATTTAATGTATTTATTTTGTCCTTCTTCTGCCAAGTTTTAAATACTCTGGGAACCTCTTTGGTTCCTTGAGCAGGAAATCCTGCGAGAGGCACCACAGAGCTCAACTGTGCTGCTGTCTTCGACAGGCCAAGCTCTGACAGTCACCTACCTGCTGCTATGGGTATTCCAAGCAGATTATAAATTAAGGCAAGAATCAGATTTATTCGTATTCTCCGAACTGTTCTCTTTGATAAGTGAATACTGGCAACTACATCCAGCAAGTCATTCTGCAAGACAGAAGAGCATTGAAAGTTTTCCACATGCAGTCTTCTGAATACCAAACCAAAGAGAGGAGTGTCAGTGACAAAAGAGGACAGCTCAGAACTGTAGTGCTCACTCGGATAAGAACAACATCCGCTGCTTCAATGGCCACATCGGTGCCCGTTCCAATTGCAATTCCAACGTCGGCCCTGGCTAGCGCAGGGGAATCATTGACTCCATCTCCAACCATCGCAACCTTCCTCCTCCCATTTTGGAGCTCCTGGACCTTTGCAACTTTGTGAGAAGGAAGAACCTCAGCAAAGACTTTTTTGATCCCAACCTACATACAAGGAAAGAAACATACCCAGTTGGTGACACGGTTCATGCTAAAAGGAAGAGCCATTTGCTGTTCTGGGTGAAGGGGAAATAGAGGAAGATGAACCAAACTGATTCCGGTGGAGGCAACGCTTGAAAAATACGCAGAAAGCTGGAGAGCAACATGCCTTTGGCATAAGAAAGGGACTGATCACAGCCCCCTCCATTTTTACTGCAGAAATGCTGGCAAACCATGCTCTGCCCTTGGCATCACACCCCACAAGGCTTCTGAAGCTCTGGCAATAATGGTTTGATGGTTAAAAGAGCCAGTTTTCAGCTAATCATCCTGCTTGATGCACCAATAAAGGTTTCAGTGAAATGCAACGCAGGAACCATGTATGATCAGGCAGTTCCACTAGGCAGAACACAGAAAGGCAAGTATGTGCAAGTCTCAGGGAAACTATGAAAACAAAGCAGATGGTTGGCTGAACACTTGTACCCATCCACCTCTCAACTAACGTGGAGTTGCTACCAGTGGCGCTATGGTTGAAAACAGGTGGGTCTACTAAAGAGGGCTGGGATAATGCCCCTGGTTTGGCTGCCCCACCAGGCACAGATCAGCTTTTCAGTACACAAGGTAGAAGCTCTTTTTTAACCTTTCAAAAAGTAACATTTTAAAAAGTTTTTAGGACTGTCTTACCATTTTTCCATTGGAAAGGAAGTTAGTACCAAAAATTCAATGAAAATGCAGGTTGGCACAGCCTAAGCTTGTTTGAAAACTTCACTTGAGTGCCTGGAACCATACATCAGGCCTTGTTTCCAAAAAGACTTCTCTTAACAAAGAAACATGGGGTGGGAAAGTGCCATACCATAACCGAACACAAAAGTGAAAGTGTGGAGAAGGATTAAAGCATCACACTGAGAAACAAAACAGACCTCACAAGACAGGAGAACATGCCCACCACAGCGCTGGCTGAGTTAGCTGTGTGCTGGGACACCTTAGGAAAGCAAGGTGGCACACGGTGGATTAGAAGTAGACCAATGCAAAGGGAAAGAGAGAAATGAAGATGGAGAGGGTGGAAATGCAGCGAGATAGGGTGAGAATCCAGCTTTGTCTTTGGAGCAACATTTATAGTTTGAGATCAAGGAAATCTCATATAAACCCAACCTCTTTTAGACTGCTATGCTTCTTAACAAAAATTCTTATTTTATTACTGTATTTCCCTTAAAAATAATGACAAATCCCTGTTTCCCTTATTGGAACAGGACTGGACCTTAATGGAACTTTTCTTCGTTGCTTACCAAACACGACTGCCCTTCAGTGAAGGGAAGCAGAAGGTTTCAGTTCAGCAATGGACTAATTACTGCAAGAAACTCTCTACATCTGGAGAATCACAGAATCACAGAATCTTCTAGGTTGGAAGGGACCTTAAAGATCATCTTGTCCAACCATCAACCTAACTGACAAAAATAGACACCCACACAACAAACAAGGAGCATCATCACTAAACCATATCTCCCAGCACCACATCAACCCGTCTTTTGAACACCTCCAGGGATGGTGCCTCAACCACCTCCCTGGGCAGCCCATTCCAATGCCTGATAACCCTTTCAGTGAAAAAATTTTTCGTAATATCCAGCCTGAACCTCCCCTGGTGCAACTTGAGGCCATTTCCTCTTGTCCTGTCACCTGTGACTTGAGAAAAGAGACCGACCCCCATCTCTCTACAACCTCCTTTCAGGTAGTTGTAGAGAGCAATAAGGTCTCCCCTCAGCCTCCTCTTCTCCTCTTCAGCGGGATCTTAATGCAGCCACTGGCCTTCACTATGCCATTGTACCTCACCTGATTTTCAGTCCAATTCAAGAAAAGTTAGTTTTCATTTAACGTATCCAGGAAACCTGAGTTCCTGCTCCAGATTCACTGAGGTAAGAAGAACTGTAGAACCTCATTGTGTGGTCTTTTTTTTTGAAAGGCAAAGAAGCAGATACCTGGGTAGCGATGGCTTTTGCAGTTTTCCTGTTGTCCCCCGTTATCAGGACCACATCTATTCCCATGTTTTTCAGTGTGTGCACAGCAAGGGCTGCCTCCTGCTTGACCGTGTCCGCTATCGCGATCATTCCACACAGCACACCTGCACAAAGAAATGCCGTCTGTTATAAAGACCTGTGAGAGGTGAAGTGGCAGCAAGAGAAGAGGACTTCCCCTCCATCACACCACGGTGGCTTGTGAAATGACACATTCTGGAAAATATTGACATTTATAAGCCTGAACAAGTGTCTACAATTTTCTAAGCTATGGTCTCTTACACACACACACACTTTTCTCATTTATCTGTTTCAGATGGAACAACAAACACCTTTGATATTTAGAGACCAGGATGAAGGGGAGAAGAGGAGGGTAGCTTTTAAATATGCCCATAGTTTTTATGGTAAGGACAAATACAATAGTGGGCCAGAGAAAGTTTGGGTATTTAAGCCCAAGTCAGATATTGAAGCCACTCCACCAGGAGGAAGCATGCACAGTATCTGGTTTTATGTCCCCTGATCTTTCCAGGTTGGATCTCTATTAAAATTAATTACTTTCATATAGAAGTGTTGCACCTGCCTTCCAAAACATGGGCTCAAAGGTGCATCCACATTTACTTCATGTGACTTACAAAAATATCACATTGGTGTTATCAGTGCATGTTACCTTTCAGAAGTAAGGACTTAAGTAGGTTTTGCACCTGTATCTGCCTTTGCTATCCCGAGCTGCGATAGGAACGCCAGCTGTACATCACAGCCCTTGTGTCCATGTTAAGAGCACTTGATTTTCCTGGGCTGCTGATGGAGCCCAGGCTGAAACGTGCAAATGCCTCTCAAAATTGCTCTGGAGAAGCACCAAGAATATTTATTCAGTAATTGAATCAAAGGCCCCATTTCAAGATCACAGATGTAGTTGCAATCTATCACTGTTCCAGCAGCTTCTTATATTAAGGTAAGGTCTGGAATCTCTTTCTGTGTAGCACAGAACAGAACCCCTCTGGCAAAACTCATTTAGTCTGATCTATTACCCTTGAATGACCTAATGAATCATCATATGTATTCATGAAGTGTTTTGAAATCAGTGATGCAATAGGTTGGCCTTTGATCCTTAAGTGATATCAAGTCAGGATGGGACATGGCACTGCACTGCCAGTGGGCCAGAGAAAGTTTGGGTATTTAAGCCCAAGTCAGATATTGAAGCCACTCCACCAGGAGGAAGCATGCACAGTATCTGGTTTTATGTCCCCTGATCTTTCCAGGTTGGATCTCTATTAAAATCTCTATTAAAATGGACTCAAAGGTGCATCCACATTTCCTTCATGTGACTTTCAAAAATATCACATTGGTGTATCGGTGCATGTTACCTTTCAGAAGTAAGGACTTAAGTAGGTTTTTCACCCCTGTATCTGCCTTTGCTATCCCTAGCTGCAATAGGAATGCCAGCCCTTGTGTCCATGTTAAGAGCACTTGATTTTCCTGGGCTGCTGATGGAGCCCAGGCTGAAATGTGCAAATGCCTCTCAGAATTGCTCTGGAGAAACACCAAGAATATTTATTCAGTAATTGAATCAGAGGCCCCATTTCAAGATCACAGATGTAGTTGCAATCTATCACTGTTCCAGCAGCTTCTCATATTAAGGTAAGGTCTGGAATCTCTTTCTGTGTAGCACAGAACAGAACCCCTCTGGCAAAACTCATTTAGTCTGATCTATTACCCTTGAATGACCTAATGAATCATTGTATGTATTCATGAAGTGTTTTGAAATCAGTGATGCAATAGGTTGGCCTTTGATCCTTAAGTGATATCAAGTCAGGATGGGACATGGCACTGCACTGCCACTGCTCTTCTGAACAGCAGCCCCAGACAACAGGAGGTTCAGAAATTAATACTTAAATTAAAAACTACCCAACAAGATCTTACAAACACTGCGATGAGGTGAAAGCTTCTTTTAAGAACACCTTGATACTTTGCAGTTCTGCACTAAAAGATTAGTAGTTTCTTGACATTAAGCCACTGATCAACTGCTCCAGAGTTTGTTTTTATTTATTCCACGGCAGGATCAATTGATAAGTATTAAGTCACTCCAAAGAACAGCAGTTACCATCTATAGCCACTAGTATGGCAGTCTGTCCTTTCGTTTCGTGGTCTGTCATGGCATCATTTACATCGTTGGCAATATGCAGGCCATTGCGTCGCATCCACTCACGGTTTCCAATCAACACCGAGTAGGTATGAGAAGCTGATGGACCTTTGTGCACAAACAGAAAGAAAAATGAGCAACTCAAAAACAATGAACACAAGCCAGAGATGTTTGAAGATGACAATGTCAGGCTGTATTAGCTATAGAAAAACATTCCTGAGAGGTTTTCCTGGGGTTGTTTTTTTTTGTGTGTGTGTGTTCCAGACTGGCAATGGTCACACTCAAGACACAGACAGAATTAATTTTGTTGAAGTGCTGCTGTCGTGGCCAAACACAAATGCATGGGCACTACCCGAAGTGTAAAAAAACTTTTCCTTCAAGACTCAGTCTGTGCCTGTTTATACACAGAACTGCGTCATGAACTTAATGGAATTACTTGCCTGTATTTGCCTTTGCCAGTTGGCTTGTTTTTCTGGATAAGTGCAGTATGCACATTTCATAAATGCCACACTGCTTTGTTCTCTCAAGTAATGACTTCTTTCAAATATAAAGGCTATTTCTGGTAAGAAAAAAGTAGGTTTGTTCTAACAAACAATGAAACAGTATATAGAGTACCTCATTATTAATTCAATCCAACTGCACAAGAGCTGTATGAAACAGGTGAGAAAACAGAACATTAGCACCATTCATAAATGGCACAGTTCCGATGATTAAAGTTCTTATTTTATTTAATTCTTCTAATAGCTTTCTCAAAAAGGTCAGGAGAGCCACAGTTTTCTGAAAAGAACTGATAAGCTTCTTAAGGAAGGCTTTAAATACTTTTTCTTTCTCTCCTACACTACAAAAGAGCTTCCACAGAGCCTGAAACAAAAACAAACGTATCAGCCTAATCAAAAACATCAAGCACTGAAACTTGGTTTGCAGATATAACACACTTTATTGTGCATCTGCTGAATAGGGGTTTTTTTTCAGAAGTAAATGCCTTGAGAGAGCTATGAACAGAAAACAAAAGGTCCAAGTTAATATAGAACTAAAGAGTAGGATATAAAGTGCAGCAGTAAGATAACATATGTTAAAGGTAACTGCTCCAAATGAGAAGATAATGTTAACTGGCAAACTTTGCTCTCTGCTGGACCATTCGTCTCTCCAAAAGGGACCTTGCTGGATATGCCTTATTGCTTATGTTTTGCACCAACTTTTCAAGTACCCGTCACTGTAGCATCTAAATTCTTATTTAGGTTTCTGAACTACAGAGAGATCGAGAGTAGGAGAAAGAGAGCACTTCGATTTTTCTTAAGGTGCATTTTTCTCCCTCATGTTGTCTCCTTCTGCCATAAATCCATCTTTCTGTTGTTCCCAGTCCAGTTTCACAGTGGTCAGCCCTGTTGATTCATTAGCCCTCTCATTGTGACCGGCGGTCGCTTTGGGGGCAGACATACCGTTCTGTGATTCGGGGAGCGCGATCAGCTCGTTGTCTCCCAGAGGAGCACTGCTGTCCCTGCTCCTGTCAGCGCCCAGCTTATCGAGACCCTTCTTGGCCGTGGCCAGGATGGCCTCCACACCTCCGACTTTGCAGCTGATGCCACAGCCCGGGACGGCCTGGAAGTCAGTGCAGAATCCTAGGCTCTGAGTGCCCAGCTCCTGCGGACGTAACCAGAGTTCATCATCAGTCTGTGCTGCCTACGTGGGGTTCAAATATTAGGTAACTCCTGCCAAAAAGACGCCTCATTCCTCCTCTGTGTTCAAGGCCAGGCTGGATGGGGCTTTGAGCAACCTGTTCTAGTGGGAGGTGTCCCTGCCCATGGCAGGGGGGTTGGAAATCAATGATCTTTAAGGTGCCTTCCAACTCTAACCATTCTATGATTCTATGATTTTTGACAATGACTGACTGAAAGAAAAGCAGGATGGAGTATCAGTAGCGCAGGACTAAAAATAAGGATGTTCTGGACGTGCTGTGAGTTAGACTAGAAAGGGGCAGCCATACAGACCACATCCAGGTCTCAGCCCTGGCAGCAGCAAACCAGAAAGGACAGCTTTTCCTGGCAGTTAAAGGACAAAGCAGTTACATTGGTGGTTCATGACCTCAGACAAGACTAAGAACTAAAGAGAATTACTATAATAATAAGCCATACAGCTTCTGAAAAGATACAACTTCTAATTAACCTTACAGACAAGTGGCTGTGGGGGATATAGATTTTATATATATGTAAAAGTACAGTGGAAAACTGTATCTAATTCCTGGAGTGAACTGGCTGGATGACAAGGAAACTGGGTCTTTCTGTTGAGTTAGCAAGCACACTAAAGATGAAAAAAAGGGATTACCCAAACCCTGTAAGTTACAAAAAGAATGGAGAAAATATGCATTTATCAACACATTATTCTGGGCTGTCTCTGGAAGTTGGAATTACATCTACCTTTCAGCAACCTTCTTACAACAAAGGGATGATAAGGCAGGTGGTAAGAATATTAGCAAACAGTATAGCATTGCAATTCATATAAGCCATGATCCAGTAGTAACTGGTGCATAGGATGGCTACAGAAATGTTGGGGAACTAAGAGAAATTTGAAAACAGAAAGTGTAAAATATGAGAGACAACTGAACTGTTACCCACGCTCTCTTTTTCCTTCTAAATTTAGATGTTAACTTCCAAATTTTACCACTGAAAGATCTATCACTAATAAGTTTGACATATTCTTCCCAATGAATTTTTCCATAAGTCAATTAATGACTTGTCTTAGCAGTAAGAACTTATTTATTTAAACCAGGTTTCCTATTGTGGTTACTATTTCTGCTTTCATTCTTCCTGAAACATTTAAAAAACACATGCAATATATAAATGACCTTTAAGGATTTGCAAAATTTGCAAAGACTTCAGTAATCTATTAATTCATTTGTAAAATTCACAAATACCACAGTTTAATATTCAGGTTTTATAGCTTTTTGCCTAATTTATAAGAAAATGACTAATAGAAATGATGACAGTCAGGTAACATATGACATGTCACCACACACATTGCTTTACAATGCTATTTTAAGTGTAAGTATTCCTCCTGCACATATTCCACAATCCTCATTTTCCCACTAGTTCAGGAAAAACTGTGTAAGCTCTTGCTTGAGAACTCCACAGCGTTACCAGAAACGCAAAGCTTAGAGTACACCTCCTGGTATTGTCCAGACTAAGATGCACAACCATAAAACCCACCAGCTTCCCAGCCTGTTACTCTTCAGGCAGGCCTGTCCCTCTGAGACTTGCTCATTTTATACAACATTGCTGCATTTGCACAGATCCCTTCAGGCCTTAGGTGAAACAGGAAGGCAAAGTACCTCTCTGCAATATTTAGTGACTGCCACTCCTAAGGGGTGCTCGCTGCTGGCTTCTGCAGTGCCCACCACCGCCAGCACCTTCTTCAGAGAGAGCACAGCCGTCTCTCCCAGCAAAAGCACCCTCATGACTTTAGGAACTCCACAGGTGATGGTCCCAGTTTTATCAAACATCACAGTCTTGATCTGCAAGAAATAAACCAGAGTTACTGCCTAAGCCCTGCGAGCATAGGGATGCTCATAGGGCACACAGATACAGTCCGTACCTTAATAATGAGTTGACTATATCCACATCAAGATAGAAAAAATCTACAAAAGTAGAGATTCCTGTATGTACCTTGAACTATCTGTACAGAAGGTCTCCCTGAGCTTTCTTATTCATTCCCCACATGGTGATTTCACTGAAGCTACACCATCATCCTATATCTACACCAGCATCTCATACAACTGAGTCACTGCAGGACTGGTGCTGTCCTCTGTGTGTGCCTGTATGTATTCATGTGCAGGATTCAGGTAACGGCTCCTTAATCACTTTTACCACAAGGTACATGACTCAGGAGGGCTTTTGCAAATCCTGTTATAAACAACTAACAATAGCACTGAGGAAAGAGGACTCAGGAGGTTATTTGGTGATACGAGCAGGTGCAAAGAGTGCAAGAAGCTGCAACAAGTTCCAGAAGCGACAACCTAACCAAAGCCAACCTCATGCCATTCACCAAATTCAACAATCGCTTCTTAGCCAGCCCAGTGTGTCTTGAGGAACTGGGAATGAACCAAAAAACACAGCCCCACATACACTGAAACCCAAAGCTGAAGTCAGTTCTAATAGTGAAAATAAATAGGCACAGAGAAACAAAAAAACTCAACAAAGTAGGCCTATTTCCATTCCTAGCTATTCCAACCCACCAACCTTGCAGAATCCAACAGGTCACCTAATTTTACAAGCCCTGACACTAGCTTCACTTCGATTCAAAAGATAAAAAGCCTTAACAGTACTTAGCAGTCATTTTGGGTTTTTATTTACAGAGCCTTGGAAAAACTTCTGGTCTATGTTTTATAATGTCCAGTAAGAACAAGAATTATCAGTCTGATTAACTTATTCCTAACTATTCTTTTCACTTAAAATGTTCTGTTATTCCTTACTGACTCTACCACAGCATGTTTTAAACTCATATTCTTTTCACTGGCTGCAGACATACCAAACCTCCTCATCCTTCAATCTCCTCCTTGTCTTTTCATCAGTTTTCTGTCTTTGAAGGGCTTTTCCCACCTCTCTTCCATCTTTTTTCTATATACTAAAAGAACTTCAAATCATTCTCTCTTACATCCTACATTGTAAACGACTCATCATGAACAATATGCGTTTCACAACATCCCTCTGAGGAAGGAAGGAAAACACTGGATTATATTTTTTGCAGAAGAGGAAAAGAGTGCAAAAGTCAGAAACCTCTGAGATCATGCAGAAGATCAGCAGCTTCACGGCCTAAGACTGCAGGAACTGTTGGCTCTCAACACTTTGCTGTGACTGCTTTGAAGAAAGAAGGTCAGATCTGTCTTTTTTACCTTAATAAGCAGCAAACAATAGACAAAAAAACCCCACCCACCAACCAACCAACGTTCTGCAGTTTTTCTCTGGACCAGCAGGATTTCCTGGGAAATTATATTTCATGTAGCAACAGCTGGGTGAGCTACAAAAGTACAGAATGAACTCTTAACCTTGTGTGCCATCTCCAGGGGTTTTCCGCCTTTGATGAGAATCCCATTCTGTGCAGCAACTCCCGTGCCCACCATCACAGCTGTGGGGGTGGCCAAGCCTAAAGAACAGGGGCATGCAATGCTCAGCACAGTGATTGAGGTTTGAAACGCAAACCTCAGAATTAGTTCCGTTTTGGAAACGTGTTTGTTCTGATTCTGCAAGAAGAAGGGAGAGGGAAAAAAAAAAGAAGAAAGAAAGAGATGTGTGATTGCTGAGAGAAGGTAACATAGATGTACAATCAATCATAGCCATTTCAAAAAACACATTTACCTGCAACCTCCAGTACGGAAAAGTAATCTATTATTTTTACTGTTATGGCAGAGAAAGGTCAATGTTATGAATTGTTTATAGCAGTATTTTCTGGGGTTTTTTTATGCTCAAGCACACATATGCTTGACTCTGCTCTCAGGCTCCCAGCTGACAATATAACTTGCTGGCATTTGCTTTAGAGCTTAGCAAAGGAGAACCCTATTTCCAGGTACAGAGATCCCCACAGCTGCTGAGCACAGCAAATACACATCCTAAAGGTAACAGAAGCCCCTCTTCTTTCTAAAGCCAAACCCACGGTCTGCCATCAGGAACAAGGGTGTCCAAAATAGTTACAGGCAATATAGGAATGGCTCAGCTCCTTGCAATGCAGCTCGAGATCATGTTTATCCAGAAGGACTGCCAATAATTTCAGTTTTTAGGAACCCCATGCAGAACCGAGGGATAAATGCAAAGGTATATTTATACCTGCATATAGATTTTAATTAGTGTCATTGTTCTGTGTAGAAAACACCACGTTGTACAAAAGTATTTGCCAGGTTGCAACATCAAACCCTACACACAGAAGGTGTGTAAATTACACTGGAAGATATCCTAATACCAAAATTCAGCCCTTAATGAAATTACTTACAGGAAAATATTTTTGAATAATATCAAAATTTATAAAACCAATTGTGATCCATGCTATCAATGTCACTGTTGAAATGATGATGATAAATGGAACAAAATATCCACTAAACTTATCTGCCAGTTGCTGGATGGGTGCCTATAAAAAAGAAAAAAAATGTATTTGTATGTTTGTGATCAAAACCCACATGTATGTAGAGATCATGAAAATATCTAATATTCTTCATCTGATTCTTTTTTGAAGTCTGAAAAACACACTGTTTGTTGAACAAGTAAATATATAAAAATACAGAATCTTTTTCTCATATAATCAAAATCTGTGAACAAGCTTTTCTTTTCTATTATTTTTACCTTTGACATTTGAGCTTCTTCCACCAATTTCACGATTTGTGCCAGAGTGGTATCATTACCAACATGAGTTGCATTAACAAGAACTGAGCCATGTGCATTTATAGAACCAGCAATCACTGTGCTCCCAGGCTTTTTAGTGACTGGCATAGCTTCCCCTAGAAAGAAAAGGTACGAATAAATGAGGCAATACCCCTAATAACAGTGAACATAGTTCATTAGCACCCAGATCATTGTATGCTGGCAAAATCAGCATATGCTAAGCAATAATGACAAGAAATCACATATTGTATATCTCTGTATAGTAAAGGCATGGATAAGTGCTGTCATACTTCTATAAACCTTTTTCTAGGTTTAGTTTCATGCTGTTCCCTTGGTCCTAACCCTCCAGGATGCCATCCTTCAAAAGGGCCAGGAGAAAACTGTTTGTAAAAGGAACTGCTAAGAATTTCTCTGATTAATAATTTTCATAGCCATGGGAGTTTGAGCAATCTGTCTTTATTTTCAACACCCTCAGTTTTCAAAGACTAGAAAAGTTGTCTCTGTGGGAAAGTTCCTGTTCTCACACTGCCTCTTCAAGAATGCTAGCTCTACAAAATCTTTATATTTTTCTATTTTTAGGGTTAGTGATAATGACTGGTTCTTTTAAACTAATGGTGTTCCCAAGCAAAGTAAATAACTAAAACAAGGAAGCCAATGCCAATGTAAAGGTTTAATAACCTTTACCTTAATTATAAGAATTACACAATGCAATAAATCCATACTATATTTAGAAGATTAATGAACATTTCAAAAGCTGTGGGAAAGCCCCATGACCCTGAATCAAATTGTGAGGCTTTCTTTCCCTCTTCTTTCTCACTGGGAGATCCCTGTCAGCAGCCCTGTTCAGTGCCCACCCACACACACCCCAACATCTCAGCAATATTTCCCCATCGTCCTTCAGAAGTTATTTCTGAGAAGGTACCATCATCTCTACAAACACATTCAGGGGAAACACCCACCAAATCTCTGCAATAATGACCATAGTGTTTAGACTCTACCCATCCCATCCTTTAGTTAAAGTGACCAAACTGGGTGGAAATTCTCCAGCTTTTTAGGGTGTATGCAGGAGTGGGATTTGGATTCAAGCTCGCAAAGGCCAGGCACAGCGTCTATTAAGGTGGCAGGTTATTCAGACAGCAGCTTTGGGGTTTGCTCTGCTCTCTTTCCTTGTAAGAAAGTGCTCTAGAAGATTTAACTTCTTTGCGTAAGTGTAAGGGAAGTTACCAGTAATGAGAGACTCATCCGCCATAGAACTGCCTTCAATGACCTTTCCATCCACCGGGAACTTTCCACCAGGAACAACCTTTACAATATCACCCCTTTGAACCAGTTCAACAGCTACCTGCTCCTCCCTGCAAAAATCACAAGTAGAACAGACAGATTATTTACACCTTCAGCTTCCAAAGAATAGTAAGGCTTTCCCGGTCACTGCGTCGAGCCTACTCTGTGCACCCAGGCGGGCTGAAGGGGGTTTGGTTCACAAATACACACCTGACGATAGAGTGGTCAGGTCCAAGAGTCACCACAGTGGCTTCGGTGGCTTGAAGAGATATAAGTTTGGCAAGAGCTTCTGAGGTCTTACTCTAAGAAACAGAGACAAATGTTTAAGATTGATATAATTGAGATATATAAATCATAGAATCATAGAATCATAGAATGGTTAGGGTTGGAAGGAACCTCAAAGATCATCTAGTTCCAACCCCCCTGCCATGGGCAGGGACACCTCCCACTAGAGCAGGTTGCTCAAGGCCCCATCCAGCCTGGCCTTGAACACTTCCAGGGATGGGGCATCCACAACTTCCCTGGGCAACCTGTTCCAGTGTCTCACCACCCTCATAGTAAAAAATTTCTTCCTGAATCTTTTTTCTTCCAATTTAAAACTGTTTCCCTTTGTCCTATCATTACCCTTTCTGGCAAAGAGTCCCTCCCCAGCTCTTCTATAGGCACCCTTCAGATATTGAAAGGCTGCTATAAGGTCTCCCCGGAGCCTCCTCTTCTCCAGGCTGAACAATCCCAGCTCCCTCAGCCTGTCTTCACAGGAGAGGTGCTCCATCCCTCTGATCATCTTCGTGGCCCTCCGCTGCACCTGTTCCAGCCGGTCCATGTCCTTTCTGTGTTGAGGACTCCAAATGCTCTAAATGCTGATGCCTACTTAACACAATGAACTCTGAATGACCTTGTGTAATACTGGCTACATCAGAAACATCTGACTCAAACCTCCTCTGAATAGTTTTACTCTCCTCTCATGATACATACACAAAAATTAGTGTGAAGATGGGTTACCTTTGCTATGTGTTCCAGCCATCTCCCCAGGGCAATGAACACGAACAGCATCGGAGGAGTGTCAAAGAAAGTGACAGGGCTTTTCTCTGCCTTTTCAATGATGGCTACCATCAGGATCACACAGGAATACACATAAGCAATCGTCGTGGCCAGAACGATGAGCACATCCATATTGGCTGTCCTGTGCTTCAATGATTTGTAAGCTTGTACATAAAAATACCAGCCACCAAGAAACTGTTGGTGTAAGCACGGACAGACTCGTATTAAGATCACAGCAGTGGAAGCAGAGAGCACATAACACTGCCTACAGCAGAATGATAAACACGTAGTAGATAAGGGAAGGCGTTGCTGTCCCATGCAAATTTTATATCAATGTACCTTCACTGGAGTGGTCACCCTCTCATTTGTCCTTCCTTCACTGAATTTCACTGAATTTTTAGAGTTGGAAGGGACCATAGAGATCATCTAGTCCAACTCCCCTGCTGAAGCAGGATTGCCTAGAGCTTGTCAGAGCATGTTACTCAGGACTGCATCCAGGCAGGTCTTGAAAATCTCCAGAAAAGGGGACTCTACAACCTCCCTGGGCAGCCTGTTCCAGGGCTCTGTCACCCTCACCGTGAAGAAGTTTTTCCTCATATTTGAGTGGAACCTCATATGCTCCAACTTGTGCCCGTTGCCCCTCGTTCTCTCACTGGGAACCACTGAAAAGAGTCTGGCTCCCTCCTCCTTCAACCCTCCCTTGAGATCCTTGTCAGCATTAATAAGGGCACCCCTCAGCCTTCTCTTCTCCAGACTAAAGAGTCCCAGCTCTCTCAGTCTTTCTTCATAAGGGAGATGCTCCAATCCTTGAATCATCTTTGTTGCCCTTTGCTGGACTCTTTCCAGTAGTTCCCTGTCCCTCTTGAACTGGGGAGCCCAGAACTGGACACAATATTCCAGTTGTGGCCTCACCAGTGCAGAGTAGAGGGGCAGAATGACCTCCCTTGACCTGCTGGCCATGCTCTTCCCTATGCAGCCCAGGATTCCATTGGCCTTCCTGGCCACAAGAGCACACTGCTTGCTCATTGTCATTTTGCTGTCCACCAGGACCCCTAGATCTTTCTTTTCAGAAGTTGCCTCCAGCAGGTCCACCCCTAACCTGTACTGGTGCCTGACATTTTTCTTCCCCAGGTGCAGGACCCTACACTTTTCCCTGTTGAACTTCATGAGGTTCTTCCTTGCCCAGCCCTCCAGCCCTTGTTCTCAAAACAACTCTGCCAGCTAAATATCATCCTTTTCCTCAGCAATGCAGAGTAAACAAGGCACAGAAGTTGAAGGGATTTACCTACGGCTGTCCAATTAGTTGGCACCTGATCAGGTACTTCTTCATTTTAACATTGCCTTCCTCACTTAGAAAACCATCTGGTGCAACTTTAGCAGGAGTAAGTGCTGTGAGCAATTACAGAACAGATAACTTGCAGAAAAGTGCCACTTCATTGTGCATAGGTGGTACAGACAAGAGGGCAGGGCTACTCCACTAAACCTTTCCAGTTTCCTGTCTTTACCACATCAGATTGCATACATGGAGGTGAATAGAAAGCCAACCCCTAGAAGTATTGTGGACATACCTGAACAAAAGTGCACAGGACAAAGAAGAGTAGATTTAGAATAGATAATCCAGGAATGAGATTCTGTTCCAGCACCATAGACCCATGGTGCTCACCGTCGGGTATTAGCATATAGATCATTAGGATTAAGACAGGGATACCAAACAGCAGGCTGCACAAGAAAGATTTCCTCCACCTGAAAAGTAGAAGCTGTAAATCCCTGGTTGTCATACACCCCGCCGTACCCAGGCCAAACAGTGTGCTTGCAGCACAGAGCTTGGGGTGTTAGTACTGTACTAACACACAGCTTGGGGATATTTGGGACAGTTTCAGTGTCTCCTACATGCTTAACTGTACAGAAATCTATAGACTTCTACCAGTTAAAAACTGAAACTGATGAAAGTAATAAAAGTACTTGAACCAAATGGCAAATCAAAAAATTAAATACATTTTACACAAGGATAAGCTAAATTAACTGGAGGTGGGGAGGGGGGGTCAGTTACAAGAGATGCACATTCAGAGAAGGATAAATACCTACTGCTGTATTTCCTTTTTATGATCCAGGTTATGTGCATTTGGAACTCTTCTAGCCACGGAAGCATGAAAGCCAATTTCCTTTTTATTGATAGGAGAGGAAAAATGAGTTAGTTTTGATAAACTAACCATATTACTTATATTTAAATGACACTACTTTTAGAAGAAATGTCAGAAAAGGACACTGTTCCATATTTAATAAATGCCAACTTCTTATATATTTTTAGATCCTGCCAACATGAGAGGATATTTCAGACAGTGCTCAAAATGTGGACTGCAAAGGATTTCTGCTACCTACACATGGACACAGTGTAGAGATGCAGTAAGTGTCCCAGGTTTCTTAGGCCTGGGAAGCTCCCACCACCAGCTGGAGCTCCCCTGCCCTCCTCCTCAAGGGAAATTTATGCCCTTTCATCTCTGCTGGAAGAAGTATGAGAGATGGGAAGTACTACAAAGGAAGGTAGTATGTACAAGCCGCTGGCCTGGTCATCCTTGCAAGCATCTCCTTAACACTGCACTTAATATACAGTAGATATACCTGACGTTGAAAATCAAAGAGGCTAGAATCAGTTTAAACCTGTAAAACAACAAAAAGTGCAGGGCAAAGGATCCCAGAAACAAATATAAACAAAAAGCCAATTTTGACTGATGGTTCAGTGAGTTACTGCAGTAGAACCACCTTCCCCACAAAAAAAGCAAAAAACCAAACAAATCCACATAAAAAACCCAAAGCACACTTGCAAGCACAGTACATTTAAACTTCATATCTGCATCACGAGATGCTCCTGTGGCAAGATGCACTTTACAGAACTACTCTGCCAGCCTGAAAAGTCTGCTGTTAACATGTTAATCAGGGCCGCTGCATCAATTCTGCTGTCTAGGAGCTTTTTTTGTGAGTAAATACTCTGGAAGATGTAAGGCAAAGAATCTCTGCTGTCCTCCCGAGTACTCCCTGTGTGTGCTTCATATGTTAACTTCTCTTCCCTTGTGGAGGGGCAGAGAAAGAAAAATTTTTGTCCACATGATAATGGCAGATTTTATGATCTGTGTTGTTACTGGTAAACCAGGATTAGTTCCTTTCATGGCTGTATCACAAGCTCTTTCAGTTTAAAAAGTCCTTCTCTGAATTGATGTGGGAATAACTGCCAGTGTATACAGAGATATGTAATACTTGTGGTATGAGCTCTTGCAAAACTTCTTTTACAGCCTCTTTCCCTGGCAAGAGAAAGGAGTATTTTTTTTCTGAAGTATCAACACTTCCTTGAAATGACTGGAAATCAGAGACACATGATTCTACCCACAGATCTGCAAAGAATGACTACAACACTTTTACCAGATACAGATAGAAAACATTTCTTTTTGTAGTTTTTTAGGGTGTGCTTTTAAAATAACAACCTGGAAGACTATGCACTGCCGTGGAGCACAGAAGCTTCACCCTAACAGCATAAAAACATACAGCAATTACCATGTCACGCGCAAAAGTCAGTGAAACTTCTCCAATATCAGCTGCTCTATTTCCTTTTTAACCTCACCTTATAATTGCTCATACGTAAAAAAAATCTGAAGCCTACCTCAATTATTTTTATAATATCTCGAGGTCCAGTTATTTCAGGATCAAACTGGATGTGAGCTTTGCAAGTAGCAAGTGCAACTGAGGCGTAGAATATGCCATTTGTTCTCATGAGCTTGGATTCAATACTGTGAACACAGGAAGCACAAGTCATCCCTGTAATCTAAAGAAAAGACAAATTTAGGTCCAGTTAGCAATCTCCCACATTCACCTAACATTTGTGGATGAATCTGAGACAAGGCCTCCCCCATGTCACAAAGGTACTGTTCAAGCTTTGCTGGTATTGAGCAGCATGAAGGCCTCAGCATGAAGATTTTATAAAGGTGTCTTAAAGAAACAAAGCTGAGAACACGACTATCCGCTTTTATTATAAAGTTCTGCAACGAGCAGTTATAGTCACAGCTATATCTTTGTATAGCACCACTCCTACATTGTATTAACTGTAACAGTATAGCTAATATAGTTCTATCAGCAGCTATAGTAACATTGCCAAAGTCAAGCTCTGCTTGTGTAACTTCATCTCTCTTACTTAAATTTTCCTGTGGCTTCAGTAAGGCACGTTCCCACTTTCTGATCTACTCACACAACCTCAGACTGTTGTTACCTGTCTTGTAGTAGGTGTATGCCACAGAATAAAAACAGACTTTTGAAGAATCTGTCCTTCAGATAAGCAATGTCCTAATTTTACCCAAACTTCTCAGACCTCTATACTAAGCTCCAGGAATTATCAACACGTGTTTGGTGATACATTCTCAGTTGCTCAATCTGTACTGAGCTGACGGAAATGCCTTTACAGAAAAGTTCTGTTTCATTTCTTCTTGCTAAGAAAAGTCTATTCTGGAGATACAACTATCACTTTTTATTTCAGCACCTTTGGAGAGCTTCTTCTAAGACAAATTGATTTTGTCTTTTCAGCAATTAAAAAAAATAGTGTCACCAGCCAGAACTGACCTGCTGAAGCCACAACTACTTCAATAAAAGCATTTGCAAGAAAACATTTCTTCCAGATCTGACCTTTCCAAAACCAACATATAATTTCAAATACATATGACTTACAAGAAGCTCCACATTTCCTTCTGTTTCTGCATGATCTTCTATGACAGTAGCTTCAAAACCCAAATTCTGGATCAGCTGTGCTATTTCAAGAGGCTGTATGAATTCTGGTTTGTATTTTATCTCTGCTTTACCTGCCATCAGTGCTACCAACACTGAAATAATTCCTGCAGTGGCAACAATAAAAAACATTAGATAATGTACCTCCTTTGATGGGAATAAGAATAGAATATTACAAGTGATTGTCAATGAGGGCTGTAACAACTTAGAGATGTTATAAACGTAATGATTTCTCTCTGCCTCCTTCTAGTGTTGTTCCCTAGTCACAACAGCAAAGTTTTTACTGAGATCCAGCAACACTGTGGTTCCCTTTAGTAATGAGAGTAACAGCATGAGTTACACAGAGAAGGTGGTGAGTTTTGCTATGATCTAATGAGACAAAAAGGATGGTCAGAAGCAATCTTTGCTCTCATTGCTGAAAGCTCTATCCTGGAAAACCCTACACAAGCCCCACAGCACAATGCTAGGCCTTTTTCTTTCCTTGTTTTTCCCTTGTTTTTTCCTCGTTCTTTTTTTTTTTTCTTTTTAATAAATAAACCCACAGAAATCTACGTTTAGAATTGAAAAGCAAAACATAAAAATCACAGGCAAAAATATTGTTCTGAAGTGCTAATGGTTTCTTGGATTTTTAAATCAAGGCAGTGAGACCATCACTGGGAGACCGGGGGTGCAGGAATCAATAAGTAAAACCCCCCAAAGGCATGCCTACCCAAATTAAATCAGGCACTGCTGAGGCTCATATGTTCATCTTCTATATGGCCAGGGGAAAGGCAGCTCCAGTCTGCAGACTTCTAACCTAATGAGCTTTGCTGTGCCTAAGCTAATGTAATTATCCAGGCACTGGAGCCATGCATTTGTTCATACCTGCTTGTGCAAATGTGCCCTGAAGGGTAAGTTTCACATCACAAACGTGTCAGAGCTCTCAACAGCTCTGGAAGAGATGGATTGCTCTGTAAAGCAATAGGGCCCTGAAAACTAAATGAGAACCATTTCTCTTTTCTTGTCTTGAGCCTTATTTGAAATTTTGATCACATTACAACTGTTACAATACAAGTATGTCCACTGTGTTTGTCCACCAGTGCAGAAGGATAGCTAAACAGTGATGTAGTCACATTAGCACTAAGAAAGAGCATTGTTTATTTAACGTCCAGAAGCCATACCACAGACTCTTCCATTAACTGCATAGAATACCTTATCCATTCCATACTCCCTTATGGACTCATTATAGGGATCTTAAATTTATTACCGTGTTCTTTCTGCAAATTTCTTTCAATGGTAGACACGCACGATGCGCAGGTCATGCCTGTGATTTGTAAAAAACACTTTTCAGCTGTCGCTTCGCCGGGCTGGTTTGGCCCATCAAGGTGAGGTCTGTCTGGAAAAGCATCCGAGGCGCAGCCTTGGGAAGGAGGTTCTGGAGCTCGAGGCTGCACAACAGCATTGATGGTGTCAGGCTGGTGCCTACGTCCTCCAGCAGTGGTATCTTGAATAAATGCACCATAAAGTGAATAAACACTATTTACAGTGCAATGGGATGATGTAAAACAACAAGCAGGTCACATTTATCACTCATGCAAAGCCTCTTAGTTGTTTGAAAGGTGACAGGGTAATCTTGGTCTCTTCATGGAAATAATATAAACTGTTACTATGCATAAAATGATATGCACTCACCAGTATCACTTGCATGACCATTTAACTCTATAGAACTGGTTTTCCATGTTCAGATGGCAAATGATTCCCGCCAATTTCAATGAGGGAAATTTCAACCTGACAGCTACCTCCACTCAATAAAAATATATATTGGTATCTAGAGGGTCCTTATCCAGCACAAGAGAACACGGTCCAGTCATATCCATCCTGTCCTTGTCACCTCTGCAGGACTCACAGCACTTCATCTCAAAGAAGGAAAAGGACAAGTTTCTCAACAGGTTTCTCCTTATGGCACAATATTTACACTGCAAGCACTGCAAAACGAGTAGTGAAAGGATTTGCAGCACCCAGAAGACCTCTGCACATACAATGCTGCAATCATTTTTGTTCTTTACCAGATGCTGAACAGACACCCAACAGCTCCAGCTGCGTTCACAAGCTGCCTCCCTTGGGCAGAGGTTTGTATAAAGGAGCAAGAATTTCTTCTGAACACATTAAATACAGGGTCTCTCCTCCCTTTCCACAGACGGATCAGAAGGTCTCCCACAAACCAATTTTAAACCAAATAGATCATAATTAAACACCACATACAGTCTTCTCCTCATCTGCAGCAGTTCCACAGATTCAGAGGGATTGGACCCATGAGAAAATCTAATACGATGTGATCTATTGTGATCAAACTAATTCATTCCAGATACACTACATCAGTATCTCAAAGCAAATCTGTTGAGTTAAAGCAGATAAATATTGCGGCATTTGAAATTCTCTAGCGAGGAGATTGTGCACCATAGCAACTTCTTAAACACTGAGCACACGTACAAAATGTACAAACTGTGCTGCAGCTGATACGGGAAAGCACCTGCTCCCACCAAAGAGTACATGCATCTTGCCACTTACTTCGCTTAATGTAAGGCTTAGTAAAGTAGGGCTAGTAAAAATCCTCAAGAAGTAAAGGTCAAAGGATTAGGACACCAAGAGGAGATTTTAGCTAGGTAAAAAGTGGTTTTAAATGAAAGAGATTTCATTAAGTTTGTGGATTTTAGTACCTTGGAACATAGATGAAACCATTTGGTTTGACAGATCTACTTACAGCAGCCTGTAGACATAGAAGGAAACCTACTTTAGTGGGTAAAGGGGATCAGCTATTTGAAAGACCTTGTACCAACTTCCAGACCTTTTGGCTTCATAATGTAACTCAGCTCCTTCCCCCACTAGTGCGGGTATAAGGGCTGAAACAAGGTGCTTCACAGCTGAAATCTCGCTCCCTTGCTAAGCAGGTTCAGATCAGGCTAGTCCCTTAGAAATGACAATGCCAAAGGGACGTTTTAAGAGTTTCTCTCCAGAATAGAGTCTCAACACAAGTGACGCATGGCCCAGCTTGGCACACTACCCACGGAAGAAAAAACACAGTTACCTGTCAGCACAGAAGCATCAAACCCCATATCTTCTATGGCAGCTCTTAGCTCTTCTCCATTAGTAACAGCTGGATCATAATGTATGGTCCCAGTTCTGCCAGCTAGAGAAACTGCTATACGTTGCACTCCTTGTCTCTGTGATATGGTCCCTTCTATGGACTGTACACAAGAATTGCAGGTCATGCCATCAATCCTAACTACAGCTGTGCATGTTCCATCTTGCAGCGGCTCTCTGAAGAGATCACAGAGCAAAGCAGGTGATGAAGATGTTCCTTTATTTGCTTCTGATCCATTCGGGAGGCCTACTTTAAAGTTCCCAGGTGGAAGGGATTCAATAGCTTGCTGCAAAGCTGACAGGGTAATTAAATTTGGACTATACTGCACCACAGCACGTTTATGCTCCAAAGACACTTTAATACTTTGTATGCCGGGAAGATCTGATATATTTCCTTCGATGTTTCTGACGCAGGACTTGCAGTGCATGCCTTCTATCCGTACAGCCACCGTAGCTGTGCCACTCATCTCAGCGGCCAGCGAATCTACCCCATCACTCCCGAGACTTGCTGGTGTCTCCTTGGGGTTTGCCTTCTGCAAGCGCTCGAGATCAAGGACACCCAGCTTCAAAGGGGCTGATTTACTTTTAATGGTGCATTCATAGCCCAGGTTACTGATATGGCTCTTGAGGTCGTCAGGCTGAATGATGTAAGGGTAGTAAGCAATAATTGCTTCCCGGTTACCAAGTGACACCTTGATTCTCGCCACACCATGCAGTTTCCTAACCTTTCCTTCGATGTTGGTGACACAGGACTGGCACGTCATGCCTTCTACCCGAAGCTTAACTACTGCTTCTCTCAAGCCTGACAAATTCACGGTTGCTGTTGTCAACCTCTCTTCTGCTACGTTGGTGTCGAAGCCCATATCCTGAATTTCCTGGCAAATCTGTTCGGGACTTATTTCCGACTGCAGATACTTTATTACAGCATTGTCCTGCTCGAGGGAGACTTTAATACTCACAATGCCCTTCACCTTGGAAATTCGGCCTTCTATCGACTGCACACACGATTGGCAAGTCATTCCCACAACGTTGACTGTCACAGTGTGCTCTTGGGAAGATGGGGAGGGCACGGTTTCAAAGCTCTCCTCATAGCCCATGTTGTCAAAAGCAAAATTATGTTTCATTGTAGGATCCAGCTCACAGTCAGGAGGAGAATCAGTGTTGGACAAAGCCTAAGGAGCAAGAGGAAAAATGAGAATAAAATACACGTATCTTTAGCCCTGTAAAAGCAGCAATGTTCTGACTGTGCTCTCAAGCATATACTAGAAGAGCTCTCAAGTCAGCGTGTACCGCTGAAATGCTTCACAACATTCACTTAACTTTGACTGAACTACCAGTGAGCCATGCCCACGATGATGAATCAAGCCTCAGACACTTCTCCTGAGCCGTAATTCAAAAAATATTCACAAGGGATATAAAAGTAAAATTGTCTCGATGTTCCCACCCCAATCCAATTATTTAAAACTCGAACTCTCTGCAGCCACAGGGCACTTTGACCGTGCAGCCCAAGCCCTGCTCTTCAGAGCACACTGGAACCAAGGGTCACAGCAGAATGTCAGAAGCTAGCTCAGTTTGGCCAACCTGCTACTGCTTAGCAGGAGTTCAAACCAAACCAAAATTACCCCAGAAAACTGCATCAAGAATTTCCCAGGAGCCTGAAACAAGCTGACACAGGGGGTACCAGTTGCATGATATCTGAAGAGCTATACGCATGCACACAAAGGCCTGGGCTGTCTGCATATATACAGATCTTTTAAGTTAAAATCTATGTCTAGCAAAGATTTTAAAAGACACAAAACTATATGCAGATACTTCCACTACGGTTTAGCGTCATCTACCTCCTTGTGAGGCACCTAAGAAAGATCATCTATTGAGCTACAAGAACTCACTGGTTTGATCCAACACCGATTTTCAGGATGTAATGGCCAGTATTGAAGTGGACTGGCCAGAAGTGGTCTATCTCTCAGTCATACCACAGGCTCCACAGTACTGGGACTCTACAGTTTAATGCACTCAATTCAATTAAAAATGAAGTCTTAAAAAAAAAAAAGGAAAAAAAATGGTAAAGGCAGTGCTTCTCACAGAACAGGCTATCGGAGCACAGAGTCTGTTGCCAGAGGAAATTTCTGATGCCAAGGGATGAGGAAGATTGAGAAGGGAGGGGGACAAGGCCCAGATTGTCAGATTTCATGGAAAGAACATCAAAATTCATGTCTGTGATTTAAGACAGCTTTATCTACTCAAGATCTAGATGCAAGCTACTACAAAACATTTATTCCCTCGCCTGTGAAGCCATGGGCTCTCCAGCATTCACTAAAGCACCTGATACCAGGCATTACTGCAGGAAGGGGCTGGAGAAGGGGCCACTGGACCAGGTTCAAATCTTGTTCCTACCACCCACAAGAAAAGTCCCTTCTCAGTACCACAGCGCAGATGAGAAGCATTTAGGCTGCTTATTAACACTAGACTGCATCCAGTTCATTTGATGCAGTATTCAAAATTCATTAACTTGATTTTGTTTCACGCTCAGACAGCTTGGCAATAATGAGGACTAGGGTCACGACCAAACCAGCAAAAATTTAACGTGAGAAATTTGCTTTCAGCCTTCTCCGTACTGTATTTATTAGAACAGGAGGAGGAATGAGCAACTTCAACTCTTCAGCGTTATGGTGCAGCCCCTCTCTATCCTATGAACCTCTGTGCCCTCTCCTTCTCCCGCTTGGCCTCAAGGCTATACTCCAGGAATACTGGGGAAGAAGAGTCATGGAAATATTTTAGCCTCAACCTCCCCTTTTACCTCTCCCTCCCACAGGCCTGGCAGCAGCGGGGGCACATACCCTTCTTGCACTTCCCTTCCCAGAAGTTACTGAAGTCCCCAACACACACGGAAATGTGCAGCCAGCCCCTCCAAAGGTCATTCCCTGTTTAAGCGCACACAAAGAGGACCACGTGCTTATTTCCTCCTATTTGTGCCTTCCCACAGTTTAAATAATAACATGGCCTTGTATAGGGAAAAGAAGCCCATCTGAAAATGAAAACATTCTCTCATCCACTGCATTTCAAATACATTTATTGTAATGTCTACCTCAAGAATACATTTGAATATTGTCCCTCGTCTCCTCTTCCCCATCTCCCACCCCCAGACCCCCAACGACACTTTGCAGTGGCCAGCTCATACTTTCACAGACACCACGTAAAGTGAAAATCCACGTGTGAGTTACAGGAGCTCCCCCTGTACACTCACTTTGGCTCCTATGACAAAGGCACTTGCCTTCTGCATCCTTTGATGAAACAGAGCGTAAGAGATGGGTGAGATGAACATCCTCCACTCTCCTGCTCCCCTTCGCCGTGTTTCTGGCAGCCACTTGAGGATGAAAACCAGGAACTATCATCACAGGCCTTATGTCCTCCTCTGCGCTCCCTCTACCCCCACGCTCACCAACCATCTCAGTTTCCCTAGGTACCCAGTGATATAAAAGCAATTAAAATTAAATGTATAAAAAGATTAAAGGGTATTTCTCCTCCTCCAGTCTTTTGAAAAACATAAAAGCAAGGGCTGATTGTACTGTTTCAATGCATTGTAAGCCACAGAAACATCAAAACTTGGCCACCGCTTTATAATTTGGATAAAAAGCTATCCTAATGTTCAGAAGAACTGGCAAAAATATTTGGTTGTTACTTGACAAAACCAGGTGTTTGTGCTCTATAGGAGAAAATCCTTGCAAACAGATTTTTAAATGAGAAGGAAAAAATTAGAGACATGGATATAAAAAAAAAATTAAAAGGCTTATTTCTCTTTAAAAAAACAACAACTCCTCTCCCCTAAAATGCCAAACCATTGAAGAACCTCCCCCTAAAAACAGAAATGTGCACAGTTCAAATACAGTATTTACAAAGCCTTTAGTATTGTTTAACAGCTTTAAAAAATAAAAATAAAAAAAAAGAAGGGGCACAAATACATCTGTGTGTGTATTTGCGAGAAGGGGAGTTTCTACACTAGATCAGAGGAAAACAGCAGGTTCACATAAGGACACAAAGACCAGGCATGCAGAAATGTGCCCACGGTTTTCCTCAGGCACATGCTGGGTCTCAAAAGAGGGTTTCCTGACACCAGCGAATACCCACACATAGCATGGCATCTATAAGGCTGTACAGGAATTCAGGGATACCATCTGCAAGAGGATCAGAGAAGCAAACACCTCCAAAAATGCCAATAAAGGTGCCTGGGATTGTCCTCCTTGCTTCTGTCTAGAGAGAAATCCTAACAAAATAATGAAAATGCATCTGATTCCACATCCTTACGGGAGTGTGAAAGAACCTGCCACAGTTACCAACTGTTTTGTCTCTCACACCAAAGGAGGCCTCCTTACTTTTAAGAGGAGGTGTACACCAAGTCTGTTTGCTCTACCAGTCTCAGGCATATTTTTACATTCAGTATGTAAAAAATATGTAAATAAAGAAACCATGAAATGATGATAATTCTTCCCCCTCTGTTCTGCACATAAAAGTTTCAACTCAAAATACACAGAAGAGTGAGGCTCTAGTCTGGAAGTGAAGAATCCCTACAGAAAGCAGCGTTATGAAGCTCACATAAACAATATAGGGGAAAAAAGGGAAGGGAAGGGAAGGGAAGGGAAGAATTTAGAAGGGCCTCATTGAGAGAAGCAGCAGTGAGGAGAGCTTTAAAGGAAGCACCGGAGCTGAATAGAAAACATTCCCATCTGACAGCTCTAAACCAGACCCAAGATGAGTCGCAACTGAATCTGTTGCTGTGTATGAGCATGGCATCTGAAGCCCAGGTATGGGAAGATTTCAGAGGAAACCCACCATCATGAAGAGGAACCTTTGCTGCCCCCAGAGAGGAGCTGCAGCGCTCATGCTTGCCCTGGGGCAAAGCAGGGCTTGGGGGGCAGCAGGAAGAGGAAGAGGTTCCTGCTCCCTATCCTGAAGGAGATCATCCAACAGGAATATGCCCCGAGGCTGGACTAGCTTTCTGGGAAGGCACGGAGGTGGAACACAGCAGGGATACGCTGCTGGATTGGGAGCACCAAGTCTCAAAGTCCTGGCTTGGGACGCAGCTCTGGGCTTTATGAACTCCAGAGCTCAGCAGCTGGTCCAGGGGGAAAGGTGGTTGTTGTCCATGGCCTGTGTGACTGGTGGGCTAAAACCACTCCATCAAGGGCTGCCCTCAGAGGCCTGGCATCAGTCTGCCCCACTGTCCCCTAAAATGGGCTATTTCTTTACTCCCATTCAGCAGCGCAAAGGCCCAGGGTTTAACACAGCATTGAGGCGATACACAACAAAAGTAAGAAAATCAACTGAACTGGGAAAAAACAAGCCAAAGAAACCACAGCACTGGGGGAGACCCTCCCGCACATGCACATGGTGACCGGTGTCCTGACAATGGGTGCAACCCCATGGCAGTAAATTCAACAAGTTTTGTGCCCTCTTCAGCTTTGTGCCACAGCTGCTAGCCACCCCTGGCCAGGTCCCCACGCTCCCTCCACCCCTGCACTCCACTGCCTCCAGCCAGCAGGAAGGAGATCATCCAACAGGAATATGCCCCGAGGCTGGACTAGCTTTCTGGGAAGGCACGGAGGTGGAACACAGCAGGGATACGCTGCTGGATTGGGAGCACCAAGTCTCAAAGTCCTGGCTTGGGACGCAGCTCTGGGCTTTATGAACTCCAGAGCTCAGCAGCTGGTCCAGGGGGAAAGGTGGTTGTTGTCCATGGCCTGTGTGACTGGTGGGCTAAAACCACTCCATCAAGGGCTGCCCTCAGAGGCCTGGCATCAGTCTGCCCCACTGTCCCCTAAAATGGGCTATTTCTTTACTCCCATTCAGCAGCGCAAAGGCCCAGGGTTTAACACAGCATTGAGGCGATACACAACAAAAGTAAGAAAATCAACTGAACTGGGAAAAAACAAGCCAAAGAAACCACAGCACTGGGGGAGACCCTCCCGCACATGCACATGGTGACCGGTGTCCTGACAATGGGTGCAACCCCATGGCAGTAAATTCAACAAGTTTTGTGCCCTCTTCAGCTTTGTGCCACAGCTGCTAGCCACCCCTGGCCAGGTCCCCACGCTCCCTCCACCCCTGCACTCCATGGTCACATTGTGGGGTGGCTTGTCACTGGGAAAGCCATCCCTTTCCCCCTCACTTGCCCTTCTCAAGAGGTGCAGCCACCTCTGAAATGCCAGTGTAAAGCTCTTGGCCTCTGCAGCAGAAGGCTGAGACCGTGGCAGGGGCACCCCACAGTTCCCCAAGCATCACCCACACCAAGATCCCACAAGGCTGTTGCTCCTCACTGGTGTTCCAGCAAGGTTCTCCCCCCTCAGGGATGGACCTGCCCTCCCACCCTCCTTCTCCTGGCCTGCAGGGATGCCAATTTTCACATCCTGAAACTCAAGGGCAGGACTCCTCACCGTGATTCCAGGCAGGCAGCTGTCGAGGAAACAGGACCCAGCCCTTTCAACGCCTTCCCCTCCGCCTCTCCCCGCCTGCTCTTCCACCCAACCTCTCACCAGGTGTCTCTGAAGGTTTCAGGCTGCCCTTCTCCCCGTAGCTCCGCAGGCTGAAACCAGCTATTGCCCTCTCACCTTGGAGCACACCAACTGCCAAAGAATTATCTTATCTGTGTTGCTGTTCTACCTTTCCTGCTTCGTTCTTTCACAACCCGCTGATTCATGGCTTTGGATTCAGGTAGGCAGTAACACACAACTGAAAAGCCACATACTATTAATTAAATACTTCAGATGCTTTCCCAGTTTGTTATAGGCAGCCAGTGAACAACAAAGTGAGGACAGAGCAGCCCCAGGAACATCAAAGGTCCCGAGTCTTCAATTTTGTGCCTGTATCAGCAGCACTTCCGAGTAAGCAGAAATCTAACCCTCATCCTCCTTAACAAATTTCAGTGCAACATGTCCACCCATCTTGTTAGTGTGTATTGTTTAAATGTATTACAACTTAAATGGTTGTCCTTCCTTCCCTTTCTCCCCCCAGCCTAGTGAAGATTAGCAGATGTAAGTAACTACTACTTTCAGTAACACAACTTGTTATTTTTCAAACAGTTCCTGAGTCTTAAACAAGGGAAAAACCACCCTCTCCACCTGGATATCAAGATTCAATGAAAGTATTACTTTAAAGCAGCCTTTATGGTGCTTTTGTTTTAAAAATACTAACTTAGTTGCCCCAACACTTCTGCCAAGGGGCTGCCATTCCCCCTCGGGGAACAGGTTTCTCCAACAGCACAGGTGATGGGGAAAGATTCAGGCAGTTGCAGCCCATCCTACTGAAATGATACCTACATGTGCTGTAGTTAACAAACCTCACAGACCTTAACAGGTACTTTTAAATTAAAAGGAGCTATGCAAACCATGCTTGGTCTAGTGGGAAAGGGGAAAGGCTTGCTGTAAGTGGATTGTTTCTAATTTAGAATTAAAGCAAAACACTCTGTGATGTTCTTCATGGCTCCAGTACCAGCAATGTGTATACCCCAGTGAACTGAATACAGAAAAGAGATCTGTTGGTAGAACAAAGTCATTTATGTCACGATTGTTTTCTAGCAAACATTTACAGGATGAGAAGTAACTTGAGGCAGAAAAAGCCTTCAGGTATAGTTGGTCTGTCCTGGCTGTTATTTCATTCCAGTCTGACACTAATTATTTACGCATACACAGTTTCAAAGGACACAAAATTTGTTCTGAGTTTCTTTTCCTTAAATATACACAATATTCACTGATCCAACCTACATTACTGTAATTTGCATACCTTTTAAATAGCAAAAACTCCTTTTCAAATAATACACTTCATCATGTTTTTATCAGCATTTCTAAGCCTCTTCTTCGCAACACTTAATCTCTAAAAATACCATAGTTATATACAACACTGAAGAAAAAAATAATAATAATGTTGCCACAGATGTATTATCAAGAATTTTTGCTGGCATCCACTTAGTAGTTATAAATAAACTACTTACCGACAATTAGGATCTTTTAATGTTTCTGCAGTTTCTGTTATTCCAGAGAATAACTTGGTAGGAGCTACTGTCAGACTACTCAGACAATTGCAGTTTAAAAGGAGAAATACTAATATGTTTCCGTACTAAAAATCACCGCTCTATGTTATTAGAGGTGGAGCTGAAAAAATGCTCATTAGCTACTGCAGCATAACTCATCATTAACATCTGCTTTCAGAGGCTCTCCAGAGGACTTTGCATTTGTGTACTGCTTGTTACGGGGCAGGCATCCATGCAGGGGACTGAGACAATTTAGATAAAGAAGGTTTAACCTCCTTTAACACACAACCCACATCCAACATGTGTTTTTTTTTAAATTCTCCAGTTCAGAAACACCTTTTCCCTCCCAACACACCCCCCAGCTCACTGACCTGTCTTTCAACTGTATTGACTTCTGGCGTTCCCATGGAGTAACTCTGCAAAAGTTTCTCTTCTTTCTGCAAGTTACTGCTTGCTTTTACCGGAGATCCTGTCTCGGACTTTTCACCGATAATCAGTATTTCAGGCACATCGTGAGCTGCCTGCTGCTTACGAATAGACACCAGGGTTATGTTTTTGTTGTTTAAAGTAGCTAAGCAGGACAGTTCCCTTTTCTTTTTATTGTCCAGTTTTCTCTCCATTATCTTTCCAGGCTTTAAATATTGCAATGCCAAAGGAAAGCTTTACGAGAGCAGTTAGGTGGTCTCTTAGCGGCCACGCTTCTTCCAACAGCTACATTTACACCAGCCTGAAGAGTTCTGCCCGTCTAATCAACGTGCTCCTGAGGCATTCGCCGTGAAATCCCAGCTGTATCCTGTGATCCTTGTGTAGGCTGTGCTCGGCTACCTGCTTTTCTGGCTGGATTTAGAGGCTTCCCACCACCTGGCATCCCCTGTGCTTGCCGAGCGGGGCTCAGCGCTGCTGCTCTCTGCGCAGGGCGGCGCAGCGGGCTCGGCCAAGGCTGCCTGTCACAAGCCGTAGGCAAACACGACCTGTGCGCTGCCAGCCAGGGCCTAATTAACTCCCGCTCCTCGGGGCCACGCGCAATCATCACAGCGCCTGCAAAGGGCAACGCTGTTCCCTTTCCCTCTTCTAGGAAATCACCGGGGATTTCTTGGAGAAAAAGCGGTCCCTTCTAAAGCCGAAAACGTGCCTGTGATTATGTCATCAGATAAAGCTGCTAGACCAAAGGTCTTTCACTCATTTTAGGGCACGAGAGCATTCATTCTATGTCTCAAGAGTGGGGGGAAAAAGAGTGGGTACAATATTCATACTTTAAAAAATGCGCATAGAATCATAGAATCATAGAATCATTGAGATTGGAAGAGACCCTTGGGATCATCGAGTCCAACCAGCTACCCTACTCTACAAAGTCCTCCCCTACACCATATCCCTCAGTACCGCATCTAAACATCCCTTAAACACATCCAGGGACGGTGACTCAACCACCTCCCTGGGCAGCCTATTCCAATGCCCAACCACTCTTTCAGTGAAAAATTCCTTCCTCATGTTCATCTTTACCATCATCAAACTTTACTTAAAACAAACAAACAAACAAATCCAATGAGCAATTAGTGCCAAAAAGTACAGAAAAAAGAATAAAATACTCCCTTTGGCAAACTCAGTTCCCCTTAAATCCGCTCAACAACTACAGGAACATCTAATTTAGACAGCCATCCACCATAGGTACCATCACTAGCAGTGCCTTGAGCCAACCTGGATATATTTCTCTGGGATTGCCTGCAGCAAATTCACAGCGCTGTGCTAACTTGGTGAGTGGGATCTCTAGTTCCTTAAGCCCACAGTAGGGCCGTCCGCTTCTGAAAACACCCCTGAACAGGGACACCTAAAGGACAGCCATGCAGGGAACTTATATAGTTGATATGTTGTCAGTTCACACCCTCCCAGGCCATGCAGTGACCTCACTGCACAGGCAAGCCTTAAAACACTTGTTTTACGTTTAAACAGAATCTTTTGGACTTGTTGGAAAAAGGCACCAAATTTACTCCTACGCAGAGGGTAGCACACAGGGTTAAAATCTCAGCATTATCTCCCTCACGTCACAAAAACCCATGGGAATAGATGGCAGGCCAAATCCAGATTCTGTTTACTTCCAAAAGCGGAGATAGGTCTCTCACACCCTTGCCACAAAGCCACCGTGCAGGACATCAGCATCCTGCCTTGCCTCCCTGACATAACTTCCCCACAAAGATGAATCTTTCTCTCTGAGTACATTATCCTGTGCTTGACTTCGGAGTTAAGAACCACCTTTGGAAAAAAGAAGGTCTTCTGCCACTGAATCGAAACTCAAAATAGTGTTGTAGCACAATTTTGTACCCTTTTCTTAATATACAAGATCAGTGATCATATCAAACTTTTAAATAGGGTATTTTGAAAACATTTCGAGAAATGGCCCTTCAAAAGAGTATTACTACAGAGTAAAGCATCTGTGTGTTGTTCTGTATTTATCAATGAAATTGATTAAAACCACACCTGAATTCAGATGAAACACTTTTCTGAAAAAGAAAACTGTGTTAACGGCAAAATATTTTCAGGAATTACTGATTTAAACTGATTTTGAAACAGGCTATTGAAGATCACACAATTTGACTTATGTGAAAATATGTCATTACAATGTCTTTAAATATTAATGCTATATCTACATACTAAAGATACATACATGTTTAAAATATGGGGTTTGTCTTTCTAAAACAAAACAATTCTCTAATCCCAAATCAAAGATATTCAGAAATTCAGCTCTGCATCCTAATTCCAAATAATGGAAATTTCTAGAGTGTTTTATGGAACAGGAATTCCAGTTTCTGTCCACCTCCAAAGTATATACTTGGTCCACTCATTTCAGACAACATCTTTACTAGTAAAAATATCCCAAACCCTACACAGCATGTTTCTGTAAGTAACTAATATTTATTAAACTATCATATGATGAAACATACTGCAAAATCAGTTGGTTTTTTTAATTCTTCATTTCAGGTTCACCAGCAAATCTCAACTTAGGCTGACAGAATAAAGGGATGTTTAGTAAATATCTTCTTTCCAATTCCTCTCACTCATCTTTTTTTCCCCCCAACTTCTGAGCAACTCTAAGACAAAAATTTTTGTTTGTTTGTTTGCTTCTAAAAGCGACTGAGACAAGTTCTTACTTAGTGCCCCATAGTCCTTTGCCTTAGGCAGAGTCCTGAATACTGAATACTGATTTGGAGGGAGAGAGGAAACAGACAAGGTTGTGCTTTGAACACATTCAGCTTACAAGGTATTTACCCACATTAAAAAGAATTATTTGGCTGGAAAAAAATGTTTTCTACAGTTCTTCAGATGAAAGGGGCAGAAGAGATATTTTAACCAGTCTAGCTGATTTAAAATAGCTCAAGCAGAGCTATATGGCAATGGCAAATGAAACCTGTGCAGCTGACTGAGTTACAAGCACCAGCTCTTGGAGAAGAGGTACCATCCACAAAGCAGAAACCACTGAGCACCTTGTAAAACCAAACATTTTCCTTTTACCTTAAGACACCAGACTGAAAGCTCAGAGGTCCTGCCCCATCCCAATCACCCTACAAGTCTCTTATCATTCAGGAAGGGATCCGATATCAGCACCTCAAGGGTGGCAGTATCTGCCAGGGAAGGGAGGCAGCTGCGTGGGGTTAATGTCTACGATCGCCTGCTGCTGAACTCTGACAGAGTCCTACTTTTTTAGCATTTTAGTGAAGGCTGAAATAAGAAGGGCAACGTTGTCCATCTCATCTGATAACACTATCATGCCCTGGTTCAAGGCTAGATTTTGCACAATTTAGGAGTTTTGCCAGAAAGAGTCACTGAGGTTGGTAGCGTGAGGTTTAAATGGCAAACAGAATAAGCCTGCTGCCTTCACAGCTCCCTGCTAATGCCAGGCAGAGATGTTTGCATTTTCATGACAAAAAATGCAGAAGATCCCAAGAAAATGAAATCCTTTTGACTTAAAGTCTCTAGAGCTGATAAAAGATGAGTTTTCCCCTTTACATTACCCACTATTATGGGAGAATATGATAAACACACAAGAACTGGTAAATTCTATTTCTTCAGGTAAATTGTATTTCCTGGGTGCATTCATCCCTGGCTTTATAGGATGATCTGGCCTGCGTCTAATCCCTCTGGCTTCTTGCCCAAAGCAAGCATCTGAAAGCAGTCTTAACAATGCCTTGAAAGATGAGAAGCCTGGGTTCAGGATAAAAAATGGGAGTCTGGAGGTAAGGGGTACACATTGCCTCAATCTGACAAATGCACAAGAGGAACCCGTTCAGATATGAGCCCATCACATCAGTGCAAAGAGGGACGTATTAGTACTAATGCAGCACTCTAGAAATCCAGTCTGCCTTTCAATGTTAATTGTTTTCCTACTCCCCTCCTCAGCCATAATTTTAAACCACTGAAATGCAATCCATCCCGAGGCATACAAACAATGATATGAAGCTAAAATCCAAGTAATTTCATGTTTGATAGTATTTTGAGTTCTTTTTAACTTGTCTTCAGGATGCAGTTGGCTAATTTTATTTTTTTTCCCCCATCATAACAGAGTTAGTCTGACTTTGTTTTTATACATATAATTCACCTGCAGGAACTGAAGCTTTAAGGAAAAATAAAGGGGGAAGGGGGCAGCAAAGTATTGCAAAGCTCTGAGTAACTTCACAAACAACAGTGCTGGTAACTCACAGTTACCAACAACTTGTTAACGACATTGCTTGGAGAGGAACCCATGAAACATCCAGCCCTTGTGTGAAACAACTATTTCTCCTCTTCCAGTGTCCTCTTTAAGCCAAAAGAGAAGTTGTTAGTAAACATATGCACTTTTTCTTCAAGCAAATCCCAGAGCTTGCTCAGCAGCCATTTTTCAGTCCTACTAAGCAACACAAGCCTCACGTTTCCCCTGTACACTCAAATCAGCTGCAGCTGAAAGTTCAGTGAAAGCTTGGTCAGATTCATGGTACATAACTACGCCCCTGACTTCTCCAAACTAACTGACACGCTTATTACAGAAAATCAGAAAAGGCCATATCTTTTTAGCATTGAACAGGCAACAAAACTCCCTCCTTAGGGACATTTGCTCCTAATTTTGAGCCATGAAATCAGAAAGACAACTCTTTGGCTACGGTTGTAAGAAAACTGGCAGCCATCAGACACACAAGCATTTCTACAGCACAAATGGTATACATATGTCTTTCAACATATGTAGAAACATGATCATATTTCTTACACTGTTAGAAAAAAAGGAACCCATACATAACGCTGAGTACAAGGAATCAAATTCCTACCTGCCATGAATAAAATTGCTTAAGAGTTGATGGCCTCATTTCAAATCAGATCAGCTCAGACTTTGGCTTCAGTTTTTCAGGAAGCAGACTCAATCTTCTTTAAATATTTAAAAAAGGGTTGTTTGCTCTAAACCAGCAAAACTCAGTGGAGTATCTCTTTTGTAACAGGGTCCCAAAATGCGTACTAGCTTTTTTCATTCCACAGCTTCTAATGCGATTGCAAATTGTGTGGACTTGGTACTTTGTCTGCTTTTAGCAGTGTTGATTTCATTATGATAATTCCTGTTATCTGTCTATTTATACTGCAGGAATTTGTTTACAAGTACCTGAAAACTACCAGGCTGATCATATTACCACAGGAAAGGGCACACCTTTTGGGTCAAGGTTTAAGTGCAAAGAACAATTGCAATCTGCATAAATTAATTTGAGTTCAGATTTCCTGTAACGTTCATTCACGTAGCAGGTGAAGGCGGGAGGCAGAACCCAACGGGCAGTGCCACCATGAAACCAGTATTTTCACTTCTGTGTTTCCAACTTAATTTTCTGACGTTGTCCATGCTTCGCTCTTGCTCGGAGCTGGTTTTGGCTTGTAAAGTTTCAGCCAAAGGTTTTTTGAACTCCATACAGAGCAAAAGGACCTACATTTTATCCATCATAACTGCAATATTTCAAATATAACTTGAGAATGAGTAATATTACAAAAGTAACTCTTTTTAAAGGCTAATTTGAGAAGGCAGAAAAACCTATTATTTGTGAACTATGTAAGTTATCACTAAAGATCATAGTTTTGTCACCTACATTTGCTATCTACATTTAGAAATAAGATTCAAGTTCTTAATTCCAATTTAGTTTTGTAAATTCCTCAGTATTTTTTGTGGGTTTTAAAAAATATCTTTCACACTTGTTTTGAATAGATAAAGTGGTAACTCTCTGAATTGTGAGTTAAGTAAATGGGAAGACTGATTATTTTTTTTCCAAGGTAAGCTGCTGTTTATCCTGTAGAAGGCAAACAAATAGGAGATCCTAAGATGCTTTGCCAAATCTGCAATTATTTTTTCTCTATAAGGATCAGGAATGTAAGCCTGTGTATTAAGTGACATTCATATATAATACACAGCCTCTAAACTGTCCCTGACTGTAAAGTCCACACCATCTACATTTACTGTTATTTCCTTGCCAGCACTTGTTTCTAGTCATTCTTGTCATGTTTGACAGCCAAAGAGATTTCACTTTGATGAGACACCTTACGCTATGTAAATAACATAAACCACATCGTACTTGTAAAGCATGCAAAAAAGAAGAAAAATTACCAGAAAAAAAGAAATAGAATGTAACTCTGATTTAAGCCTGTATTTCTGGTTCTATGGCCAGTGTTTAATCCCAAGTCAAACTGCTCGGCTTCTGAATAAAAGGTTGTGTCATCCCATTTCATTTATATACATCACAATCACCTACATTTCAAGAAAAAAAAGAAAGATAAACATGCATCTTGTGTTTGCATTACAGATGCCATGTCTAAAATACAAACATACTGCCTTTGTTAGGACAGGCTAGACATGTAAAGGCAAGCCCATATTCAGTTTTCCTTTAACAGTTGTTTCTGGCTATCCTATCCTGGCAGAAACCACCTTTATACAAAAAGAGAGGAGTTTCCAGCAATTCCCAAATCCCCAAGAAAGCTTGACAGCAGCACTCCTCACCACAGGACCTGGGCTCCTCCATCACAGAGTCCCGAGCAAAGTCCTACCTGCCTTCTTGGTGTTCCAGGCAAAACTCTGCCTGGGAAGTAGGGTTTCCACTTTCTACATCATCAGTTTGGTTCTTTTCCTCCTTTTTTCCCTTGTCTTCCTGTGGAACAGTTGCAGTCACTGGGTAGAAAAAGTCAAAAAAGTCATGAGGGTGTTGGGGGTAGACTCTCAGGTGACCCTACAGCCACAGGGGCTCAGCCACAGCCCAGGCAGGCTGGCACAAAGGCCCTTCTGCATGGGGTAGAGGTTCTGCTCTTCCCAGCTGTCAGGGGTCCAAACTGTAATGTATGTGAGCTGCTGTTTAGCTAACTTATTTTTCTACAAAAATCCTGTTAATTATTTGCTCTTCAGGGCTAGGAGCTATTACAGCACTGCCCTGTCCAGGTCTAATATCTCACATGAACTTACAGTCAACTTTCAGGCAAAAGCCACAGGCAGGGAGGTCCCAGTTTCTATCAGTGGATAAAATATATTTCCAAGTGACCATGAAAATATGTGAAGATTGCCTGGATAGAGCCGTAACGATTCACAGCAGAGGCTTATAAAAATTGAGGGGAAAAATAAAAAATAAAGATGAAAACATATTTGCTGCTGTTTTTTTTCTGCTGGAATACCTGATAATAATTCCCTATTACATCAAGTAACACGACAGCCTACAACAAGTAGTGGGGAAGAATTCAGGTGGAAATGTCTGAACTAAAGCAACAGTCAGGGATGAAAGTCTCAACACGTGAAACTCTGCTATTAATTTCATGCCATTTCTTCCACACAAACAGCTGCTTCGAAAACATCTAAGGGAAATAGCAATGCAGAGTAAACCTCGTTCTGTTTACAATTATTTTTATCTGAAACATTTAACACCTGGATTGAAGTATGCAGTTAAAATCCTGCGTACAAATGCAGGCAGGTTTTCTCAGGTTGTTCTCTGTGGCACGCGTGCTTCACCACTTCTTCACCAGACTTCTTCACCACTCAAACTCACTGTAAAAATAGTCTTTGTTTATTGCACGAGCACGCAGGGGAAACTGGAGACATTTGACTCCTAAAGAAAGAGTTCCTGGCACTTGTAAGAAAAGGGAAATACAAAAAAGCTTTCTGACAGTGAAATGGAGAGTTTTTTCAGCCCTTGGCAATCCTGCTATTTCCAGAGTTCACCTCAGTCTGCTGTCCAGACAAGAATGTTTCTTCCAAGGACGCGTTTAGTCAAAACTGATGCATTCTGCAGCTCAGTATAAAAGAAGGTAACCATCCCGAGTTGCTGAGCAACCTTCTGACATTTATTAACTGCCCTCAATTCCTGGGAAGCAGAGATGCTAATCCATGGAAATTCAGGCTCAGTTCATTTATCGTTCCCTCCTGCTACCTCTGCTTGTTGAAAGAAAAGGTAGTGCAGCAGGGAACCACTGTTAAGCAGCCCTAGTTCACCCCCCAGAAGAGAATCTTTGAATCAACCCCATGGGAAAATCACCAACCTTTCAAGCTTTTTGCATCCCCAGAATAGAAATAAGTCAGAGGAGGTGACGAGGCACAGTGCCTGCATCTCTCATGTCTGGACTAGCCAAACAGTCTCCTCCAATAATTCTAACTCCCTTCTGTCCTGCTCCGCAGCCAGTTTCTGGCTCCTTTCACTTTCTTGATCAGTGCCAGGGAGCCAGACGTGAACACAGAATGCAAATCCTGCCTCGTTCCTGGCTTCATGAGAAACAATTTGAATTTTCATCCAAATTGCACTCTCCCTTGCTTCCTGAAACAGGCAAAGAGAAGCACACACAAGCACACATGCCCGAATGCACCTTGAACAAGTTAGTGCAGGGTGCTTCTTTTTCAGTATATGAACTCCTTAAAGTTTTGTGATGGAGGTGCCTAACTCTGTAAAAAATTTACACTGTGAAGTTTTGCAGCTTCCTGAGCAGTTTCATAGCTGATTTAAACAGACGTTAAGGTGTGACTGTGAAAGAGGTGGTCCTTCATGATCCCCTTCATGTCCTGATAAGGTACAGATGGCCACAGAGACATTAGTATCTGCATAAGGGAGAAAGAAAAGCAAGAAGGGTTTGAGTCTGCTATTACAGACACTCAAAAATAGGCCCTGGCTCCTCAAGAATCCCAAACTTCCAGCTGAAAAAAATGGGACTTATGGTGAGTGTACATGTTATTTTGCAAGCTCATCGATATTATCAGGAGGGCTGCATCACTTGTCATCTCATTTCTGCCTGTGCTCTGAGTTGCTTGAATACATTTCCTTCACTAAAAAATGGCAGACATTTTGATTTTTCCTGCTGATGACTGTTGAGGAGAAGTGACAGCAGAGCCCATGGGAGGTTGAAACACTGACACAATCTACAGGATTAAACTCCAACAGTGGAACTGATTTGTTTTCCTGCATGGTCCTTGTCCAACTGGGGCAATTTTGGTGAAAATAATCTCCTGTTACACAAAAGGTATGGGTTCAACACGCTTAAATTTTCTGGTGTTACAAATAAACGTGCTTTATAGGAGCTCTGGCAAAACTTTTGTGTAGACCCAACCTGCTTAATCCTTCATTGCTTCTGTCATAAAAGGGGCAGCTTTTGCTCACAGATCCATGGTGCGAAAACCCATGCCCTAGAACATCTAGCTCAAAAGTAAAGAAGACAGTTAAAAGTTTTTACTAGAACTGCTTGTATTTAGAAACTTTAATATTACCACATATCAGTAGAAACAACCTCATAGTGTTTTGTCCCAGATATATCAGTGCCACAATTTATTTCCAATACTTTGCAAATATTTAGCACACAACTGGTGCGACTTTATTTCTGCCTCCTGTTACCATGCGATGAAGAACAAATGTACTGTAACATCTAACAGCCTATCACAAGACGCGTGGAAAAAGGAAAAATTTACTGTGTATATGAATGATCTAAGATTCCTTCTGCTAAAAGGCATTTTGGTAGCTCAGACAGCAGCCCTGGATGAGAGACTCAGGGCTATATAGTGCGTGTCTCTGAAAGAAAGTAACCAACTGTACAAGAAAGTATAAAAGACCACATGACTGTCATATGAATATCCTTACACAATATTAATCCTGTTGCTTTGTGTTATTACTTGCCAGTGGTTTTATCTTACCAAGCGACTCGTATGTGGAGTACTCAGCAAGAATGAGAGTTAGAAAAATACAGTTTAAAACTGTCTCAAATGCCTTGCAGGCTTGCAGAGAATATATACACCCTGAGTGGATTCTCCTATTTGTTCTGAATACCACTCCCTTCAGAAGGCCGGTTTGCATGGATTTTCCTTCAGAGTAAGGACCTTAATAAGGAAAGCAATTAAAACAGGACAAAAACGCTTACAGAGGCAGCAAAAGATTAAAAACTTGGTACATCTCCGGGAAGATGAAAACAAAGCCGACCTCATGACAAGGCTAGTTTAATTTCGTTGGCATGTCAGCCCCGTGGAATTTCTACAGACGAGGTTTTTAATAGCGTTCTCACTGCTGGAGTGGCAACACCCCAGAGAGCTCAGCGCGGCTCTTGCCCAAGTTATTGCCAATACCCTAAATACATGCGTACAATATCATCTGCTACATATGCATTAAGGTGGGGAAGTTGTTAAGTGGTGACAACTCAATTAGTCTGTGTTGGACATTCACACATTAAAGGTGTCCCTTGGAGTCCGTAAAGCTGTCAGCAACACAGTTTTCATATTGCTCACGTCAGAAGCTGGATAGCCCGCGATTAAAGAAAAGTCAACACAAGAACTTCGAAAGTATTAACATGTGGGGGTTTTTTAATTAGATGGACTACAGAAAAAATAAAACAGCTAAGATGATTAAGAGATCGGAGCACAGCTCCTATGAGGAAAAGCTGAGAGAGCTGAGGCTGTTCAGCCTAGAGAAAGCTCAGGGAGGATCTCATTGATGTATACAGATACCTGAAGGGGGGGTGCAAAGAGGACAGAGCCAGGGTGCCCAGGGACAGGACCAGAAGCAACGGGAACAAACTGAAACACAGGAGGGTCCCTCTGAACATCAGGAAATACTTCCTCACTGTGAGGGTGACCGAGCACTGGCACAGGTTCCTCAGGGAGATTGTGGAGTCTCCATTGTTGGAGATACTCAAAAGCTGAGTGAACATGGTCCTGGGCAACTGGCTGTAGGTGGCCCAGCTTGGGCAGAGGGGCTGGACAAGAAGACTTGCAATCCCAACCATTCTGTGATTCTGTGAACTATAAATTATTAGATGGGAGAAAGCTATTCGATACTGCCACCATCATGCAGATTTCTCCCTACAACAACCAAGTGAACACTACTTCCAAAATAAAAATAGCCTTCCATGAAAAGAAGGCCATCTGAGATGACTACAAAACACATTGGAAGAACCGCAGAAGAAACAGGGGCCATCAAACATCTTCTGACTGCAAAGTTAGGCCTGAGGAATTTGTGCCAGGACTGGCAGAAGTTTCAAAATTATCATTTGAACTTGTGTGACAGTTTTTGTCTGTAGCAACTCATGTTGGTTTGGGGGGGGGGAAAGACAAAAAAAAAAAAAGGCTAAGATGATTAAGAGATCGGAGCACAGCTCCTATGAGGAAAAGCTGAGAGAGCTGAGGCTGTTCAGCCTAGAGAAAGCTCAGGGAGGATCTCATTGATGTATACAGATACCTGAAGGGGGGGTGCAAAGAGGACAGAGCCAGGGTGCCCAGGGACAGGACCAGAAGCAACGGGAACAAACTGAAACACAGGAGGGTCCCTCTGAACATCAGGAAATACTTCCTCACTGTGAGGGTGACCGAGCACTGGCACAGGTTCCTCAGGGAGATTGTGGAGTCTCCATTGTTGGAGATACTCAAAAGCTGAGTAAACATGGTCCTGGGCAACTGGCTGTAGGTGGCCCAGCTTGGGCAGAGGGGCTGGACAAGAAGACTTGCAATCCCAACCATTCTGTGATTCTGTGAACTATAAATTATTAGATGGGAGAAAGCTATTCGATACTGCCACCATCATGCAGATTTCTCCCTACAACAACCAAGTGAACACTACTTCCAAAATAAAAATAGCCTTCCATGAAAAGAAGGCCATCTGAGATGACTACAAAACACATTGGAAGAACCGCAGAAGAAACAGGGGCCATCAAACATCTTCTGACTGCAAAGTTAGGCCTGAGGAATTTGTGCCAGGACTGGCAGAAGTTTCAAAATTATCATTTGAACTTGTGTGACAGTTTTTGTCTGTAGCAACTCATGTTGGTTTGGGGGGGGGGAAAGACAAAAAAAAAAAAAGACACAAGCAGATGCACTGCAGCTTTTCTTCAAATCCTTTTCTATCTAGTCTGGTCATCCTGTGAATAACTCTTATTTTCCCCCATTTAACATTGGTAAAGTTATCCAGATCCAGAATATCTATTTGCTTCTGCAGATGCTTTATTACAATGTGCCTGAGCTACACCATATAGGTTGTATGCAGCCTGCAAGGACATCATGTTTCCTTGCTTACTCCATTCAAGAAATGAGTGCCCATGGTAAGGAAAGGGCTAGAAAGCTTAAAAAAATAAAAATAAATATAAATCAGAGTGGGCTGCTACCAAAATAATTCTTCTGGTCTATCCGCTGTTTGCCGTGGGAGTGAAAGCAAGACAAGAACAGTATCTATGAATTTTTTTCCCCAAAACAACTCCCCCAATTCTCTGTCACCAGGAAATTACATGACTGTATATGCTGTGCAATGCTGACGCTGGACAGTCGATCTGCACTGATGCAAAAATTGCAATATTTGTGGGAAGTGCCAGACCTATGTCTCACAGAGGCTACGCTGTGCACGCAGAGCACCTCCGGCTGTACAGCGACTTGAATCAAGTCTGAGGCTCACCCTGCCGGAAAGTTTACGCGCTGCAAACACAGCGTCCTGCCACGAGGCAGCTCTTTCCATTGGGACTGTGCAAATCAGTCTTTTTTATCCAGCTGCCAAATGCACAGACACACGCATTCGTTAATAGGAGATCTGGGGAACTTCTAAGAAGTTGATCACGTGGTTTCAGGAAAAGCAAGATATTTTGCTGGGCTCAAGCTGAAATATACTTCTGACACTTAGGATTGTAACCCTGAAGAAAGTGTAGGACTTGTGCTGCAACCTTCATAGGTTAAATCCCCATTTCAGTACAGCTAACCCTGCAATCGGCTGGAAAGAACAAGTTGTACTGTTTTAGCCACGTAAAGCCAAAGGCTTTTCTGAGTACTTTTGCTAAATGATTTTTCAGAGAGCTGAATGTGAACCCAAAACACTACATCTGCCATTTATGACCCAGGCAACTCAAAAGCCAGGTATGTAGGTGTCTCCCTCATTAATTATTCTTCTTGCTTCCTGAAACTCTTCAGCATTACTTGTCTCATCTTAATTAAGCGCTGGCTACCCTGTCATGCTTCAGCTTCGTAAAGACACTCAATCTAAGAGTCATACCTTCCAAGGGAGTGGCCATAAGCTCCTTTTCAAGTCAGTGGAGAGACACAAATTTCAGCATCTAAAACAGACCGGACTTCTTGTTCCCTAGAAGAACCGTGCCTCTTCTCTGCACCCAGGCAATTATCTGCAAATGTTGGTATTACAAGAAAGGTGTCTTGAGCTGAGAAATGTGAATCCAGCAAAGGTCTCTTCTGCAAGCATCTCACAGGCTTCTCAGGCAACTGGTCTGTTGGGGAATAGGAAAAAGATTAAGGGAGAGAAACTAATTCCTGTGCCACTCCACTTATGAGAGCTGCTGGTTCAGAAATTATATGTTAGGTCATGCTTCCTGGTCCTCCCAACAGAACTGTTTCAATTTACCTGCTTACATTAAGGCAGAGATGACCTGGTAAAACCTACAGTCAGTGGTACTTAGGACAGTGAAGATATTTAAATAAAACCATCAGACAAATAACCAATACAAGTCTAACTTTGAGGGCCTGACACATTTCCAGTTCCATCCCCACATGGTGACTCTCCATAAATGGAAAACTCAATCCAGACAAGTCAGAATCAAATAACCATTATTCATGCTGAACTCTTTTCACTCCCACTACAGTAGGGACATTGTCTCTCTGCTTCGGGCTATAGCAATGGCCAAACAACTGATCCAGCATTTTCCAGCCAGGACTCTTCTGATGAAGAAGACACAGGATGACCTTCATAAGCATCCCTACCAGCGTCTAGACCTCAAAACGCACAGGTAGCTATGACATGAAAGAGATGACACTGACCTCAAAGAGGCTGAAAGATCACAGGTTCTGGAAAGGTCCTGTTCAAACAGGACTTGAAATGTCCTCAAATTTTGGAACTCTGCAAGAGACTGAAGACCGAGTTATCTGGATCAAATTTGCCACATAAAGCCTTTTATTTATTTTTTAATGGAGAATGTGTTGGGGAAAAAAGGCACCTAGCAATGTGACAGGAGACGAGAAAAGTTGTGGCCTGTTCTGCCTAGGCACCTCCTCACTTACAGACTGATATTTTTACTCAGCACTTCCCAGGGTCCAGGAGAGCAGGATTACTTTCCTACATTGTCCCAGGGAAGGCATTTTAGAAATAGGAAGTCTTGCTGTTTACTGAACACATCATTAGTAGCATTTTAAGAAACAGCACTGTTCAGTCTTATCTTTACACTAATCCTCTGGTCTGTGCATAAACTCCCAAATCAAGACAAAACAGGAGGCGAAGTATATCAGCCTGGACATCCTCCAGTAGAAATTGCCCCATGAGCATATTCACGGGGATCCTTTTAGAGACGGCAGGAGGCGCAGGGTATTTTGGACATCCCGTCCTCGGCCAAACAGAGTGAACTTGCACAGGTTCCCAGAGAGCAGACCAGGTACCTCTCCCTAAAGAGGCGTTCACTTACAAGCAGGAGATTAAGGCAGGGCTGGAAGACAGGACATCGAATACCGTCCTCTTCTGGCCGGAGAGCGGGGCCAGTACGTACAGAGACAGAATCTGCGAGTGGTGGCTGCGGGAGAACAAACCCCCCGTCCCAGGGGGAGGCCTCTGCCGCCTCCCCTCATACCACACCGGGCCGCGGTGCGCCGGGCCCGAGCCCTGCCCGGAGGGACGGGGGGGAGGCGGTGCTTCCTGAGGAGACCTGCCGCCGAGGAGGAGGAGGAGGAGGAAGAGGAGGAGGAAGAGGAGG